>NC_137969.1:66839327-67281827 GCF_963924665.1 Micromys minutus
GCTAATACTTTTTCTATTTTTTTTATAACACAGTGAGTTCTGGTTATAAATAGCAGATTCAGTACGTTGGTATTTCTAACATGTAAATGAATAATGGGAATGTCTGTTCTCTGAGGTGGTGCTCTCTGAGCCCCTGGGAGTCTGAGTCCAGATGAGGCTGCCCTGGACTGCTGGCCCACGGTTATTAGAAATGCAAATCACACTAATCATATTTACCCTCTGAGTCTTTTCTCTTCTCATTCACGGTCCCATTATTTTTTCCCCTATTTCTCCTTCCCCCACTTTCTCATTCAGAGATTTTCCTTGAACACGCACATGTCTGCAACAAGATTATATTAAAAGCATTTCAAAATAGAAGTAACAGCTGAGCAATAGTGAATAGATTATTTCATGTGTAATTTTAGAAGGGCTGCTCTTGTGTTTCTGCTTGGGATTCAGCTGGGTCTGGTTGTCTTCACCTCTGTATTTGTTCGGAGTCCAATTCTTCTAGGACTTTCCCTTTTTTCCTTTTCTTGAAAAGGAAAAGAAAAAGAAACCAGTAGATCCATGCATGAGGAATCTGAGTCGGTACAGCTCAATACCCACACTGGACCTGGAGTGCCGGGTTCTGGTGGATAATCTGCTAGGCACACAGCCAAGAGCTACATGATGGGGGGGGGGGTGACTGGGGAGAGGCTCGGAGATTCAGTTTTAGAGAGGTTGGTTTCTTCTTCTAGAGGGAGAGGTCTAGATAATTTGTTAAATCTGGCGTCTAGTCTAGGTGCATGAGTCTGACTTGGTGCAATGATGTTTCCGTGTGTGTAAAATCTCTTAAAGAAGATGAAGTAATAACATTATTATTTTTTAATGCCCTAGGAATCTAGTTATTGCAATGATAGTATAGGCTCTTGCTTTGACTGGGGGTAGTGAGGACTAACTGTGGTGTGATTAGAGAGAAAAAGCTGACAAAGAAGCAGATGGAGTGTTGGGAAACAACCACAACAACAGTAACACATAAGGCATGGGACTGAGGGGGTGACAATAGAGGCTGCTTTGTCTCCAGACTGAATTTTTACTTGAACTTGGTAGAGCTTTTTTTTTAAGTTGTGGTATTGGAGGAATCCACATGAGTGAACATAACAGACTGAAAGAATGTACCGAAGCAAGTATGGGAATCTTGGATGTATTCTTCACAAAAGTTAAAACGAGGATGCTTGCAGCTAACCATTGGACTGAGCATGGAGTCCAGTGGAGGAGTTAGAGAAAGGACTGAAGGAGCTGAAGAGGTTTGCAACCCCACAGTAAAAACAACAATATCAACCAACCAGATCTCTCAGAGCTCCCAGGGACTAAACCACCAATCAAAGAGTACACATGTGGTGAATCCATGGCTCCAATTGCATATGTAGCAGAGGATGGCACTGTCTGACATTAATAGGAGAAGAAGCCCTTGGACCTGTGTAGGCTTGTTTCCCTAGTGTAGGGGAATGCCAGGGTGTTGACATGGGAGTGGGAGGTCATCATAGAAGCAGGGGGAGGGTGTATGGGAGATGTGGGGGGGGGATAACATTTGAAATGTAAATACATAAAATACCCAATAAAATTTTTTTAAGCAATGTATTCATTATCATGTTACCGGATGGCCCTTGACTCACAGTAAGATTACAGCCTGCTATCCTCCTAGAAAGTTGAGAATGCATGTTAGTGTATCTAACCTTCTTTTGCCCAAATTTCAAAATGGAACATGTAGGCAGGTTACTCCCTCTTTGGTGGTCCCTGTGTATTGGGAGCTGTGGCTTGTTACCCAGCTTCACAGTAGAGAGTTGTTTGTTCCACCTGTCACTAGCCTGGGAAAAGATCAAAATTTGGAACTTGAAGTGTGGCTTCTCCCAGGTGTACATTGTTAACATACCATTGCAAAGTTGCCAGCTGAGTCATCTCAAGTTGGAAATGATCTGTATTTTGATAAAGGAAAGGACTGCAGGAGGGAGAAGATTGGAAACTGAAACATGGACATCATGATAGAACCTTCCTCACAATAATTAATGAGGAGATGATGTTCTTTTGCTGTTTTATGCCTCTGTGTTTGGGACTGTGGTCATTTTAGAACAATTGGTCATAAATTGCAGAATTGAAGGGGTGTACAGCAACCCACACCCCCCGTGCCAGGTATGTCTCTTATGTAAAGCCTGCTGAGGGGGCAGCCTGGTTGGCATTTGGATTCATAGAGTAGGTAAGTAAGTGGTCCCTGAGTTGGGAAAGCAAGGTGATGAGAAACCTGTGTCCTCAGAGTCTGGGGAAAAGTATTTGTATAGGTGGTCAGCAGGAAAGAAGAGCTCTCCACGGCAGGTCTGCAATTGTGTGTAGCCAGCACTTCATGTGGATATGTGAGACATGCTATTAGGGGCTGTCACACACCAAAGTGTGCCGAGTGTACAGAGGGAATTCTGTAGATTGAGGAGTAGAAATAGAATTTTCTATAACCTGTAGGAAGAGTAAGTGTCAATGGCTCATGTTAGAAACAGGGAAGAGAAGTCAGGAAGGATGCTTAACCTTAGAAATCAGAAAGAAAAAGAAAAGTACACCAAGGGGAAGACGGGTTTTTTAGAGGTCATGAAAGAGAAAGGGTGAAGGATATTTGTTTCTTGATTGTTTGGTTGATTTTGTTTGTTTGGTTTTATTTTTCCTTTCTTTTCTCTTTCTTTTCCCTTTATTTCTTTTGTTTTGTTTTGAAAAAGCTCATCACTTTGTTCTGTTCTGGCAGAGGTTGGTTGTGTGCTAAGAGGGAGCTGGAGTGGACATGGAATAAAACATATTGAATTGTGAGCTTTTTCCCACTGGAGCTCTGCATCTGGCGGACTGGCTGCATAAAGAGGTGTCTTGGCTAGTGCTATAGATAGGAGCAATGTCTCATTGAGGTGTCTTGGGTCTGGGTAATCTCAAACTGACCTATTCTTATTCTGAATGATGGGGGAGAGGAGTGATGTGTTTTGACTCTCATGAGGCCCAGACTAGTCACCAATGGGCTATCTTCTCAAGAGGTTTTCCTCATTGGTTCTCCTGGAGAGCCCTGGGCATTTTAGGTAAAAGGGAGATCCTAACAGTAGTCACTTGGATTCAACTAGCCTTCCCTCTTGCTCTGATTAACCCTTGTTACTGAGGTTTGACTGAGCTGAGGTTTGCTATGAAATCACATAGCAACTGCAGAAAAGGGTAAGCTACCATCTGTCTTCCCTATAGAGTTTTCTACATTTATTTTCCCCCTTCAAGTCCATAGCTTATTATTTTTCCTCTTTCTAAAAGCAAAGAAGTGTGTACAGGCAGTGGCTAGCACAATAGGGCAGCATTGGGAAATGGCAAAGTATGGCAAAATACAATTTGGAAAACTGGGGAATCCTAAAAGAAGGTATTAGTCACCTTTCTGTTGCTATAACAAATACCTGAGACAAGCAACTTAACAAGAAGAAAGGTCTCTTTTAGCAGCTACTTTCGGTGGTTTCAGGCTGTGTTGCTTGAGGTCCATGACAGCACACTGCATCACAGCCAGAGTATGTGGCTGAGGAAGATTGCTTGTCACATGGTAGTAGGGACTGCAGAGGATATCAGTGGGCAGGAGTCTTTGCCCCAATATCTGCAGCAAGGTGACACCTTAAGTGATCTGACTTCTTCCTACTAGTCCCCACCTCCTAAAGGTGCCAAAACCTCCCAGCCTCTCAGACTCACTAGCCTAAATTTTGAGTTTTCTCAAGTCTGGAATTGGAACATTATTTGGTAAAATGTGACAACTTTTCCAGTTTTTTCCCCCTTTGAAGAGGTGGTAGATTTTTTGAGACCGGGTCTATTGTAGGCTGTCTTGGACCTTAATATGTACACCAGGCTGGCCTTGGACTCAGAGAGATCTGTCTGCTTCGGCCTCCTGAGTGCTGGATTTAAAGGCATGTACCATCACACCTGGCTTTTTTTCCAGTTTTTTAAGCAGCATTGTGAGTATGTGCTCATTAATGATGTTTTATATTCTATGAATCTCTGTGGATCATCTGTCAATTAGCCAATCAATCAACCTATCTGCCTATCTTTCTGCCCATCTTTGAATGGCACTAAAGAGAGGGCGGCACTTCATTCGTATCTCCTCTTCTAGAATGTTAATTGAAAACCCAGAGAGGAAGTGACGTAAGTTAGAAGTAATGGCAGTGTGTGGTGGTGCCCACCTCAAGTTCGAGCACGTTGGAAGCTGAGGAAAGAGAAAGAAGAGTTTGAAAGCAATGCCAACTCTACATTGTGAAACCCAGTCTCAGCACATCAATGATGGGTCTGGAGAGGTTAAAACCACTTGTTGCACATCATGAAGACTGGAGTTCAGATCCTAGAACCCACATAAGGAGCTGAGTGCCCAGCTCAGGACTTAACCTCAGCTCAGAAGAGACAGAAACAAGGAGAATCACTTGTTGGAGTTTGCTCACACACATACATGTAAACATGGATGTTGGTAGCCGTTTTTGCCGCACCCAAAGATGGCACTGGCTTCCTGCCGATGATTCAGCAGAGCTGTTGTCCAGCCCGAGGGACATAGTGCGCATGTACCACGCACGTCACAGCCCGCTCTTGGGGCATGCTAATGAGATACTGGAGGGCACACAAATCAGGTAGCGACAAGAGTCTCCTGGGCATATATAAGCAGTGCACTTTTTTTCCTCGGGGTCCCCTGCTCAAGAGTACTGTACAATAAAGGTTGTTCGCAGAAGAATCCTGTTGCCATGTGTTGTTCTTGCTGGCAAGACGTTAGGAGCAGGACACATGGAGACACAGACACATGAAGATTAAATACATGCTTGTGAAAAGTAAAGAAAGCAAGAAAATGTCCTAAAAGCATCAATATATGTGGATTTGAAAGGATTAAAGAGAACAGAATAAGTAAAAAAATGAAATTAGGTGATGAAGAAGAGGGGGTGCTGCCAAGAGTTCTGAGCATACAAGATTACCTGTGGGAATTAGAAGTATAATTGAGACCAGCTGAACCTGAAAAATCTTTTAGTCAAGGTCAAGGCCATTCCCCAAGGGTCTATGTAGTTAAAAAAGTCATTCCTGGAAGCCTGAAGTTCTTGGCAAGCCTGGCTGCTCTAAATGTCTGCAAAGGGCCAGCTGCTTCTCCAGGAATCTTGCTGGAAATGCAGAATCTCAGATGTCTCCCCCAACAGAACTAGATCCGAAATGAAAATAACCAACCACGTTTTCATTGACTCTAAGTCCTATTCCACAAGGTGAAACCCATATTTGGCAACATGGTTGGGGCAAGAACTTAAGGTGAGATCGGTCATAGGTCCTAAGATAGAATCCATTACCATTCTTTTGGCAGATAGACAAAGTATTAAACCAGTGATTATTATAGTTATATATATATATATATATATATATATATATATATATATATATATATATATACATATACATATATACATATATATACATATATACATATATAGTGTTAAATATATGTATATGTATATTTACATTTATAATTATAGTTACATCTGTAGATCAAGGCATCTCTCAACCTTATCTGAGAAGCATTTATTTGCAATAATGGTTATTAACTCAGAGAACCTTACCAAACTGGTCAAGGTTCAGAGAATAAGAGACTAGAGAATACTCACCCCTTAAATGGAGCATATATTTGTACCTGTGTCCTTCTTCCACTGCTCAGGGATCATTGCTGAGGAAGAAGCAGAATGAGTGTAAGAACCAGAGGTGATGGAGGACAGAAACAGAACAGGATTGGGGGTACAGTTACTAATATCACAGAATTACTTGAAGGATACTGGGCATAACTCTTAAAGTCCTGAGTGATTCTGCTAGGCAGGATTTCTGGGCACTAATGAAATCCTCAAGATTAAAGAAGCGATGTACAATGGAAAAATTTTATAACTCAGATTCAGATTCAGGACAAAGAATGAGAGTATACCCTCACCATGTTCTGTAGACAGTATCTCAAAAATGAAGCTAGGCACCCAGTGAGCTGCTTGATACAGCAAGAAGGGACCCTGGACTATCAGAGATAAAACCTTGTGTGTCAAAGGTTAGCAGTCCCATGCTCCATTTATATCTAAAGTTTTATGTTCAAATAAACAAACAAAAGGAGTGGTAGTGGTCTATGCCTTGAATCCCAGCATTCAGGAGCCGGGGGCTAGCAGATCTTTGCATTTGAGGCCACTCTGATCAACAGAGTGAGTTCTAAGACAACCAGGGCTACACAGAGAAAGAAACTCTGTGTAGCCCTAGAAAAAAGCAACCAACCAAACAAACAACCAACCAAACAAACAAACACCTAAAACCCAAAAGAACCAACAAACTATCCTAACAAGCAAACAAAACAAAAAAAAAAAATCCAAATGAACACACATAATTCAACACAATAAAAATTGGTTTCGTTTAGAGCTTCGATGAAACTAATTATCTTTAAAGAACCATTATTGTGAATTCTTGGTTTATTCCAAATGAATGTGCAAAAGCTTCCAGCCAAGAGGTAATCCTGGGGAGGAACATCAAGACACAGGCCTGACAGCCCTTCTGAAGTAGCCACACCCGTCACCGAGACTGCCACCATCTCTCCTCAGTGGCAGGCATTAGAATGCACCAGACTGGCATAAAGTGTCTGAATGCAGATGAAGCTGAATAAAGGCACTGAGCACCATGAAGACCAAAGTCTGGATGCCAATACCCATGCAGCAAGCCAAGCATCTCCACAAACACCTATAACCCAAGCTCAGTGGGTGATAGGCTTGAAGGATTCTGGCTTAGCTGAGAAAATGTGAGTGTCAGGATCAGGTGGAGACCCTGCCTCACAGGTGAAGAGTGATAGACGTTCAGTCAACAGTCTCTTCTAGACCCATACAAATGGATGTATACAGCCATGCATGCATGTTACTAAGCAAATTTACGATACATCATTAAAAATAAAAAACTTAGTAAAACCTACAAAAAGCTTCTCAGCAACCCTGCTCCCTTCTCCTACACAGCTTCCCCTGGTAACATTTAACATTAGTGCCATCATAGACAAGCCAATGTTTTATAACATTAGCTGATGCCAACAGCTTGGGTGATAACTTCTATTGGCTTTGACAAGAATATAATGGTGTGTCTCAATTATTACAATGTCATATACAATAGTTTCACTGCTTTAAACATCTCTTTTGTTTTGACTGGTCCATTTCTTACCTTGGTCAGTGGTCTCTTTTGATTGATCTTCATACTGTCTTTGTAGGTTCTTCCTTTCCAGAGTGCTGTGAAGCTGAAATCAGTGTAACTTTTATTTTTTAAATACATACTTTTAATGATAGTTTTTAAATACTTTAATCTCCCTTTTTAGCCCACCAGCCATCAGAGATAGTGGAAAAGAAAGAATATGGGGGAAGTGGACCTATTTAGAAATGGTTCTTTGGAGGGTTGGAGAGATGGCTCACCAGTTAAGAGCACTGACTACTCTTCCAGAGGTTCTGAGTTCAATTCCCAGCAACCACATGGTGACTCACAAGCATCTGTAATGAGATCCAATGCCCTCTTCTGGTATGTCTAAAGAGAACGACAGTGTACTCACATACAAAGAGTAAACAAACAAACAAACAAACAAATATTGAAAGGAAGGGAAG
Organism: Micromys minutus; assembly: GCF_963924665.1. NCBI lineage: Eukaryota > Metazoa > Chordata > Mammalia > Rodentia > Muridae > Micromys > Micromys minutus. Next base: position 66,846,950 of record NC_137969.1, read on the forward strand.
GAAGGATGAAAGGAAGAAAAGGAAGGAAGGAAGGAAGGAAGGAAGGAAGGAAGAAAGGAAGGATTCTTTGGAGCAACTCCCATCTGCTTTGTCTGGAAATCAACAGTTCAGTTCACTGGTTAATAGCAGCAGCTTGATCTACTCGCAAACACTTCACATACATCAGCAGTGAAGACACAGGGCCAATAAACATTGCATAGTTCTATAAGTAAGCCCAGCTCGGCCTCCACCACTGTTCACTGGACCCTTTTCATATCCTTCCAAGTATCATGTGTCTTCCACAAGTCTTGCCTCAGCATGTGCACACGTGGCAAGAAACTGCGGTTCATTATCAGAAGGTTTTCGTTGCATTTCTCTACGGAGTCTCAACAAAGGGAGCTCAACTACACAATGCTAGGTGGACCAATAGATGAGTGTAGCTAGTGAAGAATCTACTAGTGCTTGCATTAGTAGAACATTCTTTCACCTGGGTCTGCTTCAGCCAAATGTTTCTTCACGTGTATGTCTTAGCCTTTAATCTGTGTCCATTTTAGGAAAATATTTCTTTGTGTGTTTTTCCCAGCAAAACTCCATCCAACACAACTAATTTGCCAAAAAAGAAAAAAAAAAAAAAAAAAAACCAAACCCCGGAAGTTTCCACTTCAACTTAGCACATAGCATTTGTGCAATTGCTGCTTTCCCTTAAGCTTATGCACCTAGAGACCCTGTGTCTTTTTATGACATAATCATTCATTTCTTTTTCAGCACTGAATAATGGTTCTTCTACATGTATGTTATGGTGTGTGTGTGTGTGTGTGTGTGTGTGTGTTTACAGGCATACATGCTAAAGTTAAAATCAAAATAATGTTAGTGCCAAACAAAGGCCAAACGAAGGGCACCTATCGCCATTACTTTATAATTTTATGTTTTATGTAAAATTTATAGCCTTGAATCACTGAAGAATTTGTGTGAAAAGTAAAAGATATAAACTAGATCCCCCTTTGCCATTTGCTTGGTTTGTGTGGTTTTTCTTAAACTCATGGGATTCAGTCTTTGGTGATGATAAGTAACAACATGTAGAATACTCTGGTGTTGATATACAACATTTTTTTGCACATTGATAGAATTTCCATTGACTGTTGTAAATAGATGCTAGTGTCCCCATGGCAATACTGTACTGTTATGGTCACTCCGGGCAGTCAAGTAGAGGTTTCTAGGATCTTAGTTTTTACTTATCATCCATAAAAACTTAGGACTGCTACGGGCAGGTCATGTGCTAGATGGACCCTTATTTTATGACAATTAATTTTTTTAATCCAAACTCAAATGATCATATCAATTTACTCACCACCGTCAATGTAAAAATATCAATTTTCTCCACGTCCTTCCTAACACTTATTGTGTGGTTTCTCCATTAACATGTGTACTTGCAGTTCATCTGTATTAGATTTACATTTGCCTAGATACTAAAGGTGTCGAATGTCTTTTTTTTTTTTTTTTTTTTAAGACACAACAGGGTATTGCTCTTGGTTGGCTATCAGAAGTATTTTTTTTTAAATTTTTTTTCGAATACATTTTTTAAGGTTGTAATTAAGTATTTGTGGGTACATATACATATACATATGCATCAATGTTCATAAGTAAGATTGGTCTGAAGTTCTCTATCCTTGTAGGGCCTTTGTATGGCATAGGAACGAGGGTTATTGTAACCTCAAAACATGAGTTAGGTAGTGTTCCCTTGGATTCTATTTTGTGGAATAGTTTGGAGAGTATTGGTATTGTGTCATTAATAAATGTCTGATAAAACTCTGCAGTGAACCCCTCTGGACCTGGGCTTTTTTGTTTGGGAGGCTTTTGATGACTGCTTCTATCTCTTTAGGTGTTATGGAATTATTTAAATGGTTTACCTGGTCCTGGTTTAACTTTAGTATCTTGTATCTGTCTAGGAATTCATCCATTTTCTCTAGATTTTCCAGCTTTGTTGAGTATAGGCTTTTGTAGTAGGGTCTGATGATTTCTTGAATTTCCTCACTTTTAGTCATTATTTCTCCACTTTCCTTTCTGATTTTGGTAATTTGTATACTCTCTCTTTGCCCTCTAGTTAGTCTGCCTCAGGGTTTATCAATCTTGTTCATTTTCTCAAAGAACCAGCTCTTTGTTTGGTTGATTCTTTCAATGTTTCTTTTTGTTTCTATTTGGTCTATTTCTGCTCTAAGTTTGATTTTTTCTTACAATCTACTTCTCTTGGGTATATCTGCTTCCTTTTGTTCTAGAGATTTCAACTGTGCTGTCAGGATGCTATTGCAGGCTCTCTAGAGTTTCTTTTTGGAAGCACTCAGAGCTATGAGTTTTCCTCTCAGTACTGCTTTCATTGCATCCCATAGGTTTGGGTATGTTGTGTTTTCATTTTCATTGAATTCTAGAAAATTCCTAATTTCTTTCTTTATTTCTTCTTTGACCCTGCTATTGTTAAATAGAGCATTGTTTAGTTTCCATGTGTATATGGGCTTTTTGTTATCTTTGTTGTTATTAAAGACCAGCCTTAGACCATGGTGATCTGAAAGGATGCATGGGAGTATTTCCATCTTCTTGTATCGATTGAGGCGCGTTCTGTGTCCAATTATGTGGTCAGTTTTCAAGAAGGTTCCGTGAAGAAGGTATATTCCTTAGTCTTAGGATGATATATTCTATACATATCTGTTAATTCTAGTTGGTTCATAGTCTCTGTTAGTTTTACTGTGTCCTTGTTTAGTTTCTGTTTTCAAGATCTGTCCATTGGTGAGAGTGGGGTATTAAAGTCTCCCAGTATTATTGTGTGGGGTAAAATGTATATTTTGAGCTTTAGTAGAGTTTCTTTTTTGAATATGGTTGCCTTTGTATTTGGAGCATATATGTTAAAGATTGAGAGTTCCTCCTGACAGATTTCCTTTGTAATGAGTAAAAAGTGTCCTTCCTTATCTTTTTTTGATAACTTTTGGTTGAAATTCTACTTTATTGGATATTAGAATGGCCACTCTAGCTTGCTTCTTTGGGCCATTTGCTGGAAGGTTTTTTCCCAACCTTTTATTCTGAGATAGTGTCTGTCTTTGTCTCTGAGATGAGTTTCCTGTATGCAGCAAAATGCTGGGTTTTGTTTATGTATCCAGTCTGATAGCTTATATCTTTTTATTGGGGAGTTGAGTCCATTTATGTTAATAGATATCAAGGAATAGTGGTTGCTGTTTCCTGCTATTGTTGGTTTGGTAGGTTGAATTGTGCCTGTGTGTCTTTCTTCTTTTGGTTTTCTTGCTTAGAAATTTTCTTGTTTTTACTATGAGGTGGTTCCCCTCATTGTATTGGGTTTTCCACCTATAATTTGTTTTAGTGCTGGGTTTGTGGTCATATATTGTGTGAAATTAGTTTTGACTTGGAATATCCTCATCTTGCCATCTATGGTGATTGATAGTTTTGCTGGGTATAGCAGCTTGGGCTGGCACTTGTGCTCTCTCAGGGTCTGCACGATGTCTGTATCCAGGATCTTCTAGCTTTCATAGTCTCTGTTTAGAAATCGGGTATGATTCTGATTGGTCTGCCTTTATATGTTACCTGACTTTTTCCCTTACTGCTTTTAGTATTCTTTCTTTGCTTTGGGCACTTGGTGTTTTGACTATTATGTGTCAGGAGAAATTTCTTTTCTGGTCCAACCTATTTGGAGTTCTGTAGGCTTCTTTTATGCTCGTGGTCATCTCATTTTTAAGGGTAGGAAAGTTTTCTTTCAGGATTTTGTTGAAGGTATTTACTGTACCTCTTCGTTGATATTCTTCGCCCTCTTCTATTCCTATTATCCTTAGGTTTGGTCTTCTCATTGCATCCTGGATCTCCTGCACATTTTGGGTTAGGAGCTTTTTGGTTTTTGCATCTTCTCTGACTGTTTTGTCTATGTTTTCAATGTTGTCTTCGGCCCCCGAGATTCTTTTTTCCATCTCTTGTAGTCTGTTGGAAATGCTTGCATCTGTCACTCCTGATTTCTTTTTTAGGATTTCTACCTCTAGGGCTGTTTCTTTTAGTGTTTTCTTTATTGTGTCTATTTCCGTTTTAAATTTCTTCTTCCATTCCTTCATCTCTTTGGTTCTGTTTTCTTCTAGTTCTTTGAGTGTTTTTCTTGTTTCTTCTTTAACAGCTTCTACTTCTTTATGCTTTTCCTCTCCTTCTTGTTTAAGGATCTCTATCATCATCTTGAGGTAGGATTTCATGTCTGAGTCTTCTTTTTCTGGAGTGTTTGGCATTCTGCTGTTTGTTGTGATAAGAGAGTTGGGTTCTAGTGTTGCCAGGTTGTCTTGGTTTCCCTGGGGTACATTCTTTCGCTTTCCTCTTGCCATCTTGTTGTCAGTGATTAGTTCTCACCTTTCCCTTGTACCTGGCCTGTGTCCCTGGATCTCTGCTGTTTCTGGTGGCAGATGTTCCGAGTGCCTGTTGTGTACCCCAAAAGCCACCCGCTGGAAACAGAGGGGGATCCTGGATCCCTGGATCAAGCTGGGCAGGCACACACTTTCTGAGTGCTCTGCTGAGTTCTCTCTGCCCCCTGGCTAGTCGGAATCTGTTCTCATCTGGTTCTCGCCAGTCCTGTGTCTGGGCCTCCACTTTTCCTGCCGAATGTCTCTTTATGTGGAAACTTTTATTAAGTATCTTCTGAGGCATTTTGCATATTTTGATAGATTGCCTTATTTTAGGAAGCTCTCCCTGGGTTTACATGGAAATATTTTTTTTTTCAGTTATATAGTTCAATTATGTTCTTTCTCTGATTTTCGCATCACTTTCCTAATGGTGTCTTTTGTAGAGCAGATCTTTTCTGCTTTGATAACATCCTATATTGAATTTTCTTTATGGTTAATAGCATTTGTTCCCTTTTTGAGGCACAATTTTTTTTTTTTTTTGTCATCATGGGCTTAGTGTCACATGCCTGCTATCCTAGCACTCAGAAGGCTAAGGCAAAAGGAACAGGAGTTTGAGAGTAGTCCTGACTACTAATAAAATTCTGAAATTGTCTCAAAAAAGTTGTTTGCAAATGTATTTTTGCCTACTTCAAGTGTTTCATATTTTATCAATGTTTTTCTCTCAGAATTTTAGAATATTGGCTTTTATACTTGCCTTCTATCTATCTATCTATCTATCTATCTATCTATCTATCTATCAATCATCTATGTATCTATCTACCTATTATTATGATTATTATTGTTATTATCATTATTAATCATTGAATATAGTGTGAGACAGAGACCCAAGTTCATTTTGTTTAAAATCGAGGTTGCTGTCCCTTAGTTCCAGCACTTTTGAAAAGCATTATCCAGGCTCTATTCATTTTTCTTAGCACCGTTACAAAAATTAATTGACCAGATTTGCATTAATCTCTCTCTTGAGTCACATTTCTTTCATTAATCTATGTGCTACTCCCATGCTAATATACTTTCTTGATTACTTCAATTTTCTAGCCATCTTTGAAATCAGATTACATAAGGATCCTATGCTCCTCATCTCAAATGTTGGTTCTTGGCTGTTCTCGACCATGTTCATCTTATATTTTGCTGTAAGTTTTATTGCAATGTGTTAAATAATCAACCAGCATAAAGGAACTCAATTTGTAACAAAATCTATCCCTCAGTCTTTGAACATAGGATGTTTCTCCATTTATTTAGAACTTTTTTCATCCACATTTGAACAGGGATTGTTAAATTTATCCTAAACCATGCATTATTTGATGGTTTAATAAATCCTGATCTTAACTGCATTTATATACTTACAAGTTCCTTGCCTGGATATAGGACTATGGCTTGTTTTTGTTTGATGTTTTTTTTTATTTTTTGGTTAGTTGTATTGGTTATATAACCTTTTATTTATTTATATATTTATTATATGTATTTATTATATTTATTTATTATATAACCTTTCTAAATGTCGGTTGGTTCTAGTGGCTTTGTATGGGCTTTCACAGCTGCATTCCATAGGCTTCCATGTTGAGTGGGAGTAGACAGTTGAATTCCTTAATGTGCCTACTGCATTCATTGCCTCATCTGCTGTGTTGTCCACAGTTCCATGTCTGAGAACAAATTCTGTCATTTTTGTTCAGCTTCCTCACTGCTCACACAGGTAGGTTTAATCTGGCTAATATGTCATCGTCACTAGAAGATGGTCTCTTAGAAGTTTAACTCTAGCAGAGTCTTTCTTATTATCAGTCTCTTCCTTTGTTTGCTCCTTTTAAACTGGATGTTATCATTAATTATTTTCATGTTGTTAAAAACTTTCTCATAAAAGCTTCCCTTGAAAGGCTATCTAGTATTTCTGCCACATGAATGTAATGTAGTTTATTCAGTTATTTTTTAGTTTCAGTCTATTAGATGACTTTTATTAGTTGAAATATTGTTATCACAGATCTTTTAAATTTTGTTTACCAGAAAAACAAATAGGTCTTGGTATTCTGTAAGAAGTTACTTACCTTGAAATATGCTTTTAATGTATGTAAGTTACAAGATTTTCAGAAACTTCTACTACCTCTCATATATCACATATATCCACTCGGGTTACTATCTCTATCATCCCACACTGCTTCCTATGAACCTGTACAATCACTCTTCTCCAGCATCAGACAAACACTATGAACCTTCCTTCCTATGACATGACATGTGCTATTCCATATGCCATCTCTTTCCTTCAGGATGCTTTTCATGTGCAACTTGAGCCAGCCCTTGATAAAACTCCACTCCTTGTTCCAAACTTGATGGACAGGTGTTGGCTCATCTCATCAGTCAAATTTGCAAAACTCTCAACCACAAGTTAATAGGGGTGGTTGCCTACTGCCCATCTGGGTACCATCTTTCACTCTCTGTTGCCTTGCTTCTTGTATCTGATACCCCTTCCTTACAGAATACCTTTCTACTCCCCTCTGCATCTACATCAGGTATAGTTCAGTAGTCTAGTTAGGGAGTGGGGCAAGGCATTTTTCCCCTTAATCACCAGGAAGGTATAACCCTCTATACTAATTGCTTTAAGTGGTCCCAAACCATGTAAACATTGTACATGGTGTGGGAAGGCAACTTTATTATCCTATACCTACCCTGCTGTCCTTGTGACCTGAGCGTGATCAGCCTTACTTTGAAACACTTCTTAACAATTACCATGAAATAGCTTCCCTTCTGTCTTAGTTAGGCTTCCCTCTGTGACAAAACACCATGACCAAAAGCAACTTAGAGGGAAAAGGGTTTATTTCAGCTTACAACTGTTATGTCACACTCTATCACTGCGAGATGTCGGAGCAGGAACTGCAGAAAGGAACAAACAGAAGCAGAAACTGGAAGGACACTGATTACTTACTGCCTTGCTCTCTGTGGCTTATACACCCCAGGATCACCTTCCCAGGAGTGGATGGCTCTCCACATCAGTCACTAATTAAGAAAATGCCTCACAGGCTTGTCTTTGGGCCAATCTTATGCAGAAATTTTCTTGGTACCCTCTTCTAAGGTAACTCAAGCTTGTAACACACTGAGAAAACACTCACCCAGGATACCTTTCCTATACTCTTCGGTCCTGAAAGGAATGTCTTCCTACAGGTTCTCTTCCTTCTCCCCGACTTACTTCTTTCTTTATTCATCTACACCACAGTATGCTTCCATGGTGCTTACTCTATACAGTGCACACCTGTCATTTCATGTTCCAGGAAATCCTGTGCCTTTCATGTCAGTCAATGGTGGAGAACAATTTTACTATGAGGAAAAAACAGAAAAGGTAACAAAGAACCAGAATTCTAGTTTGATCTAGTCTTTATCTCTGCCATCCTGTGATACTTAAGTGAAGTCTCACCCAGGACACAGTCTATTTACAGAAGTGCTTTGAACACCTGAGGGTGGATCTTGCCCCTTGGTATAATTGAAGAGGATGTCTTCTTTAAAGATCATAGAATATCAGGACTAGATGTCATTTTGACAGTGACCTCATCGTAATGATTGGCCCTTCTTTATGTTGAGCTGAACTGCAATTCAAATGGAATATGATTCCAATATATTTATCTACCTAGTGTCAGACTTTTTGATGCTTGAAGACAAACCTCATTTCATATAGGGGCCATCTTTATCTAAGCAGATCATCCACATTGAGTACATATATGTTGTTGTTTTATAACAAATGAAATTCTACAGGATGGGTACCTAAAAGTTTGTCATTTTCATCCATTATTCAGAGAACCAAGATCAAGGTGTGAGCAGATCTTGTTTCTTCTGAGAGTGCTGGGATAAACCAGTCACATGGTGGTGTTTCTTAGGATTGCCTCAGCCTCACTCTTAATTTGATTGTCTCTAATATCTTATCTGTTTGTTTCTTGGGATTTTTTTACCTGCCTGCATGCATGTCTGCTAAGCTTCTTCCTTCCTTCCTTCCTTCCTTCCTTCCTTCCTTCCTTCCTTCCTCCCTCCCTCCCTCCCTCCCTCCCTCCCTTCCTTTCTTCTCTTCCTCCTTTCCTTCCTTCCTTATTTATTTATTTCTCGTTCTTTCTGCTTCTGGACTATGAAGTCCTGGGGTCAAGCCCCAACAAAATGTAAAACCAAGATTGGTGTTATTCACTTGTAACCCCAGTGCCACTGAAGTAGAGAACTTCAGGGGTAGCCTTGGATTTCTTGTCTTGACTATATAGCTGATTTAAGGGTATTCTGGATCAAGTTCTGGGATAGTGGTTTCTACATTGCATTTCGTAGGAAAACATGGTGCTTAGAGTCTCTGCACAGTTGGGTTATCTGATGTGATGCTCCTGGATTCTGTCTTGAACACGTTGTCTTAGGAACAGGCACAGGTAATTTCAGACACAGATTTTGTTTGGAACGTAATTGGAAATCTCAAGATAGAACTTGACTATTATTGTCTTTTTTTATCTTTGTTTTCTTTGTGTATGTGTGTGTGTGTGTGTGTGTGTGTGTGTGTGTGTGTCTAGAATTGTAGGACAGAAGTCTTTAAGCCCCAGCAGGCTAGACTCTGGCACCTGTCCCAGTACACCAATTAAAGAGTACTTGTGAAAAGCAGAGAGAGAAGGTTTAATCAGTGCTTGTTTGGATGTTTGGAAGCAAATGCCTTTAGGTGTCTAGTGACCCTAGGACATCTCCATGGTATAGATATGAGTTTCAGTATGAGTCTAGGAAGAATTGGCATAAGGTTAGGAGGTATGAATAACCAAGTCCCTGTCAAGGTCCATTCCTGAAGATACTTGGCTCATGTTTGTTTCTGAAAGATGGTCTCATAAGAAGTTATTGCTTGAGGAAAAAAGTTGATTCTCAGCAGGTGTTTCATCTTGCTTCACGGTACAACCTTAAATAGTGGCTAAGTGTCCTTGTCTGGCTCTGCTGCTCCTGGAATCCAAGGTGAGTGACTGTATGTCAGGATGATGACTAGAGAATTTAAGTGCCCTTTGGAGATCTGAAACAGAATCTGAAATGTCCATAATCTTTGTGTCTTGATCTTTGAAGGAGAATGACATAGATTCATTGTCACTACTACCTTGTGGGAGCTTGTGTGATTAACATGACTATATACAGAAGCAGCACTTTGCCCAACATAGAGGAGACAGATAAAAATGAAGGCAGAAATAACCAGGCTTTTACCCTGTTAACTTGTAGGTCCAAGGAAGAATCCATGCTTTTTATCAAAAACAGCTTCTAACTGTGTGTTACTTGTGTGTGTGTGTGTGTGTTTGTGTGTGTGTGTTTGTATATTCAGGCAAATACATGCCTTTTATCTGTTGCTTAGCCACCAAGATCAATTTCTCTCTTATCTAACATAAATAGCTGGCCTTTCCATCCTCAGTGGAGCAAACTTTCCAGCTTAACATTCATTTCTTGATTTCTCTTTCTCCAAGCACCATGAGCCCAAAAGACATAAGAAGAAAAAAATTGCCCTGCCCTGTAAACGCATAAGTTATGGACAATTTGCATGTTTACACCTATTACAATGCAGTAGGCTTACTGCATTAAGTAATTCGGGGCACCCTATGAACACAAAACAGAGAAGGTACAGACCCACAGAGAGCAGATGAGGAAAACATTGCCAGAAAGGCTTTCAATCAGGTGTTTGACAGATGCTAAGGCAGCTGTATATGCTTTTGAGAATGGCAATACATGTACATGGAGGTGCAGGAAAGATGGACAATGGTATTGCTTGGGAAGGAGCAGCTCAGGCTGGGGGTTCTGCTTTCACTGGGGGATTTTCAGAGCAGTACCATTTTATCAGGTTCTGTATTTAGCTAATAGTTTTTGTGATGTTATAAAAGAACATGACAGAGGAACCAATAGAGGGTCTCTGTTCGCAGTCTTTTGGATAAGAAGCAATAAGGGGCTATGTTAAAGAAATGACAGTTGATATGAGGGACTTCCTTGAGGAATGGCACAGGAGAGACTTGGAAACGGATGAAACTCAGATTAGTGACAAGGAGGAAGTATGGCTTGTATCTTGGTGCTGAAGTTATTGGCTGAGCATTGAGCATAGACAAAGCGCAGGTTTCTGCATGGGGGTAACTTCTGTACTTGCATGTGCACTCACCCTGGAGACCCACAGGAGTCCGAGACATGGCTAGTAGTCTTGACGGTGACACGGGCCCCTCCCTTCTTTCCTTGAAGGTCCCCATTCAGAGAAGTGTCTCTTTGGAATTCATTCTGTCATGCCTAACTGATAAAGCGATTATCGCACAGTTTAACAGGCCATTTGGTGCTGGATTTATTTGCATTAGAAACTCAATAGATTTACAGTAATTTACAGTAATTCTACAGACTTACTCTTGGAAAATAGGACATTCTCCAGTAGCTGAACCTTATTTTAAAAAGAAAACTAAAATTAAAAACTACAACTTAACAGGCGTGCATTAGTTTCTGTAATTTCTTTATTCAAACTTCTTACCATTATAAGAGAAGATATCAATATTTGATCCAATACTAACTCTTTTTTTCAATTGGATATTTTATGTATTTACATTTCAAATGTTATCCTCTTTCCTTGTTTCCACTCTGCAAACCCCCATCCTGTCCTCCCTTACCTGGCCTCTCTGAGGGCGCTCCTCCATCCACCCATCCACTTCTGCCTCACCTTCCTAGCATTCCTCTAAACTGGGGCATCAAGCCTTCACAGGACCACTGGCCTCCCCTTCCACTGTTGCCAGATAAACCCCCTTCAGTTCCTTCAGTTCTTTCCCTAGCTCCTCCACTGAGGTGCTTGTGATCAGTCTGATGGTTGGCTGCAAACACCCAAGTCTGTATTTGTCATGCTCTGGCAAAGCCTCTCAGGAGACAACTGTATCAGGCTCTTGTCAGCAAGCTCTTCTTTGCATCAGCAATAGTGTCTGGGTTTGGTATCTGCATGTGGAATGAATCCCCAGGTGGGGTGGTCTCTGGGTGGCCTTTTCTTCATTCTCTGCTCCACGCTTTGTCACTGTATTTTCTTTAGACAGGAGCAAATCTGGGTTAAAATTTTGGAGATGGCTGCGTGGTTCCATTCCTCAACTGGGGATCCATGCCTAACCTTTCCATATAATCTCAACAGGACCCCTTTGTGGGGCATTTCAGCTAATGTTATCCTTGTGGGGTCTTGGGAGGCTCTTGCTTTTCTGGCATTGTGGGCTTTCTGGTTGCTACCTCCAGTTCCCCATCCCCCATTGCTACACACCTCTGTTCAATTTCCAGACCCTCTGTACATCTCTTCCATCTCCTTCAAAACCTAATTCTGTCCCTCTTTTTCCTTACCCCTCTGTTCTTTCTCCCAAGTTTCTTTAGCCCTCTACTTCCCTTGATTATTTTTTTCCACCTTCTAAGTAGGGCTGAGGCATCTATTCTTTGGTCTTCCTTCCTCTTGAGCTTCATGTGGTCCATGAGTTATATTGTGGGCATTCCAAGCTGTTTGCCTAATATCTACTTGCCGTGAATGCATACCATGTGTGTTTTTTGTGATTGGGCTTCCTCACTCAGGATGATATTAACTAGATCCATTCATTTGCCTGCAAATTTCATGATGCATTGGTTTTAATAGATGAGTAGTATTCTATTGTGTATATGTACCACATTTTCTGTATCCATTCCTCTGTTGAGGAACATTTGAGCTCTTTTCAGTTTCTGGGTATTATAAATATGGCTACTATAAACATAGTAGAGCATGTGTGTCTATTACATGTTGGACTATCTTTTGGGTATATGCCCAGGAGTGGTATAGCTGGGTTCTCTGGTAATACTATGTCCAGTTTTTTGAGGAATCACAAGACTTATTTCCACAATGGTTGTATCAGCTTGCAATCTCACCATCAATGGAGGAGTGTTCCTCTTTCTCCAGAACCTTGCCAGCATCTGCTGTCACCTGAGTTTTTGAACTTAGCCATTGTGTCTGGTGTGAGGTGGACTCTCTGGGTTGTTTTGATTTGTATTTCCTGGATAACTAAAGATGTTGAACATTTTTTAGGTGCTTCTCAGCCATTTGGGTCTCCTCAGTCGACAATTCTGTGTTTAGCTCTGCTCCCCATTATTATTAGGGTTATTTGATACTCTGGAGTCTAATTTGGGGGCTTCTTTGTATATATTGAATATTAGCCCTCTATCAGATATAGGGTTGGTAAAGATCTTTCCCCAATATATTGGTTGCTGTTTTGTCCTATTGACAGTGTCCTTTGTCTTACAGAAACTTTGTAATTTTATGAGGTCCCAATTGTTTATTCTTGATCTTATAGCACAAGCCATTGGTGTTCTATTCAGGAAATTTCTCCCTGTGCCCATGTGTTGAAGGCTTTACAGCACTTTTTCACAGTGTATCTATCTAGTTTTATGTGGAGGTCCTTGATCTACTTGCACTTGAGCTTTGTTAGGGATATAAGAATGTATCAATTTGCATTCCTGTACATGCTGATCTACTGCTGAACAGTCCCATTTGTTGAAAATGCTGTCTTTGTTCCACTGGATGGTTTTGACTATTTGTCAAAGATCAAGTGAATATAGGTGTGTGGGTTCATTTCTCGGTCTTCAATTCTATTCCATTGATCTACCTGCCTGTCTCTGTACCAATACCATTGCTCTATAGTACAGTTTGAGGTCAAGAATGGTGATTACCCCAGTGTTCTTTCATTGTTGAGAATAGTTTTTGATATCCTGGGATTTGTTTTTGTTGTTGTTGTTATGCCAAATGAATTTGCGAATTGCTCTTTCTAACTCTATGAAGAATTGAGTTGGAATTCTTGAATACATTGAAACTGTAGATTTGTTTTGGCAAGATAGTCATTTTTACTATATTAATCCTGCCAATCCATGAGAATGGGAGATCTTTCCATCTTCTGAGATCTTCTTCCATTTCTTACTTCAGAGACTTAAAGTTCTTGTACAAATCTTTCACTTGCTTGGTTAGAGTCACACCAAGATATTTTGTTATTTTTGACTATTGTGCAGGGTATTGTTTCTCTAATTTCTTTCTCAGCCTCTTTATCATTTAAGTAGAGGATTGAAGTAACTGATTTGTTTGAATTAATTTTATATCCAGTTACTTTGTTAAAGTTGCTTATCAGCTGTAGAAGTTCTCTGGTGAAAGATTTGGGATCACTTAAGTATACTATCATATCATCTACAAATAGTGATATTTTGACTTTTCCTTTCCAATTTATATCTCTTTGACCTCCTTTTGTTGTCTAATGCTCTAGCCAGAACTTGCAGTACTATAATTGAGTAGATAGGGAGAGAGTGGGCAGCCTTGTTTAGTCCCTGATTTTTAGCAGAATTGCTTTAACTTTCCATTTAGTTTAATGTTGGATACTGGTTTTCTGTATATTGCTTTTACTATGTTTAGGTATGAGCATTTAATTACTGATATTTTCAAGACTTTTAACATGAAGGGGTTTTTCAAATCTTTTTTCAGCAGTTAGTAAAATGATAATGTGGTTTTTTTTTGAGTTTGGTTTTTCTGGTGGACTACATTAATAGATTTTCGTATATTGAACTGTCCCTGCATTCCTGGGATGAAGCCTACTTGATTATGATGAAAGATAATTTTAATGTGTTCTTGGATTCAGTTTGTGAGGGATTTATTGAGTATTTTTGCATCAATTCTCATAAGAGAAAATGGTCTAAAGTTCTCTTTGTTGGGTATTTGTATAGTTTTGGTATTAGTATAATTGCTGCTTCATAGAATGAATTGGGTAGTATTCCTTCTATTTCCATTCTGTGGAATAGTTTGAAAAGTATTGGTATGTAAGTATTCTTTGAAGGTCTGATAGAATTCTGCATTATACCCATCTGGTTCTGGGCTTTTTCTTGTTTGGAGACTTTTAATGACTGATTTTGTTTCTTTGAGTTTATGAAACTGTTTAGATGGTTTATTTGATCCTGATTTAACTTTGATACCTGGTATCTGTCTAGAAAATGTCCATTTCATGCAGATTTTGTTGAATATAGCCTTTTTCTAGTAGGAGCTGATGTTTTTCTCCCTCAGTTTCTTTTGTTATGTCTCCCTTTTAATTTTGATTTTGTTAATTTGGATACTGTCTATCTAACTTCTGATTAGTCTGTCTAAGGATTTATTTATCTCAATTTATCAGAGAGTCAGCTCCTGGTTTTGTTGATTCTTTGTATACTTCTTTTTGTTTCTACTTGGTTGATTTTAGCCCTGAGTTTGATTATTTCCTGTCATCTACTCCTCTTGAGTGTATTTGATTCTTTTTGTTCTAGAGCTCTCAGACATGAAGTGAAGCTACTAGTGCATGCTCTCTCCAGTTTGTTTTTGGAGGCACTCAGAAATGTGAGTTTTTCCTCCTAGCACTGCTTTCATTGTGTCCCATAAATTTGGGTATGTTGTGAAAGTACCATGAGATGCTGAGAAAAAGTATATTCTTTTGGTTTTAGGATGAAATGTTCTATACATATCTATTAGATTCCGTTAGATATGGTTTATAACTTCTGTTGGTTTCACTATGTCTCTGTTTAGTTTCTGCTTCCATGATCTGTTCTTTGCTGAGAATGGGGTTTCTTGTTTCTTGGTGCCATTTGCTTGGAAAATATTTTTTCAGCCTTTTACTATGAAGTAGTGTCTACCTTTCTCACTGAGGTGCTTGTCTTGTATGTAGCAAAATGCTAGTTTCTGTTTATGTATCCAGTCTGTTAGTCCATGTTTTTGTTTTGTTTTTTATGTTTTGTTTTTTGTTTTTTTAATTAGGGAATTGAGTCAATTGATGTTGAGAGATATTAGGGACCAATGGTTGTTGTTATTTCCTGTTATTTTTGTTGTTAAATGAAGAATTATGTTTGTATGCTTTTCTTCTTTTGGATTTGTTGAAAGAAGATTGTTTTCTTTCTGTAGGGTTTAGTTTCTCTTAGTGTGTTGAAGTTTTTCATCTATTAGCCTTTTTAGGGCTGGATTTGTGGAACTATATTGTGTAAATTTGATTTGTCATGTAATATCTTAATTTATCCATTGATGGTAATTGAAAATTTTGCTGGATATAGTAGCCTGGGATAGCACTTGTGTTCTCTTAAGGTCTGTATGGCGTCTGCCCAGGATCTTCTAGTTTTCATAGTTTCTGTTGAGAAGTCTGGTGTGATTCTGATAGGTCTGCTTTTATAGGTTATTTGGCCTTTTTTTTCTTACTGCGTTTAATATTCTTTTATTCTTTCTTTGTTTTGAACATTTGGTGTTTTGACTATTATGTGTCAGGAGGAATTTTTTCTGGTCCAATCTATTTGACATTCTGTAGGCTTCTTATATGTTTATGGGCTTCTCTTTCTTTAGGCTAGGGAAGTTTTCTTCTATAATTTTGTTGAAGATGCTTACTGGCCCTTTAAGTTAGGAATCTTTACTCTCTTATATACCTATTATCCTTAGGTTTGATCTTGTGTCCTGGATTTCCTGGATATTTTGGGTTCAGAGCTTTTTTTGCAATTTCTTTGACTGTTGTGTCAATGTTTTATATGGTATCTTCTGCCTGCCCCTGTGATTCTCTCTTCAATCTCTTGTATTCTGTTAATGATTCCTGATTTTTTTTCCTGGGTTTTCTATTTCCAGGCTTGTCTCCATTTGAAATTTCTTTATTGTTTCTACTTCCATTTTTAGATCCTGGATGGTTTTGTTTAATTCCTTCACATATTTGGTTGTGTTTTTCTGTAATTCTTTAAAAAAATTTTGTGTTTTAACTTTAAGAGCTTCTACCTGTTTACCTGTGTTTTCATGTATTTCTTTAAGAAAGTTATTTGTGTCCTTTTAAAAGTGCTCTAACATTATCAAGAGATGTGATTTCCAAATCAGAGTCTTGTTTTTTCAGTGCGTGTTGGGGAATCCAGAGCTTGTTGTGGTGGGAGAACTGGGTTCTTCTGGTGGTGCTAAGTGGTGTTGGTTTCTGTTGCTCAGTTTCTTGCTTTTGCTTCTTGCCATCTAGTTATTTATTGTGTTATCTGGTCTTGCTGTCTCTGATGGTGTCTTGTCCCTCCTGTAAGCCTGTGTGAACAGTTGAGGAGACCAGCTCTCTCCGGCCAGAATTTGGGCAGGGAGAGCTTGTCACAAGGTCAGATAGAAACTGGAAGGCCCAATACTAACCCATATTATCCCAGTAAATTCTCTTAACAAACAAATCCACTGAGTTTTCTTCCCTTGTTGTTACCAAGAAGGATGAAACTCTTGCCAGTACCCTGGTGCCTACAGCTCACCTGTTATTCTTGGTGTTTGTTTCCATGCCTATTAGCTACAGGATAACTCTATTTTACAGGAGGGGGCTTTTATATGATATGTAAATTTCCATAAACTTATAGAATATCATAGAACACACCTATTCTCATATTTAGCAAGACTTGAAACCCCATGGAGTTTTTTTTTTTTTTTTTTTTTTTTTTTTTTTTTTTTTTTTTTTTTTTAATCTAACTAGTGTTTTAATTAGCCTATGTCTCATGGGTTCACCATTACATTCTCTGTACTTACTGTGCCCCATCTCATTTGTCTCCATACTGTCCCTCCAAAAAAGAAGACAGATCAAAATCGAGAAGCTCCATTTGATTCAAAGACTTATTGCAAATCGGTATTGAGTCAGAGAGAGCCCAGACTCTAGTTCCTTTTGTCTTCTCAATTCTATTTCTATGTACTTGTTTTAAGTTTTTTTCTAGTTATTTTTAACAAGGAAGAATGATAAAAAGTCTTTAAATCTCAGCTTGGGGAATCTGACAGCATGACATGTATTGCTAATTGAAATGTCCTTTGGGGGCTCTCATGACACATCTTTGCACTACTGGATGCTGCCGTGCTATTTCAGACCAGTGCCTCTGCTTATACTGGAGCTTTCTTCTCTATGTTCCTACCAACTCCTTTTCTCTTCTTCATAAAAGTCCCAAGGGATTTGGAGATTAAGAACATAGAAAGAAAGATTTCCTCTTTACTACTACTTTGC
The DNA here is from genome assembly GCF_963924665.1 of Micromys minutus. Classification (NCBI taxonomy): domain Eukaryota; kingdom Metazoa; phylum Chordata; class Mammalia; order Rodentia; family Muridae; genus Micromys; species Micromys minutus. The sequence continues at coordinate 66,864,321 of NC_137969.1, forward strand.
TTTTAAACACTCTTTGATGCCTACATGATCCAAAAGTTGTGTTTGAATGTTGCCAGACCTATGTTTTAAAGGATGCATCAAGGTGTTCTGTCCTTCCATGGACTCTGTATCTGGAAGCCATATGTTCGGGATGTTATGAATTGGATAAAATGGAGACTATGAGCCAGGAAAGCAAGAAGTTTCGCTCTTTCTTCATTTCAATTTCATATTTTTATTTGGCCATGTTTATGTGCAGCCTAACATAGATTCACAGAAGTTGGACATATTAGTGGGGCACATGGTTGGCCTTCACACCATTAACCATTTCCTCTCTTGTAGGTATCCGAGAGAAGATGGGGTCTTCAGGAGAGTAACTGAGAAAAGATGGGGTCCTCTTCCATGGATGATAAAATGAGGACAGAAAAAAGCCTAGAAAATAATCATTGATTTTTTTACCTGAAATAATTACTTGTATTCTGTAACAGAAGAACATTGCAAGCTGTAATGAAGAGATTTGTAGGTTAAGGACAGGAGCTGAGAAGTTCATGGGGATGGGAACAGGATTTCAAGGCAATTGAATAAAGGAAGGGATAAACATGTCTCTCTGTCTCTATCTCTCAGTTTATCTCTCCCTGTGTGTCTCTGTTTGTCTCTCCCTGTGTGTCTCTGTCTGTGTCTCTGTGTCTGTGTCTGTGTCTGTCTGTGTCTGTGTCTGTCTGTCTGTCTGTCTGTCTGTCTGTCTCTCTCTCTCTCTCTCTCTCTCTCTGACTGTCTGTCTGTCTCTCTCTGTCTCTCTGGGCTATAGAGTCTAAGAAGATGAACAGTGGGAATCCCAAGCTGGCTACATATCAATTACAAAAATTTGTATCGATGTAAGATTATGGCTATATGATGTTTTGTTCAAGAATAAAATTAGTAACCCATCCTGTTTCCTCCCCATTCAAAATTATGACCATTTCCAAATTATCTCTCAAAATGACAACCTATCTACCATTTATAAAATATCTGTAACCAGACACCCAAATCCAAGGGGTTGGGATGACAACATCTCCATTGAGCAATGAAATTCTTTAAAGGAATGGGGAGGGGTAGAAAACTTGGTTGGATGTAAGAAAGTTGGCTTTAGAATCTTTTATCCAGTCTCTGTATGCTTAGAGGGCTCAGGACATGACCGAAGTTTTGACTGTATCTGTCTGAAAGGCTAGATAAACTGAATCCATTGGGAATTAGCAGCAATCTTTAAAGCTGTTCTGGAAGCAAGTCTCTGGAGAGCATCAGGAAGCTGGGGGCTAAAACATCAGTTCAGCATTTCTGAAAATCAATTTTGCCAAAGCTGTATATTCTATAATATATGAATTTCATAACCAAAATTTTAGTACCATTAAGATGTTTATATGGTTTCTGCAAGGTGCACAGCTCAGTTAAGGATGAATTTTGTTCCTTCTTTGAACAGTTGAAAGGCAGCTATCTTTTTATGAATTAATTTGATCAATAACTAACTGAAATAAATCTTCATTTAGGCCATATAAAGAAGGGCATGAAAAATATTAAGGATTTCATAACCAACAAGATTTATTGTCTAATTTTAGCTCAAGTTTTGGCTGAGACATTTTTATGTCTAAGCCAGTTGCTGGGCTATTCCCATGTCGAGGAATCAGCAGATCAAGTTATCTGTCCTGTTTGATTGATTTTTTTTCTTTTCAGTAGCCAAGATCTTCAGGGGGATTTCTGCTGTCATATCTGATTCATATCACTCTTGAAGGGGTCTCCCGGATACCAAGGCGAGTGTTTGCTAGCTACAGGAAGGATTAGAAGTATTCAGCCTTTGAGCTAACTAAGGCATTTTAAAGTTAACTGGTGTGTGTGTGTGTGTGTGTGTGTGTGTGTGTGTGTGTGTGTGTGTGGTTTTATGATAGAATTCAAAGGTTCTGGTGGGTGTCTGGGAGTGCAACCCTCTGGGAGCATAGTAGGTAGCCAAAACTACTACTACTACTATTACTACTACTCACAAACACACACACACACACACACACACACACTTTTTTAAAACTCCAAATATCATTTTTTAAGAGATTTGAAAGCAATTTATATTCAGGTATGCCCAAACTTTTGACATTGTCATGTATATGGTTCACACTTGAGAACCTTAAAATCAAGTCACCAAAACCAAGTTGCACACTACTGCCAATAATAAATTTAAAAGTTTCATAACACTGTAAGAGAGCATATGGTTTTGTATCAGACCTTGTTCTCAGCTGTCCTCAGCTGCAAATCGGACATGTCAAAGTTGGTGTAGACTGGTGCTTGAAAGCATAGGACTTGCCTGGATCTCACTAGCTCTGTGACCTTTGAGGATATTGTTGATATACCCGTTTGTCTGTCCATGAGAAGGGGTAAGTAGCTCTGCCAGACGGGGTTCTTGTGAGTGATATTAAGCTAAAATGTGCAACCCTTCAGAGGCAGGCTCATGAGAGCATAACAGAGGCTTTTCAGTCTCCCCTTACCTGGGGTTACTCACTCAGTAGTTTTTGTGAACTGCAACCAACCACAGTAACTAAATATTAAATAGTAAATTCCACAAATAAACAACAACTTCCGAGTTTAAAACAACTTTCATTATCGTGTGCTGTTGTACGGTTTTTTTTCTTTTTTTTACATTTTATTACCAGTGGTTATTAATCTCAGTGTGGCTACTTTATAAACAGCATCGTCAAAGATGTAAAAAGGGATGCACTGCTGTATTCTTCCTCTGATAATCCTCCATCAGCCATTTTTCTGCCACTAGAGTAAAAAGCCTGATGCACACCCCTTTGAAAGCACAGCAAGCTAAGCTTTCATTTCAGTTTTTGGGATGGCAACACCACAGGTTTCTTCTCGCAGAGCGTGGTGTAATCTTGGTTCCTACAGCTGAGGTACAGAATGGAGAATTGGGGTCCTCCACCTTCTGAGGGCACCACCCCTCAACCAAACAACTCCTATAAGACCCTAACTATGAAAGGTCTACTACAGCACCTCCAATTAAACAACATCCTGGGTACCAAACCTTCAAGGACAATGGATATTGCAGGAAAATGTTAGTTAATTTTTTTAATGGTATCCTAGCGACCTTCAGGAGGCACATGATTCTACTCTAAAATGCTAGGGATATCGAAGACTGTTCTGGGACAGTGTGTGTGGTGACAGTCCATTCAGTAAAATAAAAATAAAATTATATTTTAAGGTCTCCAAGTGAGTGCATGAAAGCAGTGATGTAGGCAGGAAGCTATTTAAATAATTGAGTAAGACAAGCCGGACGGGAAAGGGGGGAATAAGGGAAACACTACATTTCACTGTCTACATCTTTATGCGACTCAACTTTCATTTCTACAAGGCTCTGTCACTTTGGCAGCGAGGAAGTCAGCAGAATTTACAGGCCCAGCCAGAATGTCACAAGCGTGTTATATAACCTCTGATGGGTTCGTCTAAGCACTGTTGGATTATCTGGCAGTTGCTGGCATAGCTGAAAATGAATGTATTCACAATTTGGTTAAGTTAGAGTCTACAAGTGCATACAACAGTGAATTAGTAAAAACTCTACCATTTGGGAACGCGACTTGTTTTGAAACTTAAAATTCTTTGGCTAAGTTAGAAGACCTTGTTTTGAAAATAGCAGATTTTCATTTCCTCTCTAATTTTATAACTCTTGGCAATGCAACCTGTGTTTTGCCGTGGAATGTTAGAGGAGGACGTGAATACAGACACTGAGGGCTTCAGTTTTGTTGTTGTTTCAAAATAAATCCACATTTAATGTTGCCTTCATATCATGGTGCTATGAAGTATGGGGGTACTGCTGAGAAGGAGACCTCAGGAAGCGTGAAAAGGGGCTATCTCGGGGATCCAGAACTTCAGTAGCAGCGACCAATCCACACATAGACTCAAATAGCTTGGGAATTCTGCTACATGGGATATTTACAAGCAGGTTTCCTGGGACGCTTGGAAACCCATATTCCCGGGGACAGACAGCGACGCCCGTGCATGTACGCCACCTGGTGGGCATTCCTGGCAACTTCAGAGTGGGCCGACTAGGTTGCAGCTTGCCCGTTCAGAGGGCGAGTTAATGATACACAAAAGACCTTATTTTTGTATTCACAACGCTGCAGAATCCTAAGTGGCAAACGACTGACGTTATCAATAAAGGAGATTTTCACGGAAACTCTAAGAGGAAGACCTTGTTTTTGTTGTTGTTATTTTATTTCTTTTAGAAGAGCAAAGAACATTTCTGTAGTTAAAAATATTTATTTTTAAAATCTTAGTTTTAGTTAAAAATGACGATTGTGCATACTTATGGAATACAGCATGATACTTTGATGCCTGTTTCTACTGTTAAATGAGGAACTTAAAAGGGTGAATAGAATAAATCTGTCACCAGAGTCCTGGGATTCACACTTGGAATCTCAGCTACTCTCTTCTCAGAGCTTGGGACAGGAAGATGGTTTGAACCTGTGAACTTATGATCAACCTAGGCAGCATGGCAAGACTCCTCACCTCTAAATAGATAAATAAATACACTTCTTAATTCATGCCCAGATGAATATTTTTATGGGAGAATATTTTAAATATACTCTTTCTTCATGTTTGCAATCTGTGTTAGTAGAGTTAGTAGTGGCAGATTTCTCTCTCACCCTCTCTCCCTTTCCCTCTCCCTCTGCCCCATACCTACTCTGTGTCTGTCTGTGTGTGGGGGGGTGCGTGTGCTCAAGTATGTTGCTAGAACTTAGAACCTGATAGGGCCCATTCACTACCCACTAGGCTACTAGGTTATTTTCTTAGAGGCTAAATTACACTTTACTAAATGCATGTTTCATGGTTTCCTTATCCTAAATGAATTTCCTTTGAACCCATCCATAGTCTAATGTGATTCCTAATTTCCTTTCAACTACTATTATTAGTTGAGTTAATATCATTAAGGTGGGGTTTTATATTTTGAAGTTCAATTCAGTAAATATTACAAAATAACTTGTATTGACATTGTTTTGGTCACCTAGGATATGTTAGGGAACAGAACAAAGAGACAATGCCTATTCACGAAGTTTTCACTCTAAGAAGGGAGGATATGCAATGTATTACTCTAATGAGGATATTAAAAAAAAAACTACTGCGCTAGAAAAAAGCACACAGTATGGGAAAATAAAATTGGAATAACTGAAGGAGAATCAGAATTAATGTCATACATGGGCAGTTTGTAGTACAGAATGGGTCAATCAAGGTAAGCCTCTTTGGCAAGGGGAGATTTGAGCAAAGACTTCAAAGATACAAAAATTAGCAGAGATTTCTCAAGAAGAAAGGCATCCGGGGTAGATGGCTGCTTCTGCGTTTCTGATCTGCAGGAGGCAAACGGGACTGCTTTGGAGAAAACAAATCAAGAATATATGTGGACAAGGTAGAAGCACCCAGGCAGCTCCAGGAAACTGGATCCTACCATCATGGGCAGGGCTTGGGACTGTCCTGAAAACTTTAGCTCTTACCCTTAAGAAGGAGGAGAAGCCGTCCAAGAGTTCAAATCGTCTGCAGCCAAGTGATTCCTGTGCTGAGAGCCAAATGAAAGAGGGAAACCAGGATATTGTAGTCACCTAAAGGAAAGGAAAGGGAAGAAAAGAAAAGAAAAGAAAAAAGAAAAGAAAAGAGTCAATGCTGCTTAGCTATGTCTTGCACAACAAGATGAAGAGGTGAAAAGACCAGGTTCTGGGTGTTCCCTGAAAGTAAAGGCAGAATTCTAACAGATTCATAACATCAGGTAAAGGAGACTTTCTGAAGTATTTATTATTATTATTATTATTATTATTATTATTATTATCATTATTATTATTATTGTTGAATTAAGACTAACATAATTTAAAAAGTGCTTTTGGAAGGCTGTTTGGTTTTGTGTTTTGGTTTGGTTTTTGAGACAGGATCTTTCTGTGCACCTTTGGCTGTCTCGATGTCCTGGAGCTCACTTTGCAGCTCAGGCTGGCCTCGGACTCAGAGATCTGCTTGCCTCTTCCTCCCAAGTGTTGGGATTAAAGGCAGGAACCACCACTACCTGGCTAAAAATGCATCATTTTAAAGCCTATGATTCAGTGGCACCCAAACTTTCGCAAAAAGTCACAGTTATTTCCTTGATTTACCTGGCGTTAGATTTGTGCTGCTGAAGCAAATACCTTAAGGTATGCCCACGCCTATAATTGAAAATCTTATTCAGAAGTGAGTTCTCTATGCATAAGCACACCCTATTTTCAGCCCGTCAGATGTGAGGGGTCTGTATGTGTGTGTATACATGTATTGTGCATTTCTCCAATAGAAATGTTTGATTTCTATATTGAATGTATGTATGGGTGTGTGGTGTATAGTGTGTAGCCGAGCATATATCAATGTGGTATATATGTATGTATGCATATTTGTGTACGATGTGTAATTTGTGGTTTGTGTATGATTAGGTGTGGAAAAATATGTAGTGTATGTGTTTCATTTTTTGTGGTTTTAAATTATTATTTCATTGGATACTCTCTGTATTTACATTTCAAATGTTATCCCCTTCCCTTTCTCCATTCCCATCCTCTTCCCCCTTAACTTGTCTCCACAAAGGTGCACCCTCTCCCAATAACCCTCTCCACCTCAGTGCCTTGGCATCCCCCTAACACTGGGAAAATGCACCCTCACTGGACCAAAGATCTCTTCTCACCTTGATGTCAGACACTGCTATCTTCTGCGACATATGCAACTAGAGTCATGAGTCTCTCCATATGTGCTCAATAATTGATGTTTTAGTTCATGGAAGTTGTGGAAGGTTTGGTTTGCTGATAATGTTGTTCTTCCCATGAGGTTTCAAACCCTTTCTGTTCCTTCAGTCTTTGCTCTTCATTGAGGTCCCTGTGTTCAGTCCGATGGTTAGCTGCAAGTATGCTCAACTGTATCTGTATTACTCTGGCAGATCCTCTGAGGAGGCATCCAGATCTGGTTCCTGCCAGTAAGTACTTCTTGGCATCAGCAATAGTGTTTGGGTTTATTGGGTATATATAGGATGAATCCCCAGGTGCAGCAGTCTCTGGTTAATCTTTTCTCCAATCCCTGCTCTTCTTTTTGTCCCTTTATTTTCGCCCATGAACATTTTGTTCCTTCTTCTAAAGAGGACTGAGGCATCTGCTTTCTGGCCTTTCTTCTCTTTGAGCTTCATAAGTTCTGTGGATGGTTTCTCGGATATTCCGAGCTTTTGGTGCTAGTATCCGCTTATAGGTAAGTACATACCATGAGTGCTCTTTTGTGACTGAGTTACCTCACTCAGGATGAAAGCTTCAAGTTCCATCCATTTGCCTAGGAATTTCATGAACTAATTGTGTTTAATAGCTGAGTACTCTACTGTGTATATGTACCACAATTTCTGTATCAGTTTCTCTGTTGAAGGACATCTGGGTTCTTTCCAGCTCCTAGTTATTATAAATAAGGCTGCTATGAACATAGTGGAGCATGTGTCCTTGTTAGATGTTAGAGCTCCTTTTGTGTATTTGGAGGTATAGCTGGGTCCTCTGGTAGTACTATGTCCAATTTTCTGAGAAACTGCCAGACTGATTTCCAGAGTGGTTGTACCAGATTACAGTTCCATCAACAATGGAGGAGTGTTCATCTTTCTCCACATCCTCTCCAGCATCTGATGTCACTTGAGTTTTTGATCTTAGCCATTCTGACTGGTGTGAGATGGAATCTCAGGGTTGTTTTGATTTGCATTTCCCTGATGACTAGAGATGTTGAGCATTTCTTTAGGTGCTTCTCAGCCATTTGATATTCTCAGTTGAGAATTCTTTGTTTATCTCTGTCCCCCATTTAAAATAGGATTATTTGATTCTCTAGAGTCTAATTTCTTGAGTTCTTTGTCTATATTGTATGCTAGCCCTCTATCAGATGTAGGATTGGTAAAGATCTTTTTCCAATCTGTTGGTTGCCATTTTTTTCCTTTTGACAGTGTCCTTTTCCTTACAGAAACTTTGCAATTCCATGAGGTCCCATTTGTCTATTCTTGCTCTTAGAGCATATTTAAGTGTGCTGTCAAACTCTTTCCAGTTTCTTTTTGGAGGTGCTCAGAGCTATGAGTTTTCCTCTTAGCACTGCTTTTATTGTATCCCATAAGTTTGGGTGTGTTGTGACTTCATTTTTGTTAAATTCTAAAAAGTCTTTGATTTCTTTCTTTATTTCTTCCCTGACAAAGCTATCATTGAGTAGAGCATTGTTTAACTTCCATGAGGATGTGGAGGTTTTGTTGTTTCTGTTTTTATTGAAGACCAGCTTTAGTACATGGTGATCTGATAGGATGCATGGGATTATTTTGATCTTCTTGTATCTATTGAGGCCTGTTTTGTGACCAACTATATGGTCAAGTTTGGAGAAGGTGCTGAAAAGAAGGTATATTCTTTTGTTTTAGGATTAAATATTCCATAGATGTTTGTTAAATCCATCTGGTTCATAACTTTTTTTAAGTTTCACTATGTCTCTGTTCAGTTTCTGTTTCCATGATCTGACCATTGATGGGAGTAGGGTGTTGAAGTCTCCCACTATCACTGTGTGTGATGCAATGTATGTTTTGAGCTTTAGTAGTTTCTTTTATGAATGTGCGTGCCCTTGTATTTGGAGCATAGATGTTCAGGATTGAGAATTCATCTTGATGGAGTTTTCCAGTGATGAGTCAAAGGTGTTCTTCCTTGTCTTTCTTGATGACTTTTGTTTGAAAATTTATTTTATTTGATATTAGGATGGCTACTCCAACTTGTTTCTTGGGCCATTTGCTTGGAAAAAAATTTTTCCAACCTTTTACTCTGAGGTAGTGTCTGTCTTTGTTGCTGAGATGAGTTTGCTATATGCAGCAAAAAGTTGGGTCCTGTTTATGTATTCAGTCTGATAGTCTATGTCATTTTATTGAGGAATTGAGTTCATTGATGTTAAGAGATATTAAGGAATAGTGATGTTTCTTGCTATTCTTGTTGTTAGAGGTAAAGTTATATTTGTGTGCTTTTCTTCTTTGGTGTTTGTTTCAAAAAGATTAGTTTCTTAATTTCCCTAGGGTAAAGTTTCCTTTTTTGTGGTGGAGTTTTACATCTATTATTCTTTGTAAGGCTGGATTTGTGGACAGATATTGTGTAAATTTGTTTTTGTCCTGAAATATCTTGGTTTCTCCATCTATGACGATTGAGAGTTTTTCTGGATATAGTAACCTGGGCTGGCATTTGTGTTCTCTTAGGGTCTAAGAATCTAAGACATCAGTCCAGGATCTTCTAGCTTTCATAGTGTCTGATGAAAAGTCTGGTGTAATTCTTATTGGTCTGCCTTTATATGTTACATGTCCTTTTTCTCTTACTGCTTTTAGTATTCTTTCTTTGTTTTGAGCATTTGTTGTTTTGACTATTATGTGTTGGGAAGAATTTCTTTTATGGTCCAATCTATTTGGGGTTCTGTAGGCTTCTTGTATGTTTGTGGTCATCTCTTTCTTTAGGTTAGGGAAGTTTTCTTCTATAATTTTGTTGAAGATATTTACTGAGCCTATTAGTTGGGAGTCTTTGCTCTCTTCTATATCTATTATCCTTAGGTTTTGGTATTTTGGATCTCCTGGATATTTTGGGTTAGAATCTTTTTTGATTTTTGCACTTTCTCTGACTGTTGTGTCAATGATTACCATGGTATCTTCTACTAGTGAAATTCTTTCCTCCATCTCTTGTATTCTGTTGGTGATGCTTGCGTCTATGACTCCTGATGTCTTTCCTAGGTTTTCTAACTTTAGGGTTGTTTTCTTTTGTGATTGCATTGTTTCTATTTCTATTTTCAGTTCCTTTACCTGTTTGTCTGTGCTTTCCTGTGGCTCTTTAAATGATTTTTGTGTTTTTGTGTTTTCTCTTTGAAGGCTTCAACTTGTTTGCATGTTTTCTCCTGGCTTTCCTGTACTTCTTTAATTGTGTTATTTGTGTGCTTCTCAAGGACCTCAATCATCATGATGAAGTATGATTTTAAGTCCAATTCTTGTTTTTCAGGTGAGTTGGAATATCCACTATTGGCAATGGTGGGAGAACTGGGTTCTGATTTTGCCAAGTTGTCTTGGTTTCGGTTTCTTAGATTCTTGTGCTTTCTTCTTGCCATCTTAGTATAGGTGACACTAGGTGATCTTGTCTCTTTCTGGAGCTTGTCTTCTTTGTAGGTCTGTGGGACCATGGTCTCCAGAGGGAGATTGTTCCTGGGTGTTCAGCTTTCCTGGGTAGGCTGTGAGTTCTGATGGCAGTGCCCAGTCCTGATACAACTGGGCTGGGTCTGACCTTGGGCCAGAAGTGTGTGCTCCCAGGCAGTATCACCACCTGCACAGTGAGTATGTATGTTTTATGACATGTGGAGGTCAGAAGACATCTTGTAAGAGTTAGTTTTCACATTTACTAGGTGGGATGCAAGGATGAAACTCAGGTAAAGCTTGATAGAATGTGCCTTTTCCTATTGAGTCACCTTACCAGCCCCAAGGTCCTTATTTTTAAATGTTGGAAACACGTTGTACCATGTTGCCAACAGAACAGAAGCCAAATAACACATCCATCCTATAGGTGGCCAGTTTCCTAGGGCATCATCAAACCAATGCTATTACTTACAACCACCATTATGCTATAGGCTGTGAGTCTCTTGTGCAAGCTCACCTGCTGGCCCATGCACATGCTTGAAGATGTTTCCACCTTCTCAGACTTTATACAGCCTTAAAGGCCTGCAAAACTGTGTACCTAACAGAACATCCTGAATCAATGTTCAAGTTCTGAAAGAGCATGATCCAGCACAGCTCCCATATCTGAGATCAACTTAGATCTTGAGATTCAACCCATGTGACTTAAGCCATTGAGTTTTAAATTTTATTTAATCATAGCTAATTTATTCTTGAGTTTAGATGACTGGCCACGTACAACCACCAGTTATCAATACTTGCCTGATGGTCCATGTATAATTCTCACCCCTTCAGAGATCCAGCCTGGAGTCACTGACTTGTTGAAGAAAACCAAGATACACTTTTAACAAACCAGTAAGTAAGGAGAACAGAGAGCAAATCTACCCAACAAGTTTGGGGCCATGACAAAATTTCATGTCTAAAGAAATGAGAGTTAATATTCAGGTTAATACAGTCTTAAATAAAGTATGTCCAGTCCCATCTCCAGCCTATAAAAGCATTCCTTTAGAGCAGCTTAGGAGGCCAGTACAAATTTAGAATTCCTAGACTACTAGAGTTCTACCTCAGAACACAGTAGTCTGGGGGCATCTGTCCTCTGACCTTGCATGTACCTTGCCCCAGCATGTAGCCTGCAAAGTGTGAACTTAACAGAACTGGAGCTCAGGGACCTTCTTAGGGCAGCCCCTTCACCTCCTATGGTGTGACTTTTCTGTCCTGTGGATGTAGTGGTAGTGTTGATGTGAACACATTGTTAGCATTCTGTCTAAGTTCCACCTCACAGTTACCTGGCAACAGCCAGATGTGCTTTGCCCCCAAGTTACCTGGCAATAGCCAGGTATGCCCGACACTCTAAAAGAGGCTGTTTGCCCCCTCCTCACTCTCTTGCTCTTCTCTTGCCTCACTTGCCCTCTTCCCTCTTTGTCCCTTCTCTTCCCATTCCCTTCTCCCTCTCTCCACATGCTCATGGCCAGCCTCTACTCCCCTTTTCACTCCTCTCTCTCTCTCTCTCTCTCTCTCCTCTCTCTCTCTCTCTCTCTCTCTCTCTCTCTCTCTCTCTCTCTCTCTCTCTCTCTTTCTCTATTACCTTCTTAACTCCCCTGCCCATGCCCAGAATGAACTTTATTCTATGCTATGAGGCTGGTCCCTCAGGTGAAGGGATGCTGCAACATTAAATCCGCCAGAGGAATCTCCCTTCCCCCTCACACCTCCATAGAACATATCTTCTCTTTTTGTAAACAATCACACAGTTCCTGATACCAACACACATGGCATAAAGTTAGTTATACAGAATAGTCACCGGATAGAACCAAGCTCCACATGGGGACAACCACTATGGTCTGATTGATGGCATTTGGGATTTTACATGACCACTCACTTTATTGCCTACAAATTAAGAGATAATCTTGTGTGTTTGTGTGTGTGTGTGTGTGTGTGTGTGTGTGTGTGTGTGTGTTTGGGGTTTTTTGGGTTTTTTGTTTGTTTGTTTGTTTTCTATATGGTCATGTGTTGAACTCTTCTGCGGAAAATTCCAAGCAGACTTGGCTGCTGCTTTGAATGTGATGAAGAGCTGAAGCAAGAGACAGGTAACAATGTGACTTTGGCCAAAAGGTTAATAAGCTTCATTAAATTGCTCTTTCACCATATCACTGAATGTCCTCAAAGTGTGTCATGGAAGACCTTGTGTGCTTGGATTAATCATTTATGCCTAAAGAATCAGTGAATGGAAGATAAATTACAGCCTGCTTTTAATCCATGTTTTAAAAAAAAAAAAGACAATCAGTCCAATAAATTCCATCAGATTGCAGTCACTAGTTTAAGAAAATCAAGCATAAAATGTATCTGGATTATGATTTAAATAAAATTGTTTAAGTCATTTGTGCATTCCGGTATAAAAGTAGATAGAAGATGATTAATAATAGTCACACTTTTTGCACCCATGAGTGTATTGGTCAGAGGACAACTAATGAAGATTTATGTTTTATTTTGTCTGAACTAAGCCTCATGGAGCCTAGGATAGCCACAAAATTACTATGTAGCCAAGGCTGGTGTTGAACTCTTGATTGTACTGCTCCTGCCTCTCAAGTGCTGGGATTGCAAACATGTGGTATCACACCTAGCTCTGGAGAGTGTTTTGGTCAACAGATGTATCACTTTTGTTGTTGTTTTTATTGTAGGCATTCATGCCAGGGCTGCTCCTGGTAATAAAAACCATCCTGTTACTGGCCATGAGACTCTTACATGTTACAGCTTTCTCTTGTGGAAGAGAGGGCCAGGTACAGAATAAATTGGTTTTGGGTGCATCTGAAAAGTAACTGCTGGACTGAGGTAGCCTCAGAGATTGTCGATGTGTGATGCACATTGTTCCTCTGAACACAAGACTCCTTATTTTATGGGTGACTCAGTACCCACAGCAGTGCACTGCCTTGCCAGCCATTTACGTTGCTGCCTTAGCTTCTTCCCTATTATGCTTGGGTTAGAAGCCATCCTGTTCAATTTTGTATCTCAAAAATGCTAAACTAATTTGTGACAATGTGAATATTTTTCTGAAACGCTGAAATGTAACCCGACATACATGAGAATGCTGGCAACCTTCCAATGGCTTTAGGACCTCTTCTTCTTCTTCTTCTTCTTCTTCTTCTTCTTCTTCTTCTTCTTCTTCTTCTTCTTCTTCTTCTTCTTCTTCTTCTTCTTCTTCTTCTTCTTCTTTTTATTCTTTCCTCCTCCTTCTTCTTTCTTCTTTTATCTTTTTTCTTCTTCTTATCCTCCTCCTAGTTTTCCTCTCCTCCTCCTCTTCTTTCTTCCTCTTCCTCTACCTTCCCCTACTCCTTCCTCTTCTTCATCTTCTCTTATCTTCCTCCTCCTTTTCTTCCTCCTTCTCCCCTTCCTACTCCTTCAATATCTGACCTATTTGACCTCTGTCAACATTTATTATGTTCATTGAGAGAGAAACCTTAGAAATAGTGCTGAGAATGGAAAGGCGGCCCTCTGTGCTCCATGCCCCTCTGTACTCCATGATTCCTAGACTCATGTGACTCGAGAGTCCATTTGAAGGCACTGTCCTGTGCAGGTGATAACTCTGTAGTCACTGGTCTATGAAGGCTGTCTACCCGGACAGCTTGGGTTGTGAGTGTTGATAGAACTTGGGTTGTCAGTGTTGAAAGAAATGTATGAGTCTAAATATATTCAATGTAGTAGAACAACACGGGAACAAGATGGGATGATGGGATTGGGGTGATTGAAACTTGAGACAAGAGAGGCCAGCTAGGAAGAGAAACAGTTTAGGCTCTCTCTCTTCTCTTCTGAGGAGCAGGGTGCATGGATGATAGGTTGCTGGTTGGGAATAACAGAAGTTTCTGTTTTTTATTTCCTCTACATTCTTGCCTATGGAAGAACCCTTGTTTGAGTGGGTGTCTCCACAACCACAGATGAGTCCAAAGTAGAGAGTAGGTATTACAATATGCAGTACATTTTTTCATCAATACATGTTGAATAATCTAAGATATTGAATTGATGAATTATGAGTATTTCATGAAGAGAGGTAATAATTTTCTTGTTAGGCTTCTCAAATATACTTTAAATGCCTTTTAACAGTGTAATAAAGTTTACATTAAAAAGATAAAACTTGACCATAAGAAAACACTAATGAATGAGGTGAAATGTTACTAATATACATTTTGCCTTTGTTCAGATGCCAGGTGCTGCCAATTAGGTGAATTACAAGCAATGGACACTTATTGCTCACAGTACTGGAAGCTAGGCAGTTCAAGATGAAGGCCCTGGCAGCTTCTAAGGGAAGACTTGGTCTCTACTTCTTAGAGGTACATTCTCACCTTTTAAGAAGTCCATGTGCTTCCCCCAGAAGTTGTTTTATTGTTGAAAATAGTTTTCTATATCCTGTGTTTTTTGTTATTCAAAATTTGCAAATTGCTCTTTCTAGCTCTATGAAGAATTGAGTTGGAATTTTGATGGGGATTGCATTGAATCTATAGATTGCTTTTGGCAAGATGTCTATTTTTACTATGTTAATCCTACCAATTCATGAGCATGGGCAATCTTTTCATCTTCTAAAATCTTCTTTAATCTCTTTCTTCAGAGACTTGAAGTTCTTGTCATACAGATCTTTCACTTGCTTGGTTATGGTCATACCAAGGTATTTTATATTGCTTGTGACTATTGTAAAAGATGTTGTTCTCCTAATTACTTTCACAGCCTGTTTATCCTTTGAGTAGAAGAAGCTAATGATTTGTTTGAGTTAATATTATATTCAGCCATTTTGCTGAAGTTTTTTATCAGCTGTAGGATTCTCTGGTGGAATTTTTGGGATCACTTAATTATACTATCATATCATTTGCAAATAGTAATATTTTGACTTCTTCCTTTCCAATTTGTATCCCTTTGACTTCCTTTTGCTGTCTAATTGCCATGGCTAGGACTTTCAATACTATATTGAGTAGGTAGAAAGAGAGTTGGCTGTCTTGTCTAGTCCCTGATTTTAGTGGGATTGCTTTGAGTTTCTTGCCATTTACTTTGATGTTCGCTACTGGTTTGTTGTATATTTCTTTTACTATGTTTAGTATGGACCTTGAATTACTGACCTTATCAAGACTTTTAACATGAAGAGGTGTTGAATTTTGTCAAATGCTTTCTCAGTATCTAATGAGATGGTCATGTGTTTGTTTTTTTCTTTCATTGAGTTTGTTTATACAATGGATTACATTAAGATATTTCCATATATTGAACAATCCTTGCATCCCTGGGATGAAACATACTTGATCATGGTGAATTATCATTTTGATGTGTTCTTAGATTTGATTTGAGAAAATTTTATTGAGTATTTTCTATCAATGTGTTCATGAGGGAAATTGGTCTGAAATTCTCTTTCTTTTTAAGGTTTTTGTATGGTTTAGGTATGATCATAATTGTGGCTTCAAAGAATGAGTTTGGTAGTTTTCCTTCTGTCTATATTTGGTAAAATAATTTGGAGAGTATTGGTATTATGTCTTCTATCAAATTCTGATAGAATTCTGAACTGAACTCACCTGGTCCTGGGCTTTCTTTGGTTGGGGGGGGGGCTTTTGATGGATGCTTCTATTTCTTTAGGTTGTTATGGGATTGTTTAGTTGGTTTATCTGGTCCTGATTTAACGTTGGTACTGTTTAGAAACCTGGCCATTTCTTCTAGATTTTCCAATTTTGTTGAGTATAGGCTTTTCACCATCCCTGAGCTCAAGCTGTACTATAGAGCAATAGTAAAAAACAACAACAAAGAAAAAAAACTGCATGGCATTGGTACAGAGACAGGCAGGTAGATCAATGAAACAGAACTGAAGATCCAGAAATGAACCCACATGCTTGTGGTCACTTGATCGTTGACAAAGGAGCTAAAACCATCCAGTGGAAAAATGATAGCATTTTCAACAAATGGTGCTGATCCAACTGGAGCTCAGCATTTAAAAGAATACGAATTGATTCATTCTTATCACCCTGAACAAAGCTGAAGTCCAAGTGGATCAAGGACCTCCATATAAAACCAGATACTCTGAAACTAATAAAAGAGAAAGTGGGGAAGAGCCTCGAACACATAGGCATTGGGGAAAATTTTCTGAACAGAACACCAGTGACATATGTATCTAAGAGCAAGAATCGACAAATGGAACCTCATGAAACTGCAAATTTTCTGTAAGTCTAAGGACACTGTCAAAAGGACAAACCAGCAACCAACAACTTGGGAAAAGACCTTTACCAATCGTACATCTGATAGAGTGCTAGTATCCAATATATACAAAGAACTTAAGAGGTTAGATTCCAGAGAATCAAATAATCCTATTATAAAATGGTGTACAGAGCTAAACAAAGAATTCTCAACTGAGGAATATCGAATGGCTGAGAAGCACCTAAAGAAATGACCAAGAGTGCGCAGAACAGGGCGCGGCCCATCTGCCACAGGGATCAGCAGTGTTTAAAGCTTTAAAGACCGGTGAGTGGGAGACCTGGGCAGCCAGGGAGCAGAGGGATCTCTGCGGAGTGCGCACTGTAAGTGCACCCCCAGCCCTGCCTGATCCAGGGACCAGGAACAGAACTTTGGAACTACTGTTTCCAACCGGCGGTGACTTCAGGGCGCAGAACAGGGTGTGGCCTATTAGCCACACGGATCAGCAGCACCTAAAGCTTTAAAGACTGGGGAGTAGGAGACCTGGGCAGCCAGGGACCAGGGAGATCTCTGCGGAGTGAGCACTGTAAGCGCACCCCCAGCCATGCCTGATCCAGGGACCAGGAACAGAACTTAGGAACTTCTGTTTCCAGCCGGTGACTCTGAGGCTCGGCCCATCTGCCACCTAGACCAGTGAAGACCCAGGGACACAGACCAGATACAAGAGAAAGGCGAGAACATATTACTGACAACAAAATGGCAAGAGGAAAGCAAAAGAGTATATCCCAAGGAAACCAAGACAACCTGGTAACTCCAGAACCCAGATCTCCCACAACAGCAAGCATAGGAATGCCAAACACTCCAGAAAAAGAAGATGCAGACCTGAAAACATACATCAAGATGCTGATAGAGATACTTAAACAAGAACGGGAGGAAAATCAAAAAGATTCAGAAGCTTTTAAAGAGGAAGCAAGAAAAACACTCAAAGAACTCAAAGAACTAGTGGAAAACACAACCAACGAGACGAAGGAATGGAAGAGGGAATTTAAAACGGAAATTTACACAATAAAGAAATCACTAAAAGAGATGACCCTACAGGTAGAACACCTAAAAAATAAATCAAGAGTCATAGAAGCAAGCATTTAAATAGATTACAAGAGATGGAAGAGAGAATCTCGGGGGCAGAAGATAACATTGTAAACATAGACAAAACAGCCAGAGAAGATGCAAAAAACAAAAAGCTCCTAACCCAAAATGTCCAGGAAATCCAGGACACAATGAGAAGACCGAACCTAAGGATAATAGGAATAGAAGAGGGAGAAGAGTATCAACTAAGAGGCACAGTAAATATCTTCAACAAAATCGTAGAAGAAAACTTCCCTACCCTCAAGAATGACATGACCACGAGCATAAAAGAAGCCTTCAGAACTCCAAATAGGTTGGACCAGAAAAGAAATACCTCCTGACACATAATAGTCAAAACACCAAGTGCCCAAAGCAAAGAAAGAATATTAAAAGCAGTAAGGGAAAAAGGTCAGGTAACATATAAAGGCAGACCAATCAGAATCATACCCAATTTCTCAACAGAGACTATGAAAGCTAGAAAAGCCTGGACAGGCATCATGCACACCCTAAGAGAGCACAAGTGCCAGCCCAAGCTGCTATACCCAGCAAAACTATCAGTCACCATAGATGGAGAGATGAAGATATTTCAAGACAAATCAAAATTTACACAATATCTGACCACAAACCCTGCATTACAACGAATTATAGGTGGAAAACCCAATACAATGAGGGAAAATACAGCCTAGTAAAAACAAGAAAACTCCTAAACAAGAAAACTAAAAAAAGAAAAAGACACAGACACAACTCAACCCACAAAAGCAATAATGGCAGGAAACAGAAACAACTATTCCTTGATATCTATTAACATAAATGGACTCAAATCCCCAATAAAGAGACATAGGCTATCAGACTGGATACATAAACAAAATGTATGTTATTTTTTGCTGCATACAGGAAACTCATCTCAGAGACAAAGACAGACACTATCTCAGAGTAAAAGGGTGGGAAAAAAACTTCCAAGCAAACAGCCCCAAGAAGCAAGCTGGAGTGGCTATTCTAATATCGAATAAAGTAAATTTCCAACCAAAAGTTATCAAAAAATATAAGGAATGACACTTTTTACTCATTACCGGGGAAATCTGTCAGGAGGAACTCTCAATCCTTAACATATATGCTCCAAATAAAAAAGCACCCACATTCATAAATGAAACCCTACCAAAGCTCAAAAGATACATTTCACCCCACACAGTAATAGTGGGAGACTTTAATACCCCACTCTCACCAATGGACAGATCATGGAAACAGAAACTGAACAAGGACACTGCAAAACTAGCAGAGACTTTGAACCAACTAGAATTAATAGATATATACAGAACATATTATACTAAAGTAAAAGAATACACCTTCTTCTCACCACCCCATGGCACCTTCTCAAAAATTGACCACATAATTGGAAACAGAACGAGCCTCAATTGATATAAGAAGATTGAAATACTCCCATGCATCCTCTCAGATCACCATGGTCAACGGCTGGTCTTTAACAACAACAAAGACAAAAAAAAGCCCACATACACATGGAAACTAAACAACGCTCTGTTAAACGATAGCGGGGTCAAAAAAGAAATAAAGAAATAAATTAAGGACTTTCTAGAATTCAACGAAAACGAAAACACAACATACCCAAAGCTATGGGATGCAATGAAAGCAGTACTGAGAGGAAAACTCATAGCCCTAAGTGCTTCCAAAAAGAAACTGGAGAGAGCTTACATCAGCAACCTGACAGCACAGCTAAAAGCCCTAGAACAAAAGGAAGCAGATATACGCAAGAAGAGTAGACGGCAAGAAATAATCAAAATTAGGGCAGAAATAGACCAAATAGAAACAAAAAGAACCATTGAAAAAATCAACAAAACCAAGAGTTGGTTCTTTGAGAAAATCAACAAGATTGATAAACCCCTAGCCAGACTAACTAGAGGGAAAAGAGAGAGTATACAAATTAACAAAATCAGAAAGGAAAGTGGATCCATAAAAACTGAAACTGAGGAAATTCAAGAAATCTTCAGATCCTTCTACAAAAACTTATACTCCACAAAACTGGAAAATCTGGAGGAAATGGACGAATTCCTAGACAGATACAAGATCCCAAAGTTAAACCAGGATCAAGTAAACCATCTAAATAACCCTATAACACCTAAAGAAATAAAAGAAGTCATCCAAAGACTCCCAAACAAAAAAAGCCCAGGTCCAGATGGGTTCAGTGCAGAATTTTATCAGACATTTATTGTGGACATAACACCAATACTCTCCAAACTATTCCAAAAGATAGAATCAGATGGAATACTACCTAACTCATTTTTTTGAGGCTACAATAACCCTAGTACCTAAACCACACAAAGATCCTACAAGGAAAGAGAACTTCAGACCAATCTCACTTATGAACATTGATGCAAAAATACTCAACAAATTCCTTGCAAACCGAATCCAAGAACACATCAAAACGATCATTCATCATTACCAAGTAGGCTTCATCCCTGGGATGCAGGGATGGTTCAATATAAGGCAATCCATCAATGTAATCCACCATATAAACAAACTCAAAGAACTAAAACCACATGGTCATCTCACTAGATGCTGAGAAAGCATTTGACAAAATTCAACACCCCTTCATGTTAAAATTCCTGGAAAGAACAGGAATCCAAGGTCCATACTTAAACATAATAAAAGCAATATACAGCAAAACAACAGCCAACATCAAACTTAATGGTGGGAAACTTGAAGCAATCCCACTAAAATCAGGGACTCGACAAGGCTGTCCACTCTCCCCCTACCTATTCAACATAGTACTGGAAGTTCTGGCTGGAGCAATTAGACAGCAAAAGGAGATCAAGGGGATACAAATCGGAAAGGAAGAGATAAAAACATCACTCTTTGCCGATGACATGATAGTGTACTTAAGTGACCCCAAAAATTCCACCAGAGAACTCCTACAGCTGATAAACAAGTTCAGCAAAGTGGCTGGATACAAAATTAACTCAAACAAATCAGTAGTCTTCCTATACTCAAAGAATAAACATGTGGAGAAAGAAATTAGGAAAAAGGTACCCTTCACAATCGTCACAAAAACTATGAAATACCTTGGTGTGACTCTAACTAAGAAAGTGAAGAACCTGTACGACAAGAACTTCAAACCTCTAAAGAAGGAAATTGAGGAGGATCTCAGAAAATGGAAAGATCTCCCTTGCTAATGGATTGGAAAGATCAACATTTTAAAAATGGCCATCCTACCAAAAGCAATCTCCAGATTCAAAGCAATCCCCATCAAAATTCCATCATAGTTCTTCATGGAATTGGAAAGATCAATGTGCAATTTCATATGGAACAACAAAAGACCCAGAATAGCGAAATCCATCCTCAACAACAAGAAAACATCTGCGGGAATCACTATCCCTGACCTCAAGTTATATTACAAGGCAATTGTGCTGAAAACTGCATGGTACTGGTACAGAAACAGGCATGTGGATCAACGGAATAGAATAGAAGATCCAGAAATGAGCCCTCATGTATATGGTCACCTGATTTTCGACAAAGGAGCTGTAAACATTCAATGGAAAAAAAACAGCCTATTCAACAAATGGTGCTGGTCCAACTGGCCCTCAGCAATTCAAAAGAATGAAAATAGACCCTTTCTTATCTCTTTGTACAAAGCTCAAGTGTAAGTGGATCAAAGATCTCCACATTAAACCAGATACACTGAAACTATTAGATGAGAAATTAGGGAAAATTTTAGAACATATAGTCACAGGAGAAAATATTCTGAACAAAACACCAATGGCTCAAGCTCTAAGGTCAAAGATTAACAAATGGGACGTAATGAGATTGCAAAGTTTCTGTAAGGCAAAGGACATTGTCAAGAAAACAAAACGGCAGCCAACAGAATGGGAAAAGATATTTACCAACTCCACATCCGATAGAGGCCTAATATCTAAGGTATACAAAGAACTCAAAAAGCTAGACACCAGAGAATCAAATAACCCTATTGAAAAATGGGGTACAGAGCTAAACAAAACGTTCTCAATCGAGGAATATCGAATGGCTGAGAAATATCTGAGGAAGTGCTCGACATCCTTGGCCATCAGGGAATTGCAAATCAAAACAACCCTGAGATTCTACCTCACACCAGTCAGATTGGCCAAGATCCAAAACTCAGATGACCACAGATGCTGGCGAGGTTGTTGAGAAAGAGGAACACTTCTCCACTGTTGGTGGGGTTGCAAGCTAATACAACCACTCTGGAAATCAGTCTGGCGATACCTCAGAAAATTGGACATAATACTACCTGAAGACCCAGCTATTCCACTTCTGGGTATATACCCCAGAGACCCCTTAGTACACAACCAAGATATAAGCACCACAATGTTCATAGCAGCTCTATTTATAATAGCCAGAAGCTGGAAAGAACCCAGATGCCCTTCAGAAGATGAATGGATACAAAAATTGTTTGTACATTTACACAATGGAATACTACTCAGCCACCAGAAACAATGACTTGACCAAATTCTTAAGAAAATGGCTGCATCTAGAGAATATCATTATGAGTGAGATAACCCAGTCACAAAAGAACAGACATAATATGCAGTCACTGATAATGGGATGCTAACCCCAGAGGTTCGCACTGCCCCAGAAACAACTCACAGACTGTATGAAGTCCAAGAAATAAAGAAAACAAAACAAAACAAAAAAATCTTTACACAACAAGAAAAATTGACTATTTTCATGTTACATTTTGTTTTGCATGTACTTTGTGTTCGTTGTAACTATTGGGTTTTCGATGCATACTGTCAAACCTTTAAAAAGATCAAGTACTGACTATTCATATAGATATATGTAAAAAATATTTTAAAATCTGAAAAAAAAGTACTGACAAAAATGTATTGTGCAATTTTACGAAAAAAAATGCTTGAAATCTGTACATTTATCTTTCTTTTGTAAAATAAAGATGTTAAAAAAAAGGAAAAAAAAAGAAATGACCAATATCCCTAGTCATCAGTGAAATGCAAATCAAAACAACCCTAAGATTTTACCTTACACCAGTCAGAATGGTTAAGATCAAAAACTCAGGTGACAGCAGGTGCTGGCGAGAATGGGGAGAAAACAGAACACTCCTCCACTGTTGGTAGGGTTGTAAATTGGTACAATGACTCTGAAAATCATTCTGGTGGTTCCTCAAAAAATGGACATACTACTACCTGAAGACCCAGCTATACCACTCCTTGGCATATACCCAAAAGATGCTTCAACATCTAACAAGGGCACATGCTCCACTATGTTTATAGCATCCTTATTTATAATAGGCAGAAGCTGGAAAGAATGTGTCCCTCAACAGAGGAATGGATTCAAAAAAATGTGGTACATTTATACAATGGAGTACTACTCGGCTATTAGAAATAATGACTTATAAAATTTGTAGGCAAGTGGATGGAACTAGAAGCAATTATCCTGATGATACCATAGTCACAAAAAGAAAGCACATGATATGCACTCACTGATAAGTAAATACTAGCCCTAAAAGCTTCAAATAATCAAGAAACTAAGAAATGATTCAAAGACCTTATGAAGGAAAAACAAAAGTCCAGAATTTGGATGCCTCAGTTCTTCTTATAAGGTGGAACAAAGCACTCACAGGAGAAAATACAGAAACAAATAGAGGAGCAGGGATTGAAGAAAAGATCATCCAGAGACTGTTTCACCTGGTGTTTTACCCCATATGCACTCAATAAACCCAACCACTATTGCTGATACCAAGAAATGCTTACTGACAGGAGCCATATATGGATGACTTCTGGGAGACTCTGCTAGAGTCATACAGATACAGTTCAGGATGCTTGCAGCTAACCATCAGACTGAACACAGAGTCCCCAATGAAGGAGCTAGAGAAAAGCCTGAAGAAGCAGAAAGGGTCTGCAACCCCACAGGAAAAACAACATTATCAACCAACCAAACTCCCAGGGCTCCCAGGGACTAAAACACCAACCAATGAACACATATGGAGAGACCCATGGCTTCAGTTGCATATGCAGCAGAGAATAGCATTGTCTGGTGTCAATGGGAGACAAGGTCTTTGGTCCAGCGAAGGCGCATTTTCCCAGTATGGGGGAATGCCAAGGTGCTGAGGCGGAGAGGGTTGTTGGGAGAGGGAGTACCTTCACAGAAACAAGTGGATGGGGAAGGGGAATGAAAGTAGGGGGAAAGGGAATAACATTTGGAATGTAAATACATTTTTATTAGAGATGAGAATATCCAATTTTAAAAAAAGAGAAGTTCATGTGCTCATGGCCAAAGGAGCAAACTGACTCCTTTGGGTCTCTTTTATAAGGGCATATGACCTAGTCACCTTTCAAAGGTCCCACCTCCTCTGAATAATCCTCCAAATGGAGTGTTAAGGGGAAAGGCAAGAGGCAGACCACTGTACCCTGTGCAGGTTGTCCTTCCTCACACCTTTCACAGTCACAGCAGCTTTCCACTAGGTCTTTTACACTGATTGTCTCAGGCATTTTGTTATTCCAAGTGGATTTTTCATCTGTTAAAATGTATGGAATGGTGTGGTTTCAGGGCTGTGGAGAAATAATTGGCATCTAGTATATCCACGTTCATTTTAATGAAAATATACAGACTCCTGATTTATAGACAATTTCACAATTTTTACTATTTCTCTCTGCAAACATTTAAAGTTTTTCTTACTGTTGATGTCTGGGGCTCAGACAGTGAGATGTCTCAATGTCATCTAGTCAAATCAGGTGAAGAAGCCTAAAAATTTCAAAGAACACAAGTAATCAGTAAAATCTTATTTCCCCCTTTTTTAAAAAAAAAAATGGCAAATGATTACATGGAAATCATTTTTCCATCATGTCTTACTGGGAGAAAAGCCTCTTCCTTAGGGTAGGAAAAAAGTGCCAATACAATTTATGAATGTTTCTCAGTCATGCAGACAGAACACTGATCCTAAAGTTACTTGTGTTTGTGTGAGGCTCTGACAAAGCCATAGTTACAGTACACGCTAAGGATTAGTGCATGCTCTGTCTTCAGTCTGTCATTTGATCCCTGGGGAGGGGGACGGGAGATGGCAGAACTGTGCATATTAAGCATTGGTGTCTGTGAGGACGATTGTTCAAAGCCATCCCTGGTGGAGAACACCAGTAGCAAAGCCATGTAGCAAAACTGAGCACAGTGTTTCAAGGGACCGTGAATTCTTTGCAACTAAAAATAAGGAACCTGTAGGGGTGTGATAGGAAAAGAAGTTTCAAGGAATGCCTTTGTGTAGAATCTTAAATAGCATGAAGAATAATCGTGATGTGTGTTAGTTACCGAAAAGGATTAAATTTGAGAAATTCAAATAGAATCTTGGCTGCAGGATAGAATACTTGTTAAGCATGTAGGAGGCCCTTCCAGCACAATAGAAGTAACGTGTGATTCAAGGCATGATTGGTAGACCTGTGCTCCTTGCATTGGTGGGAGGGGTTGTCATGATTGAAGCTATTAGAGATGTCTTCCCGAAGATGGAAAGAATATTGCTTCCCTTGAATAACCAATGGAAGAAAAGACAAAGTTTCCTAATGGTGTATTGTAGCCTTCCATTACTTGCAAGAACAAAGGTTAGTGGGAAAAGGCAGACAAGGAAGAGTTGAGGCTGTGTGCCCATGTATCCTCTAGGAGGGGATTAAGTTGTATCCCAAAGTAGGCACTGTGGGTCATCCCAGCTTGGGAACAAGTACCTGACTTTCCAGAACTTCAGAGTGACACTTTGCAGGTATTATGAGAATCCAGGATGTGTCTAGAATACAAGCACCAAGCTACATCTTGTTCAGATACTATCTTCTCTGGGTACCACATTTGCCCACCCTGCCAGGTTCTCTGTTCTAAATGAATGGCTGCCCCACAAGGGGCAAAAATCTGAGAGATTGTCCCAGAGTGTTGAGTTAGCTATGTCTAAATGCCCTCCAGACTGATAAATGCCACAGAGTCTTCTACAAGTTCAGATTCATTGGTCACTGCATGGATTTCTGTCCTCGGTTTAATCAGTTCTGAGACAAGAGCTTAACTGTGCTGGGACTTTTGCCTGCTATTTTTAGATCTAACTAGAAGAGTGTCTACTACCTCTGTGCACCTGTGTGTGACGTATGTGTGGCTATAGGGGAGCTCACTGATGCAGGTGCATGTAGTAGTCAGACTTCATTTCCTCAACCATTTCTTTACCCTATGTTGTTGACACATGGATAGACTGGCTGTCCAACTAGTTCCAGAGTTTCACCTGACTCTGCTTCTCAGTTCTGATGTTATAGGTACATGTTACTGTGTCTGGGTTCTTTATGTGGGTGCTGGATTTGAACTCATGTCCTTATTCTTGCATAAGAAGCACCTTATGCAGTGACATCTCCGCAAATGCCAAATAGTACCTCTCTGAAAAGTGCGAAAGCAACTATGGAAGGAATTCAGTGTAGGCTGAGGGTATTCTTCTAGTAAATAGTTATAATGACATGGATTCTGAGCTGGGACTGATGAACTTAGCTCCCCCTGCTAGAACTTACAAGAGGGAGAGGCAGGCAAGTGATTTGAGCATCAGCACAACGTTTTTCCCTACGCATACTGATGTTCATGAGCTGAACTTTGGGTGGGGAGCTGTCACTGTGTAGTGATTGAATCCTTAGTAGTAGCGTAGTTCAGGGATAAAACATTCAAGCAATAAAACACAGCACATAAGTAAAAGGAAGAACCCGTTAGCTTGTTATAATAAGCTAGAGGAGTGCCTTTTAGGAAAGAAAGCCTCGAATTTGAAGAAGTTCAAGTCCATTCTGGAAGATAAGCAATCCCCGAGGAGAACTTTTCTTCCCACCTGTCCAGATCTGACAGCCTCAGAGAATGAATTAGTCTGTTTTCTGCATAAACTCCAGAGGCTGTAGCCACAGAATGCTCTGCAGCCTCGTTCCTCCGCCTTGCACTCTGTCTAGGTAGGCTCTTCCTTTTCTCTGATTAGGAAGCAGTCGGGTCTTTTGGTTTTTGGTTTTTTTTTTTTGCTCAGGTTGGTGGCGTGTGGCCATCTACACATTGAGTGCCTGCATCTTTCATCTCCGGGGTCAGTGTGAGCCTGTGCTGTAATTTCACTCCAGGAAGCTGCACGGCTGCTCTCAAGTGAAGAGGAAAAGCCAAAGAAATGTGACTGAGCTCGGCAGCCCTCCGTGCTTGCTAAAATGCTAAACGAGGGGCCCGTGGTTCTCAGAGCGTTTTCCATGGTAAATGCCGAGCGCACGAGCTGCAGCCCTCTCCTTTCACTCTTGGGCTGGCTGATGGCCAGAACATCCAGGCCAGTGATTAAGGGACTGAAATATAATCGGTGGTGAGACATTTGCACCACCACATGAGACCTGCCCAGCCTCGGAAGGCTCCAGTGACCGTGGGAAGCAGCAGCCGGGGCAGCTAGACTCTGCAAGGCAGGAGGATCTCGGCAAAATGGTAAGGCTTTTGGGAGTTTTCTGCAGCCCTCATTTGTAACCTGGGGAAGGATGATTAGTGGGTGTTGGTGACCATGGCTATTGGTAGGCTGAGAGTGAACAGTCACTTGAGTTCTGAGACACAGTCAGGTATCCCTGGAGGGTAAAGAACATTCTTCACACCAGAGCCTGATTTTGTTTTTCTTAAATGACACCTTTCATGCCAGAAGTAATAGGTAACTGTGCCTTGTAATTAATAATAATTAATAAAAAGCACTTGCTGGCCTTGTCAGGAAAGGACATTTTCACAGTGACCTGGAATTTTAGCTCTGCCCTAATACTGTGTCTGAGTACACTTTTCCCTCTGAAAATAGCTTTTAATTTCCATGTGACTCTTCAAAGGACTGGTGGGTTGTTTTCTCAATATTTTCATGGGGGCACAGATTCTTTGTACTAAGCCAGCTTTCTTTTCTGCCTCCTGAGTTGTCAGAGTTTCTGTGAGCCTTACAGTCTTCCTGAAGACACGCCACAGTCCTGGAGAAAACTTCTAAGTGGTTTTTCTCTTTCAAAACTGTCGGCAGGTGACAGCAACAGGAACCGGAGAGGTCAAGGGAAGCTTTGTGTGAAGTTAGTTCAATTCGCTTCAGTCACTGCCAGAGTGCAGTGCACCTTACAATAAACATGGGGTCTCAGGATTCTTAGGGGCCATGGCAAGAGGCTATTCCGTGCTCTCTGCTGCCTTTGTGGCACTTTTAGCCACTTCCCTATCATTGTCCTCCCTGACACAGGGTGGCAGAGTAGAAGAATTTATATTAAGTGAAGACTTTAAGCATTTCCTTTAAAGAATGAAAGGGTGAAGGAAGTTGGTAACCACACAATTACGTAACATTTAAAAGAAAACAAAAACTATAATTACACAGGAGGGGTGCCTGAAATATACTCATCTGACTGCACAGCTGATGTGTGGGAGATCATTATTCTGTTTATAATCCAGATGAATGAAGAGACTTCTGATGGAGCGTGGGGATTTTAGATGCCTGTCTGTCTTTCCAGGTATTCTGAAAAAGAGGAAACTGAAAAGCAGACATACAGCGATACCTCCCTTTCCTTGCTGTTCCCCTGCTCAGCACTAGGTCATTCCTAAGTACACAGATCCAAGACATAAACCTGCAAGGACAAGGTTAAGGCTCCCTCTCTCTTGTGATCATCTGCTGCCGTTCATTCTTATGAACCTTTTTGCAGCTTCTTTGACCTGTTGAGAACAATAAGCCTCATCCCTTTCTCACTAGCCACCAGGATGGGAAAAAAACGAACCCAAAAGAAATATCACAAAATCAACATCCTGAACCGGAGCATGAAATGAGACGCTTAACGTTTTGATGGTCTTGTGCTTGAAAATTCTTGAAGCAGAGTGATTTTCTTTCCTTACTTCTTTAGAGAACATCCCTTTAGGGATTACCAAGGACCAGGCTGAACTGTTGCAAGTGCTCTGCTGTGCACACTGGGCACAGGCACAGGCACAGGCACAGGCACAAACAGAAGGCCAGTCTTGTACAGTTCAGTTGTAAGATGAGGAAGAAGTCAGGGGCTGAGATTGTTGAATTGTAATAGTAAACTTGCAGCAGGAAGGAATGCAGGTCCTTTAGGAGAGCCGACTTAACCTCGGGAGTTGGGAGGAAGGTATAGTATGGCTGGGAAATTCAAGAACCTTGCGTCTAGCCATCCTCCGCATATGTGTATTAGTTGCTATTCAGAAGTTTAGAAAGAATTCCCTGGTTATACCCAGTCTGAATGGGCTCTTCTTAATGACAGACTCCAAAGTGAAAGTGCTTACATTCTAAGCAGTGATTCTACTTCTAGACTAAAAACTACGAGTTGGAAGTGAGGCAATCTTTGATTGGAAGGGGAAATGAGTTTGTCATGAGATTTTTTTTTTTTAAGGGAAAGAAACCAATCAGGTTTCTCACCATACAAACCTGATCAGGGTTCCTATTTCCCAGAGAGAAGACATTGCTTAGAATGTTCTCCTTGACCTCATTAGAATGGGGAGCCTGTTGGGGCTTGCTATGTATTATAGCAAATAACCAGTCTCTCCAGGACTCTGTCCTTTGATTCTTCTTCTTCTTCTTTTTAATTTGTTTTACCTAAAAACATAAAGGGCGTGTGAATAATGAAAGCCAACCTGCACAGGTGCAAACAATTTAAAGTTATTTCAAAGCAAAGGAAATGTGTGGATACTTCCAGACAGTAGTTTACAAACATGGACTTAGTAGTTTTCTATCTTTGTGAAGTATATATTTTAGAATTATTTATATTTGCATCTATGGAAGGCACACTGAAGTGATTTTGTGTGGACACAGCTAGCTATTCCTTGATTTTATACTGTGTGTATGTGTATGTGTGTGTGTGTGTGTGTGTGTGTGTTTATGTATACCTGTGTGTGCATGTGTGAGGAGGCCGGGAATTGTCATCAACTGTCTGTTACTCTCTCTCACCTTTTGTTGTTGTTGATGATGATGATGATGATGATGTTGCTGCTGCTGCTTCTGTTGTTATTCTTTTGAAACAGGATTTCTTACTGAGTCTTGATATCACTGATTGATTGCACTGGCTGGCCAATGAGTGCTGAGTATCCACCCCCCCCAACACTGGGAGGTTCAAATGCACATACAGGGCATTTACATTGGCTCTCCATGCTTGCATGCTATCACTGTACAAACAGAACCATCTCCCTGTACCAGAGGCCCCACTCACTGCACAGTTATAGGAGTATAACTCTCACAGTTATATCTCCTATAACTCTCACAAGGTTATAGGAGAGCCAGGCCCAGACAGTCTCTTGGCAGTAAGTTCCAGAACCCTCTGAGACAGTCTCAGAACTGAACTCACTGATGACATTTCTCCTCCTCTGTTCCCAATGTCACCTGTTTGAGTTTCTTGTCATTTGTTTAGTTCGGGTCATCTAAATGAAATAGCCTAAAAAAAAATAAATAAAGAAACAGGCTAACTCTGAAAAGAAAGGATGCTTATTCAGCCCCCATCCTGGAGGTTAAAGACAGTGTTGGCATAAGCTAGTGTCTGCTATGGTGAACAACATGGTGGCAGAAATGAGTGTGATCGTGGAGTAGGCAGGAAGGTTGAGAGCTTTCATTGTCAGCCTCAGCTTTTATAGTAAGTTGTTTTGCTTTTGAGATCTAAGTCAAGGGTCCTACAAGAACTACCTCAATCCCTGAAGGCTCTCAGCAGCCTAAAGACTTCCCTCCAGGCCTCGCTTCCTTATGTGCTACCTGGAGAATCCAGCACACAAAGCCTTTGGGGAAAATGTCATCCGGCATCTGATCTATCTAAAGTATCATCCAGGGAGGGTTGCTGGGGGATGTGAGAAGGAAACTGAAGCAGGCTATGATGTAAATGAGACATTTGCCCACACTGGACACTAATTAGAGCTGAGTGTGAAAAGAGGTAAAGATTGGCGTGTGAGGCAAATAGCACAAGAAGTATGAAAGAAGAGCCCCTTGTAATTCATCCATCACTGGTCAGGTCCCTGCCTTAGTCCCTTCAGATTATTACAACAAAATATTTTTCACTGGGTTTTTTACGAGCAACACAGATTCATTCCTTAGCCTCCCAGGGGCCACAAGTCCAAGGTCACATCTCGTGTACTTTTAGTGTCTGGTGACACGTCATAGATAATGTGTGCTGGCTATGTCCCCACAGGGTTGAATTGGCTGGCTTCTTCTCTGGGCTTCTGTGTAATGGCACCTATCTCATTTATATAGCAGATCCCATTGGGCCACATTGCCTCCCAAATGCTCACTGTAGGTTATTAGCGTACTGCAAGTTGGGAGATGATTGGTGGAAAAAGAAGCATTCAGATTATGTGCAGTGTCTTTTACATAGAAAGTTCTGCATATGATTCATTAATAAAATTAAGACTATGAATAAAAGGAGGAAAATATGAGCATTAATGTATCATATAGCTATATCATATCATATCTAGATATATCTATACATGATACAGATTACTTTGTTTATTGGACCACAGGTAACAGGCACTAAGGACATATCATATAGTTAAACATGTGTGCTGAAATAGTTTGTGAGATATGTGTCTCTGCTTTCTGTCGTTGCTCCTGTATGAGTGCTCACACACAACATGAAGTCAGGCCTATAGCTTTTTACCCAAAGCGTAATGACATGTCTTGAAGAGATTTGGTATTCACTTCAAAAGTATAGTTTGTTCTGGGGAGGATGCTGTAGGTTCAAAGTATGAAATAGCCTTTTGATTATGTTTCCAGTAACAGAATGCAACCTACAGGATAAGAAGAACAGAGGAAAACAGAGCACCCTTCACACGGCCACAGGCTGTAGGGTTAGGGACTGGTGTATAGAGGACAAATTGAATATGGCTAGCAACTACTACTGGTGACATCAGTGCTGCTTCCTTAGTAACTTGAGGCCACATGGGTGATGAATGGAAAGATGACAAGGACAATGAGTATCTATAGAAGACCTTGTCCCCACCCCCAAACCAAGGCACATACAAGAAAGGTATGCACGACCACAATTACATGGACAAGCTGCAGACTGTTAGGGAGGCGGAATTAAATATGTTGTCTGGCTCTGAGTTTCTTCTTAAAGATTATATCAAGAGTATTAAAACTTATAACACACATGCCAATGCTATAATGAAAGCAAATGTCTCTCTTATTTTTTTGTGATATTTAAGAAGGACCTGCTTATGAAGCTTTAAAAAAATAAACAAACTGGGACTTGACTCATATCTTCATCAGATAGAAGCGCCACACGGATACTGACGGTCCACTATGGATACTGCACTGGTCCATCAGGTCACCAGACAAAAGAATTCTATATGCGGGGTATTGGAGAAAGTGTCATTGACCTAGTTAATGGCTGTAACTCTTTTGTTTGAAGTTGGGTGTAAAGTCACTGTGATAGACACAAGACTTTGAAAGACAGGAAGGAGCTGGTAGCTAGAGTTTAAATAGGCTTGTGATGACTGAAACCTCTAAGAAGATGCTGATGACATGTGTCCTCATCCCTGACTGCTGCTGAAATGTCTTTCTCTAAGTATGAGCACAACAGTTGCATGCAGGCTTCTTGGGTCCTTTAGCTTAAGCATACACTGTCATCCTCTCTCCTGTTCTTACTGTTTGCTTGCTTGAGTTCTCTTCAATGGTTGGCTCCCCAGGCTTTTAGTGTTCCTTGTACATCGCCTTGATTTAGCACCTAAGTAGATGAATAACCTTCCCAATTTACACCCTACTGTTACATGCAAGACTTCCCCAATTTTAATTCATTGGTTATGAATATTCTTTACAAAACTGCCTGTAACTTAACTATAATACCAGTGAAGAAAAAACAATACTCATTTATCCAACCTAACACTTGGAAGAATTTGCCTGTTTAAATTGTGTGCAAATGCATTAACAAATAATGAACTATTTTTTTTTAAGAAACAGAAAATTAAATACTACACTATAATTGATCTTGCTGCCTTCAGGACTGTATATATTTTTCCCTGTCCATAATCTTAATTTGTTTGGCATGTTAATTTACTTAAGCAGGGTTCTCTTAGTAAAGCGATCTGTTAAGCTAACATCAGTACTGGAAACCATGCATAAATCATAAATGTACAACTCACATGGTTGCAAAATAAGCCCAGAGACTATGCTATCATGGGGTCCTGGAAGCCATGGTACAGCTGCTTCCAGACCCTTCATCACCCTCAAGTTCAGGTCTACTCATTTTTGAGCTTTATATGCACTTCTTTGTTTTTACTTTTAAAAATAAGTGAATGGTTCCATTGCTTAAAATCCTGTTGGGGTGCACTGCCTGTCCATGGACAGAGATGAGGAGTGAGTTTACCACCATGCTGTCAATGGAAGAGCTGGAGGATATCTTTTAATTGTCTTATTTTCTCTTCTAAATGGACCTGCTTATGAGCATTATTATATAGCATCTACAAAGAAAAACTCACACATTTTTCAAGGGAACAATGTTGTTTAGTGCAAGCACTTGGGGTACTCTAGAATGAAATGAGATAGAACATCCTGTTATATTCCCTGGAGGCCAAGACCAGGCCACCCTTTGTGCCCCAGAGTATGGGTTCTGGGATCATTGGAGAGTCTCTAGGCAGTCAGCAAGAAGGCCCTTCCTTTTAACCATAAATGAGCTTGTCAAAGTACTGGGGACTTTTAGATAGAAGAATAAATTATATATTGCAAGGACTAAAGTATGTCACAAGTTGATTTCTTCATATCTTTATGAGAACTCAGAAATAATTTAATAGCCTTTTGAGGACTGTCATGTTGAGATGTAATAGATGCTTTGCTGTTGGCAGAGACTCAGTAATACAAAATCGTCAAGTTCCAGCATCATCCTCCTTGGACCACTGAGGTCTTTTCTCTCAAAGCTTACTGTTACTCTTACCCTTACTTTTCATTGTTGTTGTTGTTTTGTGTGGTTTTTGTTTCTTTAGTTAGGATCTTGGTTTGGAACACAGGCTGTCCTGGAACTTATGATCCAGCCTCAGTTTTGTTACAATTGGGATTACAGGAGTTAACTATCGTGTCTTGCTTACTTCAAAATGTGCCAAAGTAATACATATTCAAAGATCAGGAAATCTAAATGTTTTACTTACTTTAAGGGAAGATGGAAACCACAAATGTAAAGGTAGCCTAATATGAGATATCAAAGCACTGAACTTTAGCAAGGATACATATATATATATATATATATATATATATATATATATATATATATATATATATATCATACAGATATACATATACATCATACACACACACATATATACATATACATATATACATACATACATACATACATACATACATACATACATACATATATATAATGTTTCCAGAACTGAAGAGATGAGTGGTTAAGAGTGCTGAAGCTCTAGAACTCAAGTCAAGTCAGGTGGCTTACAACCTGTTTATAGCTCCATCTCTAAGAGGCTAAGTGTTCCAGCCTACACACACACACACACACACACACACACACACACACACACACACACACAAACACACACACAAGTTTTAATAAATTAATAAAGATTTTCTTTTTTAGATTTTTAAAGATGCCCATGATAATTGCATGATAATGTGCTGAAAAGAGAAGGGTGTTGATAATGGCCATTGGTAAGGTTTTCATTTTTGCTAAACTGTATCCCACTATTTTGCCTCATGTTTTGACTGCTTTTAAATTGTGCTCTCACATTGCTATTCACTGTTATTCAGTTGTCTGTCTCCTTAACATAACAGATTGTGAATTTCCCTGGGTAGGAACCATGCCCCTCTTGTAATCTTGATGACCACAGCATCAATGAATGTTTATTTAGTTATTTCATGTTGAAATTTGAATGTTATACATATTAATTGCCCCCATTTTCTTGCATATATTTTATGGCTTTCATTGCATTCTAATAAACTTAGCTCTCCATCACCATTTTAATGCACATAAATGTTTTTTTCCCAAATTTTCCTCAAAAAAATTTTTATATATATAATAATGCTGCATGAGCATCTTTGAATATCCAAATCTCAGCAGCTGCCAAGCAGACCTTCAAGCAACTCATTCCACATCAAGGGGGCAAATGACCCGACTTCAAAGGGCTAAACCAACTGTAGTGGACCATGTCTGTCAAGTCAGCACATAAGATATAGAAGCAAGAGGAGGAGGAGTTTAAGGCCCCCGTGGGCCACTGGAGACTGTCACAAATAAACAAAACTTTTAATGGGCTGGTGGACAGAGTCACAGGGGCAAGCAGGTGAGGAAGAGATGAACATTTTTGAAGATGATAGAGTTGTATATTTAGATTGTGTATTGCAGGGTTTAGCCTCAGACGCTTTCTAGCTTAAGTCTCTGGCCCTGAAGCTGGACCACCTTTAATCACAGACTCTCTTACCCAGCTTTGCTCTTCCTTAGGTTCTGTTGGTTCAGATGTATAGACTCTTGCAGATGAAATATGGTTTGCCCTTAATTAGGCATAGAATATAATCGGCCTTATGTACTTAATGGTCAGACTCTAAGCACTACACACTGAACATGAAGGTTTAGAAACACAGTTCAGGCGGGGAGTAGCTTGTCTGCCCTGGGTGGGCAAAGGTACCATTTCAACTTCCCTACTCAGGGCACAATAGTTGACTCTGCTCAGTGAAGTCATGACCCACCAGTAACTAGATCTCAAGCTTCTAGCTTTTTGAAAAACCAGCACTGGCTCCCTAGAATGATTCAAAGTTAAAGAATTGCCTTAAAAAGATGAATTATAAATTTTTAAACTTTTTCAAAAGTACTTTAAAAAACTTTTCAGCAAAACGCTTCATGCAACTGGAGCTTGTCTAGTGAACTGCAGATTGAGCTATACCCTGGGATTTGCTTGCCACTATCAGGGTCAAAAGACCTCTGAGGACCTCTTTGAAACATTTTGTATTTCTACTTATTATTCCCAAAGGTATTTAAAGGACTGAGGTATGGGGGCAAATAAAATCATACAGGGCTGGCCAAAGCACTCAATAGCAGTTGGAAATGTACAATAACATCAAGGCTCCCAGACTGAACCCTAGTCTATGTAGAACTTAGGGCTAACCCCCAGTCCCAGCATCTGGCATCTACTGCTCTTTGTCTCAACACTTAGGCAATGTAATGATTTTTCTTTTCATTTTTTCCCCTTTCAAAAATTTATTTCATATTCAGCACAAACATGACTTGCATGCGCTTGTTTTAGAAAGCTGGAATTTAGGGAAAGGCTCTGAATATTTTGGAGTTTACTACACATGGGAGGACACAGAGAACACACACATTCACACCTACAGTAAGTGTGGTATCGAAGCGCTCTGGGTGATCCTCAAGTTTGGATTGTAAGAGTCTCCCCAAAGACCATGTGTTAAAGGCTTAATCTTTAGTTTAGCATTGTTGGAAGGTAGTGGAGTTTTAAGTGGTAAGACCTAAGTAGATGTCTGGTAACTGGAATGGATAGTGGACCTAGACCCTTTCTTTTCTTCTCTCTTCACCATAAAGTAAGAGCTTTGCTCTAATGTGTCCTGTCACAAGGAAGTGATCCCTTACCATAGACCCAAATCAACAGGGCCAGACTTAAAACTGAGCTTGTCTGGTAGAAAAATCAACCTTTTCTTCTTACAGGTTACTTATCTCAAGTGTTGGTAAAAGTAACAGAAACTGAACAATAGGGAGACAGAAACCACTCTTCCCATGGAGAAGGCACATTCAACCATAGCAAGGGGAGCCTATCTTCCTTCTTCTTAGCTTCCCTTGTAACTGCTTCTGTAGCACATATCTGTGGCCTGCTGACTGCTCACCAGCTGTAGCAGACACTAGTCGCCCCATCCCCCAAGACATACAAGTATACCCCCATTTCCCTTGCTTTCCAGGTTATTGGGTGTGAAGACCCAGTTGCATATGGATATTACCAGCTCTGTCATATGTACTCCCTACACACTCTTGGCCAGGGACAGGAATGCCTGCAAGCTATGCTATGAATGTGGCAACGTTACCAATCTTTGGGGGATCCTTCTAAGCAAAACCCTCTTCTTTCACACCTGCCCTTGACTTAATTTCTGCATGAGCAAAAAGTAACATTTGCTTGTAGCTGAGCCATTTCTCATCTTTGTCTGATTTTTTTTCCAACAGCGAATGATCCTTGTTTCATCTCCTAGGTTTATATTTAAATTTATGGCACGTAAAGAAGGTGTTCAGGGGAAAGGCAGTCTCTGCCTGAGACTTGGGTCTGTATGTGGGGAGGAAACAGAGAACATGGAAAGAATAAACAGAAGCTTTACATCTGGGGATACGTGCTACAGAGGAGAAAATTAACAGGCCAAGAAGGTTGTTAAGTCCCTCAGAAGCCGCCTGACTTTGTGGGAAATGGAGCTCTTCACGCTTAAGTAGGAGTTGCTTGTTACAGTCTGAAAGGAGGAAAACATGTATTGATGAGCTATCACAGAAACGTACGACAGCCATCCCGTCCTTACCTTCTTTCCCCAAGGTTTCCATGGAAACTCTAAATAAATAAATAAATAAATAAATAAATAAATAAATAAATAAATAAATAATGCAGGTTGTGTTACTCCAGCAAGTTAGTGAAGGTGGTGGTTTAGGATGTGTGGTCTGGAATAGTGTCCTTGAAGACTCTTGAAGATCTCAAAGGCAAGTGCAAAGGTGATTGCCCGCAGTGGTCCCAAGTGGCTTAGAATTGATTTTTGTTCCTTTTGATACCTTTAAAGATCAAAGGGAAAATAGCATTGAATAAGGGACAGGAGGCATTTCCACAAAGTTTGAATGATTCTTTGTGAAACTGTAATTTGAGAGACGCACCTCCTTTGTCCTTAGCATCCTTCAAAACATGGGTAAAATTAGGACTTTGATTTTATACTGAAAGTATAAACTTACCTGAGTCACAGGTTAAAATCTTATTTATGGTTTGTTATTTTTGTTGTTGTTGTATTTTATCTAACGTATGAAAGGTTCAAAATGATCTAAGTTAACTTTTAAATTATTATTATTATGAGCATCTATGGTGTTCTGACTGTAAAGAGCCTTCCAGCAGGACCCTCACTAACTCTCTCTTGCCTATCTCTGCTTTGTTAGCTCAATTCTGTTATCACTGGCCTCTGTCTGGATCGAGTATTTGAGGTTATTGGCATTTTGTTTGAAGAAATGAAGAATGACACACAAATAGAAAAGTAACAAAAGAGTTTATTCAGAAATAAAGTAAAAGCAGAGAGAGGCACAGCCACCAGGGAACAGCAACCTGTAGATTGGATTTGCTCAAGAGCCCCTGGTTACTGCTGGAGATTTCCCTCTGTGAGACCTGAAGGAAGAGTTGCTTGTGCAGGCTGGGGTGGGGGTTCTGTTTTAATAGATAGTATTGGCTTAATTTAGGTAAGATTGGTACACTGTCCCTAATTCCAAGATATGTCCCAGGATGCGTTTAACCACAAGAAGGGAGTAACTAGAGGCTGCCAGGGAGTTGCTAGGAATTGTTGGGGTGGAGTGTCCTCTACTTTGGAAAGGGTATGAGTATAACTCAAAGTAGGTAGCTGTCATGTTTTAGTGAGCTATCCTTGCAAACTCTGCCTCAGTTCTCCTGGTTTTCCCTGAAGACTTCTGCTTATAACACATTCATTAATAAATCAGTACATAAGACTGTCTCTCACTGCACCTTCTGACACAAAAGTCAGGAGACATAGTCAGCCATATCCAGGTGACTGGAGTGTCTGTACCCCACCCTCATATACCCCAACATTGTAGTGCACACTATTTCTTCTTTCTGTAGACACTGAATTGTTCAGCTATGTCTGGGAGCATAACTCATCTCAGTCAAACTTCCACTTACCATGGATCAAGTGAGGACCTGATAAAAGACAATGTCAATGTGAAGGTGAGGAATAATATATCATCTATATTCCACTGAGAGACTAGCATTTACACATACTTTCTTTTCATCTCCACAGCCCTGCTCTTCTGGCTCAGTCTTACAAATGCTCAAATATCCAAATGACCATTCACCTTCTCCCCAACTACATGTGAGCTGAATATACCCAATAAATCCAGAGGAGATTTGGGGACCTTTTGGAAGTTCCTTGTTTATTTTAGACATAACATCCAAACATGCCTAGTCAACACACTTCAAAAATGCTTACAATTTCTTATCCCCACTAAAGTATAGAGACCTGGGAGGAAGAGAAAGAAGTACAACTTTCAAATGAAGGAATAAGAACAGTCCTCCATATCACCGTTTGTGAGTTACAAAATGTAATAAGTGCTTTTCTGTTGCTATGACAAAATACCTTGACTGGGGTAACTTACAGAAGTAAGTTTATTTGAGCTTATGGTTTTAGAAGGTCAGAGTCCTTCACTGCCGAGAGGCATGGTAGCCAGCAGGCATGGTGGCTGGAGAGGAGAGCTGTGTGCTCCCATCCTCAACAGCAAGAACGAAGAAGATAAAGCAATCTGGAAGTAGAAAAGGCTGTTCACTCACCATGTTGCCCTTTCAGGGACAAACTTCCTCCAGCAAGGGTACACTCCTAAACCTCTCTATTCAACACTATATGCCAAGGACCCAATATTCAAATATCTGAGCCCATAGGGGTCAGTTTCACTCAACATTCTACTAAGCCAAGCAGCACAAAGGTGGGAGTGTGAGAGTCGGGAGAGCAGATTTGGATCTCAGTTCTGACAGTCACTGAATGTGTGGCTTTATGCAGAGCACTTCTCTGTGTCTCAGTTTCTTCAAAGTCATCGCTGCCTCAAAGGATGAAATGTGAATAAGTAAACACTTACAAAGTTCAGAGAATATTTATAAAGCTGCCATGTATTTAACTTAGTAACTCAGTTAACTCTCAGAGGACAGATGTAGGAGGGAGAAATGAAGAGGAAGGATGAGTCACAGGGGTCAGTGTTTCTAGTTGCTTCCTCAGCAGCAGGGTTGCTGTGATCCTAAAATGTCCACTATCCAGAACCCTGTTGCTGGTAAGAACACACAGTTGTCTCCAGTGTACTTTGCCACCTATGAGGGCATGGGAAAACTCCTCCACAAACAGGGACCACAAACAATTGGTTACATCACCACTGCTCTCAGACCTGAGACCTGGCCACCAGAATAGGGAACTCTGATTGCTTGCATGCTATAATAAAAGCACAAATACTTGATCTTTGTTCCTGTTACCTGGGACAACTACCCAAGGCCTTTGGGATTTCCTGAGTGGTAGAAATGTGTTATCCACAAAACCCTTCGCCCTGGACCCCAGTTATAGTAATCGCAACAGATGACTCCAGGCCATCCATAACAATTTAAGACATGACCAAAAAGAAATAACATTAATTTACAATCAGAACCTGTCACTCTCAGCCTTTATATACTCCTTCCAGTACCTCTGGAAAGGTTAAAAGGACTAGAAATTGAGTTGACTTGCCAGTGGCAATCCCATTAATCATTTATGTGACCAGAGTAGACTTTCATTGATCTCTGAGACAGCAAGGCTAGGGCCACATATTGATGTACTGGAAGGCTCTGGCCTGAAGAAGGCACTGGAGCAAGCTCCTTCCCTCACATGTTGCCAGACAGGTCTCCCCTATTTGGCTATTACTCTGCTCTTTCCTTTAAAATCAAACTATCTTCATAAGTGCAGTCCTTTCCTGTGCTCCATGAGTTATCTTATAGAACTATTCAACCTAGAAGAGACAATGTGTAGGCATCACCATTGAATAGTCCCCTGGACAGAAGTGCAGGCATATAAGGTCCTCATTCCAGATAGGTGGAAGGAAATGGGGCATGGTGTTGACATGCCCTCTTATCATGTAGGATATATGCTAACTCTGGATACTTTGTCTCAGAATTGCAGGACTCTATCCTTAACTTTTTTCTGGTTGTGTGTGAGTGTGACTCTCTCTCTCTCTCTCTCTCTCTCTCTCTCTCTCTCTCTCTCTCTCTCTCTCTCTCTCTCTCTCTGTGTGTGTGTGTGTGTGTGTGTGTGTGTGTGTTTATGCACTAAGTAGTAATGTGGAGATTGAATTGTAGGAAATGACACAACAATAACACTGACCAGGATACACTGGAGCTATTGGAAAATGACATGTTTTGGCCTGATCTCCAGGTGTGAGCTGTGACATTGTCTGGTAGACTCTATAAAGAGTTATAACTGGAACACCCACATATAACCCCATATATTCTGGCTTCGTTTTTGCTGCTCTCACAAAATACTCTGACTAAAAGGAATTTTAGAAAGAAAAGACTTTATTTCATATTATAATTTCAGGAGACAGTTTATCCATCACTGTAGGGGAATCCAAGGCTAGACATCTAGTCACATCACACTCACAGTTAAGAACATATAGGAATGAATGCATATATTCTCACTTGCTTGCTTTCTTGAGCTCAGCTCAATTTCTTCACTCATATACTGTTGTCTGTCCCCTGCCTGGACAGCTCTCTGCCCGACCCTACCTGCCCTTGGAATTGGGGGTGAATTGGCACACAGTCAACGACACAGACTCCAAAAGCAAGTGAGAAATGCTGCAGCAAGCTCATCTGAGCACTGCAACAAGGTCCTTTAGTACCATCCATCCATACCCCCATTGGTTCCAAGAATGTATCTATTCTAAATAACAGCTCCCTATTGGCTGGCATTAATTGCACCAGGAATTCTTGCTCTCCCAGGCAGTCTTCAACTAGGTCCTCCTGCGGGAATGCTAGTGTCATAGGCAGTCCTTAATTAGGTCCTCCTGAAAGAGATGATTTTGCATCTGCATGCTCCCAGCATTTACTTAGAGACAGCCCTGCTGTTCCTTGTACAATATACTATAGAGAACTCCCTGCCTAGGGACTGGTGGTATTCACACTGGATCAGGTCTTTTAACATCAATTAACTTAATTAAGAAAATTCCTCGTAGACATACAAACAAGCAAACCCAAATGTAGACAAACCCTCTGTCCTATTTAGAGTTCTACTGCTGTAAAAAGGTACCATGACCAAGATAAGTCTTATAAGAAAAACATTTAAGTAGGTCTTGCTTACAGTTATAGAGGATTAGTCCATGATCATCACCTCCAGGAGCATAGTAGCAGGCAAGAAGGCGTGGTGCTGGTGTGGTAGCTGAAAAATTTACATCCTGATCCACAGAGGTAAAGAGACACTGGTCCTGGTATGGACTTTGAAACCCCAGTAACACATCTCCTCCTCCAAGGCCACGACTACATCATATGTAATCCTACCAAGTGGTTCACCCACTGTAAACCAGACATGCAAATATGTGAGCCTCTGATGGCCATTCTCATAAAAACCACCACCTTCACTCCTTAGCCCCAATCGGCTTTTAGCCATGTCATCATGCAAAGTGCATTTAATACAACTTCAAAACTTTCCATAGTCTTTCAGTAGGGCCTTCTTTACACTTCTCATTCAAACTACTACAGTATCATTGAGACTTTCTTCTCAGGTGACCCAATATTTTGTCAAATAATCAAAGCTAACCATTATCCTATACTCACCCTATCAGGGGAAGGATAAAGAGAGTAGGGGGCATATGGCCCATGGAGGTGAGGCAAGGCCTGGGGGTAAGGGGGATGCCTCTGGGGGTCCATGTTGGGAAGCCCTTCCCCCTGAGGGACCAGCCACACAATGGTATAGTACAGAATAGAGTTTATTCAGGTCATGGGAGAGTTAAGAGGGTGGTAGAGGCAGAGAGAGAGAGAGAGAGAGAGAGAGAGAGAGAGGAATAGAGAAGTAGAGGCTGGTCATGAGCACATGGAGAGGGGGGGAAGGGAAGGGGAAGAAGAGGGATAGAAGTGGGAGAGCAAGAGAGCCAGGAGGCAAGAGAGGCCAAGAGAGAGAGGAGGGGGCAAGCAGCCTCTTTTATAGTGTCAGGTCACTGGGGCAGAGCATATCTGGCTACTGCCAGGTAATTGAGGGGTGGGCTTTACAGAATCCCAACACACCCTAGAAATTTAGTTTTGATGACCTAAGCAATTTGTGCTGTCACTATTCTGTGTCCAAATTTTATAAGCATAGTCTGTGTGTGCATGCCATTCACCTTACTTTATTTTGTTTTATTTTGTTTTATTTTATTTATAACAATGTCTCTTGTTGGCCCGGAGCTTACCAAGTAAGCCAGGCTTTCAAAGCTGCATGGAGCTTGCTGATCTTCACATGTTTTGAT
Source organism: Micromys minutus (assembly GCF_963924665.1). Classification (NCBI taxonomy): domain Eukaryota; kingdom Metazoa; phylum Chordata; class Mammalia; order Rodentia; family Muridae; genus Micromys; species Micromys minutus. Next base: position 66,906,909 of record NC_137969.1, read on the forward strand.
TCTAGAAGCCCAAGTGATTCATCTGAAGCTTCAGATAGCCTTCTACTACAGTACTCCGATTCCCAGGATCCCTGGATAGTACATTAGTTACTGTTTTTGATAAATACATGATGATTTAGCTTTCTAACTCAAGGAACATCTTTTAATCCTCTTAATTCCCAGGTTCACTTATTGGAATATATATTTGCTTTCAAGTTCAAAGTCTTATGTTGCCCATGCTGGCCTTATACTGACTATGTAGCTAAGGATGACCTTGAACTTTTTATCCTTTTGTCTCTACCTCCCATGTGCTGAGATCACAGGTATACAATCCCACATCTGGCTCATTTGGAATAGTTATGATATGTGATAGAAAAATACTTGAGAGCACAGTGGTAGACAGGCAACAGTGTAATTGAACCAATGTCCAAACTACAGGATTTGTTTCTTCAAAAGTTGAAAAATAAGACAATTACAAGACACACTGCCAGTTAGGACTGAAAACAAATGACACCTGATCTTTTACTTGGGTCCCTAAGCCCCCAAAGTGGGCTTATTCTAAAAACAAGTCAATAACCCACCAAAAACCCCTTGTAATTAGCTTGCATTTATAGGATGACAGTCTTTATTTTTATTTTATTTGTTTTTTGGGGGGGAGGGTTAAAAGCTTTTACTGTCTGTGTATCTGAGCTATTATATTCAGAAATTAACCTGGTATCATTTAAAGGTATACATCTAATTTTTAAAAAGTGAATCCTTAACTAGAAAAAAAACAAGAGAATAATTACAATAAAATAAAGAGAATATTATAATAGTTGCTAATGGAGAATTTGCCAGTTAAACACTCATGACTAGTTGTAGTCTTTGGAAGTAGCAAACATGGAAATGGATGTTATCAATGGATCTTTCAACAGTAAAGAAATTAAAGGATAAAAATTAAACCCTGAGGAAGAAGGTTTACAGTAGACCAATCTTATGTAGAATGTTGGAAAGCATAGGGAGGTTGAATATGTTTGAGTAGATAAATGATATAGACTAGACCTAGTGACAGATAGGTTTGATGTTACCATAAACTACAGAGGATTTGGATTTGACCATCTCCTATGAGTCTCCTGGTTCCTCTCATCACTATAATTGAAATGGCAATTCCAAAGTCCCCCTTTTAGGTCCCTCCTGTGCTCTCAATGTGTTGGTGACTGTCCATCTCACTCAGAATGAACAGTGTTTGGCCTCTGTTTACCATCATCTCCATAATCTGGCCACCATTCCTTACTCCCTGACCTCACTTCCTGTCTTTCTCTTGCCTGTTAATCTGTACTGGCCATGGTGATTTTGTTCCCCTCCGCAGTAAATGTAATATCCCTGTGACTTTGCAGATATTCTGCCTTCTCTCCGGAAAGATGCCCTTCCAGTATCTGCATGATCCATTCTTGAGGTCATTACTGATGTGTCTATAGATAGGGTGAGCCTCTTCACTCCCCAAACAAACCATTTCTATAGATATAGCTGGAAATGATCATGTCAACGGAAAGTCTCAGAAGGTCTCAGAGAGTTTTGTTTGTTATTTTAATTGTGTTTCCTAGATTTTACAGAGATAGGTAAGGTTGTTTACGATTATGTGGCACAAGAGCAAAAGTGATCCCATGTAAAGGGACAAGGAACCAGTGGAGTGATTTCAGGAAGGAGCATGTTCAGCACACAATATAGGTTCATGAAAAAGATTAAAGAGGCCTTGGGTCATGTAACTGGTAATAGAAATTGAGTTTATACTCTGCCTAAAAATGTCACTGTTGCATCAAATTGTATTTACGTTCTATTCAGTGAGTATTTCGGGGTGTTTAAGATGTCACTCAATGCTTTAAAAAAGAAAAGCACGACAGCTTTTCCCATACTTGGCCTTAGTTTGTTAAATCTTCCCCAGCATAATCTGACACACTGTCAATTTTCTGGACACTGGTTTGTTCTATGACATTTCCAAATAAATAGAAGCTCCTTCAAAGCAAAGCCGTGATTCTTGAAGTAGCAAATTCTCAGAATAGGGGTACATTCAGTTGAATGAATGAATGAATGAATGAATGAGTAAGTAAGCGAGTAAGTGAATGAATGAATGAATGAATGGATGGATGGATGAGTGAACAAATAATAGAATCTTATCTTCAAAATAGTAACTGAGAAAAACTAAGGCACAGAGAAGTTGTTTAGATCTCACTGTTTGTCTATGAAAGGGACCATCCTCTCTACCTTAGCATGAAAATGTCTTCCTGGGGGCGCATGGCAGACTATAAATGACTGCAGAAAGGAAAAACAATCTTGCAGGGGCATATAGCCACATTCACTAAATGCCACACACTGTTTAGAACCACATGATATACCTTCCCCAGAGGACGCCAAGGGAACTGGTTAAGCTCAGTCTTACCCTAAAGCACTGACTGGCAGAAGCCATGGGGTGTGAGTCACATCAGGAAACCAGTACATGCTGCCCATTCCTGAAAAATTCCTGAGCTCTTCATTGCTCTGTGTATTTTCAAGATGTGTGTGTGTGTGTGTGTGTGTGTGTGTGTGTGTGTGTGTGTATTTTATTCTTTTTATCATAAGAAAAAAATAAAATGATTGACATTTCTGGGTCATTCTGTGCCCTGCCATCTGCCGCTGAAGGTTTGAGACTGGGACAAGATGGGCAGTGAGTCAAGTTGGCAGTTTCTTGAATGCTATTTCTGTCTGTACAGTTGAAGTGCTGTGTCGCAGTCTCTTCGTACAGTGACACCTTTTACAGTTAAAAGCCATCCTTCTGTCTCTTGGACTTTGCTTGCTTCCTGTGGCTTTTCCCCTATGGCCTTCCGTGTGGGTTACTGGCACTGCAAATACACGTGGGACGAGTGAACAAAGATGACCTGGGGGTGGTCTTTGTCAGCCCTGTTCCATCCTCTGTGTGCCTCACTCTTGTGACCTCCAACACTCGGCAGCCAGGCTGTCTGCCTGGACATCTTCCTGAGCGCACCTTCGAATAAGGTGCATGGTATTCTCCTCTTTGTAGTTATGCCTCAGCCTGGATGTCCACAAATAAAAGTCCCCAAACCATCAGGAGGGCCAGCTGGATGGCTTACCAGGTAAATAAAGGAGCTGGCTGCGAACGCTTAGTGATATAAATTCACTCCCCTAAATCCACATGGTAGAAGAGAATTGATTACGGAAACTTGTCCTCTGTCTTCCACGCATGCGCTGTGGCATGCGCATATATGCATCAGGAGCTTCTGTTTCCATAAATGGCAGGTCTCTAAGGCTACACTCCCTTTCTGAGCATAGAGCAAAATGGGGAGTAAAGAACAGCCTATGGAAAGATGAGTCCTTAAACACATGAGGAATCCCCTACCTCAGAGTGCTTCTTCTGGATTTGTTTTCAATGAGCTATTCTTCTCCCTTGGTTTCAACCCACCTTCTTCTAGTAGACATTCTTGGTAATGCTGGAATTTTTATAAATATTTTTCTATTCAATTTCTTCTTGTCCTGCCCAATGACCTTTACAAGCTTTGAGCTTTTGTGCTTACATGGTAAGTTAAAAGCATAGAATGAACCAAAAATATTACAATGTAAAGTGTTCCCCAAACTCACTGCACAAAGCAGTAAAGAGTGCTCCAGCTGTGAAAGCCCACACCCAGAATCCCACTTATTAGTGGAGAGAGGGGAATTGTGAGTTCAAAGCCAGCTTTGGCTGCATGACAAATAAGAAAGAAAAAAAGAAAAAAAAGGAAGGGAGGGAGGAAGGGAGGGTGGGAGGGAGGGAGGGAGAGAGGGAGGGAGGGAGGGAGGGAGGAGAGAGAGAGAGAGAGAGAGAGAGAGAGAGAGAGAGAGAGAGAGAGAGAGAGAGAGAGAGAGAGAGAGAGAGACCTAGGATACCTTATAAGCTTGTATGGTTGTAAACATCCATAACTCCAGCATTTAGGAAGTAGATCAGGTAATGAGGGTCGTTTTCAGTAACATAGGGAGCTTTAGGATACCCTGGGATACATGAGACCTTTTAATCAGGATTGATTATTAATTACAGCTTGTAGACCCATCAGAATCCACCACCTTCCTCTTCCATGTTGCTGGTGACTTTGGATTGCTTCCCTTTGGCTCCTGGATGAGCGCACAAATTGTGTTTTAGATCCCCTTGTGGGATGCCCTGATACTCACTGACTCACCTCCACTGTTGGTATGAAGATCTGTCAACTTACTTGACTGAACTCTTCAACTTCATGAGAACTTCTAACACAACTTCGACTCTACAATCTGATTTTTATCTTTAGAGATCTAGATAAAACAAAATGAACTACTTAAGACATTTCCTGTTTAGGCGATTGTAGCCAATGTTCACACAGATGAACAGCGAAGGGATACTTCAGGAATAATCGAAGGCTTGATTATTTATATCTATAATTTTTATGGTTCTGGTGAACAAGTCCCATCTGTTGGGAGGCAGGTGATGGACAAAGTTTAAAATTGCTTTGGATTCCTCTTGCTTTTGTTTTTGCTTAAAAGAGTAAGAACAAAGTGTATACACAAGCCCTAAGTGAGAAACAGCAGGACTGTGTAGTGTAAGACTGGTACCCCTCAAACCTATTCCATCCACTGAGACCCAGAGAGACTGAGTTAGGAGGAGCCCAGTGGGAAGATTCTATTGCCACAGGGAACTGACTCATCTCCTGCCTTAAATCTCTGCTACACATTACTCCAGAGAATTTCTTTTCTCTGTTGAAAGAGATCCTGTTCTGAAAGACAATACTGCAGAGGCAGGGGAGTACCTGGAGGGCCTATACAATGTTATCCCCCTAAGAAATCACACCAAGTAACAGACCCTGTGCAAAAAAAATGGGGCCATTTGAGGGATGTGGAACCTGCAAAAGAGGTAGAAGCAGACAGACAGGAATAGAGCCACGAGGGCAGAGAATGGGCAACAAAGAAGAACAGAAAGGGAGAGAGAGAAAAAGAGAGAGACGTCCAGGAACACTTGGTGACAGAGAGAGAACCATCTGAAATGATGAGTAGCCCTTACCTGATTCTGTCCTCACCTGGCCTCAACAGGTAAGGCTGACAGATGATGACATAAGCCATTGCTAAGTTCCTGGGGGAAGCCTAGGGGAATCCCCTGCAAGCTAACAGACCCTCTATGCATATCCTCTCCAGGCATCTGTGTTCCTCCAAGGGAATGGATTGATCCAGACTTTGTTTTTTTTTACCTGATCATTCTTTTTATGTGAGAATATCATGTGCAAGTCAAGTGTATTCTGATGGCTATCTCTTATCTTCCCCCTACCTCTCTCTTTCCCTGAATCATGACTTTGGCTTTGTTTCATGACCCAATCAATTAACTAGTGTCATTTGTGTGACTAGTGGTTTGGAACCATTTTCTGAAGCCTGGCAGAGTCATGGTTTTACCCAGAAATATTTAAATGAGAATGCATTTCTTTAGAAAAACCGTGAAAATTGTTTTTAGTCAGCATTTTCTAATAGATTAGTGAATTCGGAGCTCTGTAGCTCAAACCTAAAAGCCTTAAGCATGCTAAGGAAGTGTCCTACAGCTGGGCTGGTGCCCAGTCAGTCTTTCCCTGGTTTGTTTGTCTGTAGATCCTCTAGGGATTGAAGTGGCATTTCTTTTTATTCTTTGAAAAATTTCATGAATTTTTTTGTACAGATCTCATGCATTGGTATGGTATTTATTACAAGTAACTGAAGAGTTTAAGTTGGTATCAAAAATTGCTCTTCTGTAGTTTAGCTCTCTGATTATTGCTGTTATATAGTAATGCAATAGAGTGTTCCAGCTGTACATGGTGATGCACATCTTTAATCCTAGCACTTGGGAGGCAGACAAGTGGGTCTGTGTGCCTGAGGCCAGCCTGGTTTACAGACTGAATTCCAGGACAGCTAGAGCTAAATAGTAAGACCCTGTTTCAAAATCAAAATTAAATAGTTCCACCAGATTTTTAGAAGTATCAATGATTCTTGATAGAAGAATGATTTTGTTTCCTCCCAACTCTCATATTTTCCCCCACTTTAAGGCATCCAGAAATATTAGTATAAAGCTCGGTAGAAATAACAATTGTGCGTATTCCTTTATAATCTCTAAATACAGATAAACACTAATAACATTCATCATTATGTAAAATTTAAGAAGTAAACACAAGTAAATTTGATGATAAAAGCAAAGAATGCCACCTACAATTCCACTAGCCAAAGTTAAATCACTATTTAATATTTTTTAATATTGTTAATTTTAAATTTTCTACTGCATTCCGTTGTGTGGCCTAAGTCTTATATACAAACACATGCCATTGTAATCTAGGATCCTCAAATGAGAGAAGCTGTGGTGTCTGTGCTTAGTTCACACAGTAATGTTTAATAGAGGGTGACAGTTTTATGAGTGGAAAAGGGTTCATGGATGGCAGTGACAGTTACACAACACAGTGGGAATATTTTATGACATTTAGTGACACTTGTCAAATGGTAATTATTGGGTAATGTATGCTGTATGCATTTTACCACAATTTTTTGAAAAGTGTTGGAGACATGTGTAATGATTTGATGCTTAGACACAAAGCTGTGGTAGCACAGAGTAGACAGGGCCAGGGGAAATGGCAGGATCAGTTCCTGCTTCCCAATGCAAAATGAAAGGAATGCCAGGCACCCAGTTCTGAGTGCCCCTCCCCCCACAGGCTTTATGGGAAATGCAGTCAGAACGCATTTTGACTTGGTGATTGTTGAGAGCAAGTGCTGGGGACACAGCATCCCACTCCTAGCTGAGCAAGCAGGTTATGTCTTTGTTGGGACCATCTCCATCATCTGGGTGTCAGGCTGCAGACATAGCAAGTGGCTCTGCATCAGGAAGAAATGACTTACGTAGATAGAGAAAAGAGCAAATTGCCTATGCAGATACACAAGGCAGCCACTAGGAGCAAGCCTGGGGGTGGAATAAAGAAAATATCCATGGTCATTTCTGGGTGCTATGGACTTGAATGTTGGAGTTCCCAAATTTTTATACTAGAATTCTTAGGAGACAGGGATGTTGAGGGATGATAAGGTTTAGCTGATGACATCAGGGTGGGTCCCATTATTAGAAGAGACATATGAGGACTCACAGAGAAAGTGGCCTTTTGTAAGCCAGGAAGGTCTTACCTAGGACCTGAATTGACAGCCTCCATTTCTTGAGGGCTGGAGAGATAGAGCAGTAGTTAAGAGTATGTTTTGATCTTGTAGAGGACCCATAACTCCAGCTCCAAGGAATCCAATGCTCTCTTCTGATTTTTATGGGCATTAGACATGCACATACATGATGCACAGAGATGCATGTAGGCAAAACACTGTTACACATAAACACATCTAAAAGTTAAATGTTTCGAAAATGTTAAAATTCCATTTATTGTTTCCCAGGCAACCTTCACTTTCCCTAATATGAAGACTTTCGCTTTACCACAGTGCACTGTGTTTGGACCTAAGCAATGGGGCCTAGTGACCATGGACAGTAACCTCTGAAGCCAAACCTTTGCCTATATTGAGTTGATTCTCTCTAGTGTTTTGTCACAGTAACGCAGTCATAATGGTGTCTTCCCTTTCTTCCTCCTCTACTGCTTCCACTTCAGATCATGTACTTTTGTTGTAGGAATCCAAGCAGAAAATGACATCTAGGATGTCACATGTTGAACCTGATGTCCCTGCAAAAGTCTGGAAACTATATACAGTATCATATACAGTATCAGTATTAGTTATGGATTTAAGAGACCAGCAGATTCCAAAGTGGCAAGAACTACTGAACCAGTGTTTAAGCATCATGCCCCAAGGCTTAGCTAGTGTTTTTCCCTCGGTCATGAAGCTATGCACTTAAAAAATATTAACTTGTATATCTTTGGTTGGGGTGGTGGGGAGATTAAATTGTCTAGAAAAACTACTCATAAGTAAATTCCAAACTTGTCTCAGGGAAAAATGCATTCATATTTTAAATGTTTTCACTTGAAGATTATTGCATAGCTAAATGTTATTGGAAAGAAGAATAGGGGTTGGCTATTTCAATCTGCTTACTTGCATTTGGTCTTTTACTTTATGGTCAAATACTCATGCTGACTTAACCATGCAGAAGTGGTGATTAATCTTGATTAGAAGAAGGAAACAATGATTTAGATGCTGTTGGGAATGTACTCACAATAAAGAGTAAAAAATGGTAATCAGGCAAGCAGCTAAAATATTTCATGCCGTTTTCCTGCATGCTTGCTGCTCTCCAGAGCTACATTGATAAATCCATGAGGAACTGTGCCATTGTTGCTCACAGCTCCTGCTGTTAAACATAAATTGTTGATTTGCTTTTCTGTGGCTTCAATTATTTCTGGAACACTTTCTTTCTCTCTTCTGAGTTAAATGTAAAAGTTCTCTGCCAAGCAGAAGTCAAGTGGCTTCTTGCACACTTTAAAGTTGGATCAACATCCAAGGAAATTCCATTTGGTGGGGAGGGTTATTTGAACTTTCTCGAGATCAAATATTCCTTTCATTTCAATAGGACAGATGACACCTTGTTTCTCACAAGATTAAGGTTTGGTTGCTTTCGGTTGATTCTGGTCCTTTATCTTTGAACTGGAGTTCAGTATTCAAGAACATGGAGTCAAGACCAAAGCAACCATGGAATAGCCTGGCAGAACCACATTCATCTTTAGTGACAAGCTGAGAATCTCTATTTTAGAACTAGTTAAGAAAGAGTACAGACCCTGATCGATTGATGGAATGATTGTCCTTTCTTTTGTCCCATGTGTGCCTATATTTGTTATCAGCATGGCTGTAGTTTAATCTTTACTGTCTCTCAAAGCCCACATAAATACTTGGTCTCTGGCCTGTTAGGGCTACAATAAATAAATAAATAAATAAATAAATAAATAAATAAATAAATAAATAAATAACAGGGATCCATAAGAGGTGGGTCCTAGTGGTAGGAAGTTAGCTCAATGGAATATACTCCCCAAAAGGATATCAGGACTGTGGGCCCTTTTCTCTCTTCTCTATTTATTTAGTTTGCCTAATGTGGAGACCTCCTCTCTACCATGATGTGCTGTGCTTAGACTCAAAGCAATCGGACATGTGACTGTTTTCATTCTCTCTAGTGTTCTGTTATAATAGTACAGTTACCAAGACCTCTCCCCATTTCCCCTCTCCATTCACTGCTGCCACTTCCAATTACAAAAATCAGTACAATAAAACTTTATTCTATGAGGGCTCATGTCTCAGTATAAGATCATAGTGTGTGGTTATCAGGCTCTAAGAAATCACAGTCTGGGGAACTTTGTGTCGTGAAAGAAGCTGATCAGGTCAGCTATGATGTTGAATAAACAGCTAGCCTACAGCTGAGAGCTGAACCAACTGAGACTGGGTGGGACACCCCCGAATTTGAGAGTCAAGCTCATTTTTGCAGAGATAGCAGACTTGCTTCAAAACTGGGCTAAAGTGCTTCTATTTTAGAACGGAAGCACCCATCCTCACTTCTGACTACTCAATAGGAACCCTACCTACTAAAGCTATGTTTTGTCTGAGAGTAAATATTGGAAGAGCGGTTGGGTTATTTTTTTTTCTAACCATAAAATAAATACTTCCACCATCCAGAGCAAAACTGTGAGAGTCTGTGCTTGGTTTATAAGTTGAGACATTGGAAGGCAAGCGAGCAAATTATCTCAGCCTTCGACTGTGTCTACAGCAGATTTCAGCAATGAACATTTTCATTTACTTTAAAAGCTTACTATATCAGAGCACCTAAAATAGCTGCTCCTTGGAGGCTTTGATGGCACCCTCCCTAAGCATCTTCCTCTAAGCATCTGTTAGAATTCCTGGTGCCTGTGTCAGGTAGAGACAAGGGGACACAAGGAGTATCACCGAATTGTTGGTGGAAGTTTCTGAACATCTCCTAGTGTGAAGAGGTTCCCACATTAATTAGTTCAGAAGAAATTCACATGGGATTCAGGACAGTTCTTTTCTTCTTTGTTTTTCCACCTTTTCCACTTTTCTTGTTATTTAGATTTCTTATTAATTTATTCGCTTTACAATATGAAGCCCTTTCTCCTCCCAGTTCCCACTCACAATATTTGCCCCATTCCTCCTCCCTTCTCTTCTGAGCCATCCTATCCCACCCCTGTATTCACTGAGTCACTGCAGCTGTGTCACTGGCTACCCAATAGAGAATCATGGATCACCACAGTATAAGAAGCTATGATTTACCGCATGGAGGGTACCTCAATTGGTATAGAGCTTTACACACGAGAATACTTGAGTTCTATCTCCAGAACAAACTTTAAAAAGGCCAGGTGTTATAGCAGGTGCATATTAAATCATCTCTTGGTAGACATGTGTACATACACAAACACATGCATATGCATACACAGAGAGGGAGACAGATAGACAAAGAGAAAGAGATAGAGACAGAGACAGAAATTGGGTATCATGGTGTTTCCTCCATATCAAATATAAAGAAAGTAACTTAGTTGAGGGATGTTTTATTTGGCAACAGTAGCAATTCCATCATCAGTGACAGCATAGCGGATGCTATCATGTGCAATGAGGCATTTGATCTTTCCGATGAACAACTTAATACTTAATGAACAACAATTGTAGCTCACAATCATGTGCTCATTGGTATATGTTTCAGCCATTCCCAAACAGCAGTGATTTAGAAGATTCTGTATGCCTTTGTTTGTTTGTTTGGGTATTTGTTGTTGAAAGTTTTTTGGGTTTTTTTTTTTGTTTGTTTGTTTTGTTTTGTTTTTGTCTCCATTGAAGTTTAATTCATGTGGTCCATTGTCTGAACAGTGACACAGGGACTATCTATCTTGTTTTATCACCTTTATCTGTGGATCATAGATGCAAAAGTTCATTAACTGAAGCCATGGAACCATGAAAGAGTAATTTCTATTGGCTGGGTTGGAGAGCTGGAGCTGTATTTTTTTTTTTTTTTATGCCCACATCCCATTGGCTGAAACTCACCCACCTACTGAAAAAATGGTAGCTAGAGATGCAGCTTAATTGAATTCTCAAGAGAAAAAAGCTGGTTTGGAAAAAAAATATTTCATTTCCTAATAATTTAAGAGCGGACCTATACAATCTTTGTTGTTTCTGCTGCAGCTTTTATTGCCTTTTTCAAGTTTTAAATAGGAGGTCCTGTCACACTTATGCTTAATTTAAATAAAGGAATATTTAGTGAAGGTTTTAGCTGTGTAGGCAGGAAGCAAGGGAAGAAGAAAGGAAGGGGGAGAGAGGTGTGTAGGGAATTAGAGAGGAAACGAAATAAAGGGGGAGAGGGAGACAGTGAGAGGGATCAGGAGGGAGGGGGAAAAACACATACACATATACACAGAGGGTGGGGGGAGAGAGAGGGAGGGAGGGAAAGAGAATATGAGATGTGAAAGCTACTGCATAAATACCCTGGTAATGTATGCCTATACCTTTTAAAATGCAGTTAGCAATTTTTGTCCCTAAGTAAAGCAATAGCTTTGTTTCTGAGGGAAAGGAACCTCATCAAGGACAGTTCCCAGATATGGAAGAGGAGACTTGATTTTTTCAAAGATCGGAGGTTTCAGGAAGAGAGGAGTCAAGGGTTTTTCTGACTTTCCTCTTAGAAAGCAAAGCCATTTAGAATAAGGCTTGGAAAAATGATAAGAGGTATGAACTCAGTTCAACCCATGAATTATGTGGTAGCTAGAGGGAGGAAATGTTCTGGAAACAACTGGAAGTTATATCTGTAATTGAGAAAAGACCCAGGGTTTGGGTCATTGCCTATGAGCCAGGTCTTTGAAGTCATGGGATCAGCTCAGATTATCCAGAAAAGTACAAAAGAAGAGAATGGGGTTGAGGGTGGGAGCTTATTAGCTTATTTGCAGGTTAATGGCTAAGAACCCTGGCTTAGCATTTAGAAGATACTGAAGAGATTATCATAGGGCAGGGAGAGCAGAAGGTGAATTGAAGTGGGTTAAAAGTAAAGTGGAGAATAAGTTAAAAGTAAAGTGGAAGTAGAAAAGATTAATCTCTGGAAATGATAGGTAGATAGATGATAGATGGTAGATAGATAGATAAATAGATAGATAGATAGATAGATAGATAGATAGATAGATAGATAGATGGATGGATGGATGGATGGATGGATGGATGGATGGATGGATGGGTGGGTGGGTGGGTGGGTGGGTGGGTGGATGGATGGATGATAGATAGATAGATGATAGATAGATAGGCAGATAGATAGACAGAGAATATATATTACATTCATTTACCTATTCTGTGTATATGTAATGTTAATATGTACCACAGCATCTGAGTGGAAGTCAAAGGACAACTTTTAGGATTTGGTTCTCTTCTTCCACTCCTGAGACCTGGGCATCAAATCCAACCACACTGTGGCAAGTGCCTTTACCCTCTGAGCCATTTGTGCAGAAAGAAGTATTTATAAAGAAAGAAACACACACATGAATCTCACTCTCACCATGACCCCCAAGCAAATGCATAACAGAAGAAAGTGACCCTGGCCGGCAGTGCTACTGTCACTGTGATAACACCATTTTTTTGGCTGTCATATGTGGAGTCGAACATCCCAAGAAATTTTTCTGGCACCTGCCTCATTCAAAAGGGGGAAGGGTGCTTAAGCTTCACCTGCACAGTGAGAATTTATCAGTTGTTGATGCAGGTAAGTGGGGAAAGAGTTTTCTGCAATGAATGACCTCTCTTTTGGCACCACTCCACCCACAGTCACCGAGTTCTCCAGGGCTGTGTAAAGCATCCCGCTAGACAGCCCAAGTTGGGCAGTGAGCCAGAGAGAGCCTTATTTATGGAGTCTAGACTTCCAAAAAGTGGGGAACATGGCAGCAAGTGGGAGAAAATGTTCTGATAGGAGCATTTGTACATCATATGCCATTGAGGTGAGCTGCTGGCCACAAGGCTGAATAGCTTGTTCCCCTTTTATAAATGAAGTGGGTACAGGCCAAATAGCCTGAGTCTCCAGGGTTACTAGTAAATCTCCAGTGTCTGAATAAAAAGGTAACTCAGAATGCATCTCATGTAACTATTTGGCCAAAGTATCCTTTCCTCCCAGGAATGAGACTTCAGTCACCATGCCATGTGTTACCGTGATCTCACATCTCCCTTATCACCTGGACTCTGCTGGGATGTCATCCTATTTCTCACTTTTCCGATGCGTTTGCATTTATCATCCACCATCCCCAGGTATATATGCACGTAAATATACGTGTATGTGAACACATATACACATAAATGCACATGCACATAGACATACATATACATATGTATATGTACATACATATATTTACACATATATATGCACATATATATCTACATGCAAATAGGTATGTACAAGATGAAATCCCAGAAGTTTCTAAGAAATGTCCCCAATTATAACCTACTGTACTTAATATATATATTAATTTATATATATACTTATATATATTATTATTATATTCCTATTACAAAAATGTTTTTCCAAACATCCTTTATGTGGTGGTACAACCTTTTCCCTTCTAATATAGGATGATGACCTAGAAGCTTGTCTGGTTATGGAAACAACTTTGAGGTAAATCAACATAGCAGCCAAAAATGTCTTGCTAAGCACTTGGCAGTTTGCTTTGCAGCAGATGTTTGCCCTTCTCTGTGCCTCCCCTCCTGCCCTTCCTCTTCATGGCAAATATGTAGGGAACAGTATGTATATATTTAGTACTTTTCATTTATCTGGGACATAGTGCTTTGCATAAAACTAAGCATCTCTAGCAAAAAGGAAACAGACTGTATTATAAAAATACTTAGGAAGCAGACTGGAGAATGAGGACCTTCTAGAGCCAGATGGAATTAGAATCAGGTCTAAGGGTTGAATCACAATTCCTTTTTGTATGTTGTGTTATCGTTGGCTGAATTGTATTATGCTCCTGCAAGCAAGATAGGAAATGATGTGCTTGAGTGCACCAAGCCAACTCCAAGGAATAGGCTGCTAAGCACTCGGATTAATCCCAAGATATAATGTTAGGAGGAATACTACAGACCTAAATCACCATGGACAAATTAACTAACAGAAGCAACTGATTAAAGTTAGTGTTTTTATTTGTATACACAGGCTGCTTCCCCCTAAAGGCAGGAATCAAGAGAACAACTTTGGATGTGAGGATGACAAAGTTTTTATAGCTCATGGGTAGGAGGTTTCTAAATGGGGTATTTTGAGGGTAAAAAATTAGGGAAGATTATAGAAACAGAACATAGTCATGACACGGTGGTCATACATAGCAAGATGATAATAACAAAGTAGTCACAACAACCTTTTGAAACAAAGTTAGGATTGCAAGGTTTTTTTTTTTTTTCTTTTTTAAAATAAAGACATGATTACCATTTTCTGGAACAGGCCATGCAGAACCATTTGCCGTTAAAGTTATAGGTAGGGCATAGTCCAACCCTTGAGAAACAGAGGTTTAATCATAAACAGGAATGAGCCTACTTTGTCTTTATTATAAGATGGCTTTCCAGCCCAAGATGAGGATAGGCTGGTTCATCACATGCTGCAGAAAACATTCGTACTACACAGGAACTCTTCATTTCATCAGAGATTTTTTCCCTCTTTTCTTTAAAACTAGGACCCTTTAATACTTTCAACATGCATTAGAATTTTTTGAAAGCAACAGCAAGGACAGGATTTCATATGTGAGAAACTTGCATGTAGCCCTTCATTTATAGTAACTAGGACTTGGATCTTTGAGAAACTTCTAGATGTTCTTGTCTGACACATTGCATGACTGTTCATGCCCTGGTTAACAGCCCTTTAACTTCCACACCCTATGGTCAAGATTCATTATGATCTGTTTGGCATATAGAAACTCAGTGCTAGCTACATCATACTCCATGGGAAGGAATCATGTCCTTCAGTCTTGTTTCCAAAACCCAGCCTGCTACCTGGAATATAATTTACTTATTCAACAAATTTTTAGGAAATGCTTAGACATTGGTGATACAAAATTATTTTCATATACCTAAAATTAAGCAAATATTCTTATTAATACTCAATACTAAAACCACTAGGAAGAAAATACAGAATTTATTGTTACATTTTTAAGGTCTAACTATGTTGTCTAGGCTAGCCTGGAAATTTTAACTTTCTTGCTGCCTCACCCACTGGAGTTCTGGAACTATAAGGTGGCCTACTATACCCAGCTGGCATTATTTTAAAATAGAGAGCATAAAATGTTATGAATATATATTTCTGATTCAACAAACTCTTCATAGCCTGAGGTACATACCATGATATTCATTTTAGCTAGAATGTTCAGAAAGCTTCGAGTGGCAGGTCTAGATATGAGATGAGATTGGGGTGTTTAAATAGAAGAGTTGGAGTCCCCAACATGCATCTATTAAGTCTTTCTAATCCTAGAATCATTGTATCCATGTAGAAGAATAAATCATAAAAGGTATGAAATTTTCCACTGAATTACATCAGAAGTGGGTTGCAACAGCAAACTTCTGAAGAGCATTACTAAGATTAATAATTCCATTTCTATATTGTGAAATATATCACTCATATGTCAGATATATACATAAAATTTATATGCACAATTTAACTTGTGTTTAAATATTTCATATTTACAGAGTTAAATAATAAGCTGGGAATGAGAAATCAGTCATAAAATATCTCAGTTCACTCTGTAACCTAGATGTAGAGTTTGAGGTTGTAAAACTGAAGTGCCACCTCATCCAGGATCCTTTCCTAGCAGTAGAGGAAACATGACATGTGACTGGGGCTCTGGAGACTGAAAGCCTGGGTTGATCCTGTGTCTGTTGGTTTGGTGGTTGCAAAAGCCTGGGAAAATAACTTAATCTTTCTTGGTCTCAGTTTTCTCATGCATATGATGGATCCAGTTCATAAAAGCTTTGTGAGTCTTAATGAGATCATGCACTTAAACTTTTGGGAATGATGCCAGGCCCCTTGTAATTAATTACCCAACACTGTGTCTGCGAACTCAACAGAAAAATTGGAAGCCTATCTAAAGCAAGAATCAACAGTTTCACATGCACTGAGTTCAGTGAGGAAATTTCTAAACATCCCTGGTATAGTCTTATTTCTTGCCTAAAAATCCCTAAGTAAATGCCACTTTTAATGGGATTTGTTTTTATTACCAGAACATCCCATACAGTAGCTGAAGCAGAAAAGCCTTGGATTAAACTCTGGCTGATATAATCCAACTTTGATTCAAGGGTATGAGTTGGGCTATTGAAGCTTTTTAAAATGCGACAGGCAAGGGCAGACTCAGAGGACTCATGAACTACTTTGTACTTGGGCAGTCTGAGCCCAGTATTCCCAGTTGCTTATAATCAAATTTAGGAAAATACTCAGAGCTCACCATAAACTAACTCTGACATGAGACAGCATGAATCCCTATCTGTTTTGGGCTGTAGTTCTTGTCAATCTTCCTCCTTCCTTGAGAAGGACCGTAGGAGGCAGAATTAAAGCCTGTGTTAGCTCTGACTTGATGAGGACACCATCTTTCTGTACAAAGTCTCATTCACTTAGGGCCTGTTGCTAGATCCAGCCTGGAACTAAGATACTGATACTTAGAATAAAAGGCATAGATCCCAGTGATCCTTTTACAGTTATTATAAATTGTTAAACAGTTCTAGCATTGCCCAAAGCCTCTGGGATAAAAAAAAACCTCTTTTGGTGACAGACCCTCAGTCAAAAGTGTGTGACCATAACTATACAGATAACAGAGGTGTTGCTGGGCAGAGCAGAACACAGGATGTGTGGTAGATGTTGAATTAGTCAATAAAACTGAGAAACTAAGTCATGAGCAAGAAGACTTCACAGTGCTCAGCCACTGTTCCTTAGTCTACCAGGAGCCCTTGACCAGTCACGTAGCTTGATTCCTGCTCCAAGAAATACCCACCTTGCTGAGCTTCCAAAATTTTTATCTCCTGGCTTTCCTGGGTTCATCTTTGATAATAACACTGCATTTTACTGACATCGAACTGTTGAGGTTGCCTAATGTAATTTCTTTTTTCAAAAAGTATTTAATTCTTTAAAAATATTATGTGCATATGTGTGTGGACATGTGCATATAAGCACAGTGGCCATAGAGGCCAGAAGAGGAAGTCAGACTTCCTTGGAACTGGAGTTCTGGTAGTTGTGATGCACTAATGTGGGTGCTGGGAGCTGAAGTATGCTCCTCTGCCAGAGCAGAAGTCCTCTTAACCGACGACCCATCTCTCCATCACCTACGTACTTCTCCTGATCTCACCAACCAGTCTCTCTAAATACCATTGCCCTTCAAATTCCTTCCCACTGCTTGCTCATTCCTGGCGGATGCCCACTGTGTCTGTCCAGTGGCCACTTGACTTCACCATGCCCTTTGCTTTTACCCCAGAGTGAGGTTAAACTCTATTGTTTCTCATCTAATTAGTAGAAACTCTTTTCTTTCTGTTGTTAAGGTAAAAAACTTCAGAGCTTTGCTTGACTCTGATCTCTGCTCTTGGATCTAGGCCTTTTTCTATGAATAAACATAGGACTTTTTGAAGCGTATTCAAATTTTAATATTTTTTCACTTTTAGTGGAATGTCCTATCTTAACGTTTTTTTCTGCTTGCCCCTAAACAAACAAAACAGCATTTTGTTTCTGCTCTCAGATTCTATAGAGTGGGAATTGTTAGAGGGCCCATTCTTCTGCTAACCAACTAGGTAAAGGCGAGTGAACCCCCAAAGACAAACCAGGTTTGTTCCTCTGCCAAGTGTTTCCTAGTTCTTGTGTCAAAGAGAGAAAGAATACCCAGAAGAGAAAAAACAAAGGACTGGAAGAAAGTTGGTGAAGGTCTTATATTCACTCAAGAGCTGAATGTGGGCTTTAAGAGAGGGAACCATTTCCCGAAAACTTTCGAAGGATTAGTCTTTGGTTAAGAGAGGGAACATACTGGACATATCAGGAATGGGGTGGAATTTTCCCAGAAGAAGGTTTACTTTTTCTTTCTGTCCTGTTTGGGTGTTGCATGATAAAAGAGGAATGAACTGAAAAGTGCTGTTGAGGCATCTCTCCAGTCTCAGCACCAAACTGTCAAAAGTGTACACCTTTAACCCCAGTACTCAAATCTCAGGCAGATCTCTATGAGTACTGGGCTGGCCTGGTCTACATGGGGAGCCACAGGCCAGCTGAGACTATATAGTAAGGACCTGGATCAAAAATTAATTTGTTAAAGGTATAAGTTACATCAGATAAACTCACAAGCTAGTGTCAGTAATTCAAGAAATGCTTCATGGAACCATTTGTGTGATTAAATAACAAGTCAGCACTGCAAGTAAAATAACATTTTGCAAGGAATGACTGGGAAGCCAAATGCTGAACTTCTTAGCAGTAGGTCTCTGCAGTAATCATTTCCTAAAGGGTAATTATATCTATTTTGCTGGATTTTAAGGTTCATGTTGTTAGTCAAATGTGTTGAATTCTTATCCTTTCCAAGTACTGATTATAGAGACCATATTCCCAGATCCTGCTCAAATGAAATTTGATCAGCCTTCTTAATTATAGTGGAAAGGCTATAAATAGATCATTCCTTTATGTTTATTTTGCTCAGTCCCCGAAGCACACAGAAAACAGCCTCAGAAAACAACACACCACATAGTCATCAACAACTCACTAAACTTTTAATAATCGCTGCCTTTTTTTGCTATAGTTTTTCTCCAGATGAATGGATGTGATGGTTTGTATATGCTTGGCCCAGGAAATGGCACTATTAGGTGTGTTCTTGTTTGAGGAGGTGTGTCACTGTAGGTGTGGGCTTAAGACCCTCATCCTAGTTGCCTAGAAGTCAGTCTTCCACTGGCAGCCTTCAGATGAAGACATAGAACTCTCAACTCCTCCTGCACCATAGCTGCCTAGATGCTACCATAATTCCACCTTGATGATAATGGACTGGATCTCTGAACCTGTAAGAAAGCCCCAATTAAATGTTGTCCTTTATAAGAGCTGCATTGGTCATGGTATCTGCTCACAGTAGTAAAACCCTAACTAAGACAATGAGTATCCCATTATACTCATAATCAGTTCTATTTGGTTTGGGTTTATTTTAAAGCTTTAGGCATTACTTTTTAAAGTTAATTTTGTTTAAGATTATATAAAGTAATCCAAACCATTAAGTAAAGTAAGCAAAGTACTTTAAAGAAAAACTATTCTATAATCATGAGCGCACCAATGTAGAACACTCATTCTTTACTATAGTGTTTTGTTGTAGATTCATAGTTTAATACGATGATTTAACTACCTTTGTGTCTGATGCATACTGTTTGTTGGGTTGGGATCCACAAATATATGGATGATAATTATGTTTGAGGGTTGGGTAACTCCAGCCTGTGGAAACTTCATAGCTCAACAAACTATTGTCAGTGGATGGGTTATTTCCATTCTTTGACTGATTGAAAATTCATTCATCTTTTTATATATACACATTTATATAATATACATATAAATAACATTAATTATCTCATGTAGTATAGAACATAATTCATGTGTCTTCCCTCCCATTGGATTGCGGGTTACTCATGGAATGAAACCTTATTTTATTTGACCATATTTCCTTGAGCCCAGAACAGAGTATCACCTATAATAAGAATTAATTAAAGACAAGTTAATAAGTAAACGAAAAAAAGAGAGAACATAATGACAGAAGTCTATAAACATGATTTTGCATAGATAATTGAGTAACTAAGAACAGCAATCTTAGAAAAACCCAACATATTTCAGATAGGGAGGAATTGGAGTAGCAGGCAGGGAAGAGAAACTCTGAAAGGTAGAACAGAGGTCAAGGCAAAATGCTACCAAGTGACAAATCACTTTATACAGAGGAAATGGAACACTCCTTTAGAAACTGTGGGGCTGGAGAGATGGCTTAGTGGTTGAGAACACTGTCAGCTCTTCCAGAGGACGCAGATTCAATTCCCAGCAACCATATCGTAGCAGTTCACAACCATCTGTAACTCCTTTTTCAAGGGCTCTGATGCCATCTTTTGGTCTTCATGGGTACCAGGTGTGCAAGTAATGAACAGACATGCGAACAGGCAAAGCACCTATATACATAAAATATCAACTTTTTAAAAAGAAACTGTGAAACTTATATCACTAGATATTAATGGAAAGCACTAATAAAAAGTCACCATACATGTAACAGAATGGCTGAGCAAACAAAAACATGAAGTGCTGGAGAGGATGCAGAGAAAGTGGTCCCTCACCCATCACTGGTAGGCATGTAAAATGAGGCAAACACTCTAGAGGACACCTTCATAGTTTCTCATAAAACTAAACAAGTAACTGCTGTACAAATTGCCAAACAAAACATAAATCAGAGACCATGTAGAATGATGTCAACACAAAAATAAGCACCTCTAATTAATCAATCAATTAATTAATTAGGTTTGTTATCTCTGTTAAATGGATCTGTGTTCCAGTTTGGAAGTCTCTATAGTGAACACCAAAAAGATGTTCTGTGTATTTTTCTTTGCTTTTCTTTTTTTTTAGATTTATTTATTTATTTATTTATTTATTTATTTATTTATTTATTTATTACATATAAGTACACTGTAGCTGTCTTCAGACACACCAGAAGAGGGTATCCGATCTCATTACAGATGGTTGTGAACCACCATGTGGTTGCTGGGATTTGAGCTCAGGACCTCTGGAAGAGCAGTCAGTATTCTTAACCACTGAGCCATATCTCCAGCCCCTGTGTGTTCTTACGATAACATGTTATAAGATGAAGCCATTTTAGCATAAAAACTGTTTTAAACAGTACCCTGTCACAAGTTTGTCTTTGTTCAAAATCTTGATGTAACTGACTGAGCATGTTTTTCCAAACTAATGACAAAGCCAGGGAAAAGGCTTAGTTCATAGCAAAGCAGGTGCTTAGGGGGAAATGAAACCTTCATGTGCCATTTTTAGCACCAAAACCAATCAGCCAACCAACCAAACAGCACCAAAATAATGCCAGAGTTTCTGTCTTCACAGGTTCTTCTATTTTTTTTTCTTTTACAAAATCTCATTGGCTATCTCAAACACAAACTACAAATGAGTTAGTTTTGTCCTGCTTTGTACCTGCCTAATGCCGAATCAACATGGTAATCCACAGTTTTCATTCAGATTTTTTTTTTCGTGGCTATAATTACGTTAGAAAACATGCCCTAGGTTTTCAGAGTTAAACTGCTGTCAGGTCCCCTGGTGGAAAGATGGAAGCAGTCGGAAGCAGGTAACAGGCAAGTTTGTTCGTTCAGTCCTTACATTGCATCTCATGGGGTACCTCTTGGGTAGCAAACCTGGAGTCTTAGAGTAAAATGAGCTAGGGCACCTGGTGCTGAATCTCTTCCTGTTCACACCTGATGTCAGCTGTCCCCAGGAAGATATGAGTAAGGATGAGATGCCATTGAGGCATAGGACACACAGGGTATATGCATAGGTTTGCATGTCATACTTGCAACTCATGGTATGACTGCAGGGAAAGTGTAACCACTGGAACCATTAGAAACTATACAAGAGAAAGAAGAGGGAGAGAAAGAAGTACATTGTAGGCAGAGGATGAGAAATTTCACTCAATAAACCACAAATATCTTGTCAGATCCAATGAAATCATTCAATTGCTGGCTTTTAAGGTCAAATTGGGAATTTCATGTGGTACAAACTACCAGTTTCTTGTGGCTGCAGAAGGGAGAGCTGAGATAAAATGGCAAAAGGTGAGCTGTGAGCTGGGCAGGGCTAGATGTGAGCGGAGCATCTCCACACACTTTAAGCCAAGTAATTTCAGTTGTTTGAATCATCAGATATTTAATAGAATCTCTGGTCTCCAGTAAGGTACCCATATCTTTCTTTGTCAGCTATGTTAACAACAATAACAAAACATCCAAAACACAGACATTAGCAGATGTCTCCTGGTTGTGGGAGCAGACAGAGATGCAGAAGTACATGGAGCCATTGTAAGAATCAGACAGGTGTGTCAGGAGGAAGGATGGACATCGGAACAGCAATAAAGAGGATGGTTTGGTTTGAAAATGTTGAGAGTATGGTGGGGGAGGGGAAAGGTGAATGGAAAGAAGGATTCCATCTCAGTCCCACGTTCACAGTCAGAGGGAGAATGAGAAAGTGGGACAGTCAGGGCATGGGCATAGTCGTAACATAGTCTGATGGAATGTTCCTGCCTGAGACAGGACGGAACGGTGACCATTGGAAGCATTCCTGACCAATGCGTACCAGGATGCCTCCTCCAGTCCTTTCATTTCTGCCCTGCACATTATCTTCTAGAAGCCAGCTGTAAACATTTGGATTTTCTTATTGACTAAGAGTGAAAATAACTGATTCTCCTGGGACCTCCGAGTGCCATGCTCTTTCCTGCCCCAAGTCATTTCAAAGTCAAATTCGTCCGCCTGTAAGGGCTTCCTACCTTTCTTTATCTGCCACTTTCTTGGAGGTCCTAAAAATTACTTCATCAGGAAATCCTCTCATGATCTCTCTCCACAGTCCTAGTGTGCTTGTATTATTATTTCCTGTGATGTGTGTCTGTGCATGTGTGTGGAGGGGGGTACCTTCCTCCAATGATGGTTTGCTTGCTTCGCCTCTCCCTGTTAGTCTGTAAGCTCAGTGGGAACAGGGAGGCATTAATGTTGCTACTGCTTGGTCTGCAGCACCTGGTGTAAGGCCTGCCACATACAGATTGTAACCAGGGTTGGGGTGTAGTCGAGTGGTAGAGCACTCCCCTAGATGTGCAAAATATTGGGTTGCATTCCAACCACTGCAAAACAATAACAATTTGTAATGATTATATACTAGAGTGGAAGGTCAACAAATAAGTTTGACCAACTGTTCCAATGTTGATGGTTTTCTGAAGTTAGGGACAATAGTAGATTGTGTGTGTGTGTGTGTGTGTGTGTGTGTGTGTGTGTGTTTATGCAGAATTGGCAGATTTCACACTCCCACTAAGTGGAACTAAAGAGAGGAAGCAAAGGAAGAAGAGCCCGCCCAGTATTTTGTGTTCTCAAGGCTCTCCTATGGTTATATGGGGCCCATCCCAATCAGGAATACAGTGAGTGTGTACCCAGTGACCTATGTCTCCTTGGGTGGAGAATTGCTGTGGTCCTTAATAGCCCCCTGATTTTGACATGCACTTCTAGGCTCCTGTAGCAGGATTGTGTGCAGTGTTTCAAAGACATTCTATAGAGGGAAGGGAGTTTGGAACCACATGGGGTTGGTCACAGCCAGTAGCAGAGACTTGAAGGTCCACGAGACAAAACTAAAAGACTTACGGCAATTGAATTTGGACAGTCTCTGATCGACGGCTTTTGAACCTGGAGTTCAGCTGCTAAATCATGCTGAAGACACTGCTGTGCCTTTCCCCAAGGAAGTAGGCAAGCATCTTTTGGAAAGTAAGCCACCTCCACAAGATCTCTAGCTCTCGGGCTGGGGCTTGAAGGATTGCTGGGCAAGTGAGAAAAGGGTTTTAGAAGAGTCTGCTGTGGAAATGACATGAAAATGTGGACTTTAAATTCTTCTCCTGTCTTTTTGCTTTTAAATAAATCTTTAAAATTGTATTTTAAAGGTAGAACACATATAGTCCATCACAGAATAAAATATCTAAGACAGTGTTCCCCTGTTCCTGTTTGCCGCTGTGTATGTTAGGACTGTAGCGTGATCTGTGTAGCTCCTGCCACTGTTATTGGACTCTAAAGGCCTCCCTCACTTCCCAGTCGCCATGTAGCATGATTAGTCCATATAAAAATTGCATCCACTCTATCCCCAGCTCCCTTTGCATCTACAGTGAGATGTGATGCCATTTTTCATTTTTAATAGAAACTTCCTCTTGAGTGCTTTCATATTACCGGGAAAAATGAGCTTGGATATTAAACAACAAAATGTTTTGATTTATAGGGGGAATTAGCTCATCTGCAGGCATAGTAAATAAAATCTATCTTTCATGGACACATTAAGTCCATATTTTACAAAATAGTACCAATAATGTGTTTGTGTAAATATCCATGGACAGATAAATACTAATTTAATACTATAAAACTTCCAATACATAAGTAAATGTTGTATAAAGTAGACAGCCATATACTTTAATTATTATTCCTATTTTAAATAATTTCCTTTTGTGTTATATGGAGCTACTTTGACATTTATTATTTCCCTTATAACTCTATATTCTGTCTTTTTATAATGTGCAAGAAATCTTCAGTAAAAATAGCTCTTTGGAAGACTTGATTAATGCAACAAAGGTCAATGTGGTGAAGATTGTTCAAAGATGTGTCTTATTTGTAATGTTCTATTTTTATTATGGGAGCTGTAAAACTATAAATAATCTTATTTATTCCATTTATTCTTCAGTTTATATAAAATTATATCCTACAGCTATCCTGTCACAAACATAATTGTCCATCCTGGTGCCTGAAATGGATTTTATTTTACCTTCTCAGCATGAATAGGCTTGAAACCTCCTGGTCTATTTTTTAAAGGAGCCCTGATGGTTGGGAGAATACCATGTGTAGAACAAAGGGTGAAGCACAGGCAAGAAAACAATCTATTTGGAAAACAAGTAGATTCTTTCCCCTTGACCTTGGAATACGTCTCTAGTCTCCTACATTTCTTCAGAAGGTGAACCCAGGCAGGTTTGATGCCTTGCTGGGGGTCCGTAATTACGAAAGCAGAGCTCATGATAACATGCTAGCATTCAAACCAGTAGCAGCCATGGAAGAATAAAAATGGATTAGGGACAGAAAGCATAGAATTTTCCTTCTTGAATGGATCGGTTAAAGGTGGTTCCTCAAGCCAGTATGCAGAAATTAAAAGAATGGCATTCACATTTGTGAAAGAACATGTTACAGAGAGATCCTAGAGAAGAGCTGTCAAGATGAGGTCCTGTGTGTCATATCTACATGGCTAAGGAACCTTGGGGTGAAAACATGGTAAAGCATGAGAATGAAGAGTCGGTAAAGACCAGATCATGGTGGTTCCATGGGCCATATGAAAGAATGTGTTCTATCTAGCCCAAGAATGAGAATTAGAAAGATCCCTCATTCAGGCTATGTAGACCACTCTAGCTACCAGGTGGATATAAGGTGTGGGGTTCTCAATGGACACAAAAGATCTATGAAACTACCTGGGCAAGAGGTGAGGACAGCTAAGATGACCATGTTGATGGGAGTAGAGGGAAGAGCTCCAGTTTTGATTGGAGTTTAGAAATTTGGCTGGTGTGGATCAGTGATTTGGACAATACAGAGAGGACATAAGCAAAGAACATCACTAAGTTTGGTACTTATATGGTTAATTACCTTCAAGTGTGTGTGTGTGTGTGTGTGTGTGTGTGTGAGAGAGAGAGAGAGAGAGAGAGAGAGAGAGAGAGAGAGAGAGAGAGTAAAATTTCTAGTAATTCCAGCATTTTCTTTTATGCCATAGCCATAGTTAGTCCATTTAGGCTTATGCCTTCCCTGGTCTATCTTTCTCCCCAGTGTGTGCTGAAAAGAGTAATATGAATTGATTTTGATTGACATCTCAGGAGCTGGAAGAGCATTCTGATACTGGGGTAAGGCCCACGACTTTGAATCAGAGAACCTTGGCTCAGGGTCTGACTTGGGCCCTTCTCCCTTTCAGGCTTAAGTTCTTTATCTGAGAAAATTGTGGAGACAGTAGTTAGCATGGGATGACAGGAGAGTCTGTGTATATTATAATCAGGGTTGCTTAATATTGATTGACCGAGACTTGTGTGTGTGTTGTAGTTGTGTGCTACTTAACAATGGGCTGGGTTCTGAGACATGCATCATTACACGATTTTATTATTGTGAAAACATCATAGATTTTATATAGATTGTGCTTACACAGATCTATATGATATCGATCTCTCCCCCAGTGTGAACTCTTGATGTAACCAACTGATTCATTATACACATGATTTATGAGGAAGCTGACTGCCGAACACAGCATACCATTTTACAGTAAGAAAATTGGGTAGAAGGAATGTTTAACATTCTGTAGAAAGAACCTCTTATAAGCACCACCTGTCAATAAAAAAGCGAATGCCCAATGAAGTGAGACAGGAAGTAGATGGGACATTGGCAGGAAGAGAGAGGATTCTGGAAAGTAAAAATAAAAGAGAGCCACAGGGTAAGATATGAGAGATGAGGCAGGAGACAGACTGAGGCGGCAGACTTAAACCAGCAGGTAGAGGAACTCTGAGATGCTGAGGAGATGCTGATAGAGAAAAGCAGCAGGTCTGGATGGAAGGAAAGATATCTAACCAAGTGGTAGACATAGCATAGACTAAATGGTTAAGTAAGTTAAGAACTAGTCAGGGAATGAGCCAATGTTTATGGCCTAGGCATTTAACAATCACTAATTAGTCTCAGAGTAATCATTCTGTGAGCTGGGACGGAGAAAAGAAGACTTGGAATTCAAAAACTATTTCTTACAAGAGGCCCTGTGGCGTTTGATGTCGTTCAAAACAAAAGAAATGAAAATAAGTAAGGAAGTAGAGTACACTCTCACACAGTATACATCCTGTATAGTGAGGGACTGCTTGCCACTCATCACTTCCAAACATCACTTCCCGAGCATAAATTTATAATGCACCTGCCTACACCAGCCTCATCACATTCTAGAGTCATAGATGGCTTTATGATGTTACAATTGTCATGTCAATAAGTAATAGTGATCTTTACTTCTGTTAGGTTTTCCTTTTTGCTCCTCCTCTTTTCCTTCATCTTCCTGTTCCTTCTCTCCCCACCTTTCTTCTCCTCCATCTCTTCCTCTTCCTTTCCCTCCTCCTCCCCATCCATTTCTCTCTCTCTCTCTCTCTCTCTCTCTCTCTCTCTCTCTCTCTCTCTCTCTCTCTCTCTCTCTCTCTCTCCCTCCCTCCCTCCCTCCCTCCCTCCCTCCCTCCCTACCTCCCTACCTCCCTCCCTCCCTCCCTCCCTCCCTCTTTCTCTCCTCTCCTCTTCTCTCTCTCTCTGACACACACACACACATTTTAAGGCAGGGTTCCTCTGTGTGGCCCTGGCTGTCCTGAAACTTACTCTGTACACCAAGCTAGACTCAAACTTAGAGATCTGCCTGCCTCTGCCTCCCCAGTGCTGGAATTAAAGGTGAACATCACCACTGCCTAGATCCTTTCTTTTTAAACAAAGTCTCATTCTGTTTAAAATTTTTACTAGGCCTTGTGTTTACAATAATTCTGTCTCAGCCTAGCAAGCATGAGCATCATTGACGTGTATCACCCTGAATAGCATTTCCTGAGTTATAGAACCATTATTGTGTATGAGACCTGCCAGACCACAGAGAAGTAGATGGGTACACAATGTGTGTTGGCGCTTTTAATAAAAGATGAGTTTTAATCTTATCTTGAGGTATCCATCTGGGATTAAACATTTCTTTCTTTCTAGAGCTAAAATCTTAGAGAAAATTTGCTTTTCATGAGAAGCAGCTTCAATGCACTATCTTCATTTTTTAAGCATTATACCAGAATTGCCTGGCCTATGGTACATAGTGAGAAAAAATTATCATAAACTGATGTTTTTTATTTTAATCCATGTAGCCACCATTGCCTTCCCAACAAAGCCCAGATAAATCAGGTTGAATTCATCACTAAGATTCCTCTTTTGTTTGATGATTAAAACACATTTCTGAGACCAAGCAGTGCTTGATTCTCCCATAGCACTCCAGCAACTGGACTACTTAGAAAGCCTAGATAGACTCAGCTAATCTTATATATCCCTCCATTTTCTTAATCATTGTTAGCTGGTTTATTTTATTTCGTCCAGAACACATTTAATTTGGAATCATTCCCAAGACATGTAAAAGTGAGTGCCAACATCTTTTCAAACACAAATTGGATTTAATCATGTTTATGTTGAACACGAGCAATTTAGTTATTTCTTTTCACATAAATCCCTTCTCATCATGCTGAGCAGACCTCCAGGAGACTGACACTTATTATAGATTTGCTCAATCAATTAATATTTATTGAGCCTGTGGTATGTGTGGAAACCTGCACTAAGCATGGTAGGAATTCAAAAACTTGAGTGTAGTCTGTTCTCTAGCTCAGAAATTAATTATTGAGGGGAAGCCGAGCAGCCACT
This sequence comes from Micromys minutus, assembly GCF_963924665.1. Classification (NCBI taxonomy): domain Eukaryota; kingdom Metazoa; phylum Chordata; class Mammalia; order Rodentia; family Muridae; genus Micromys; species Micromys minutus. The sequence goes on from NC_137969.1 coordinate 66,935,007, forward strand.
TCTGTGAGGAAGAACATTCCCAGAGGAACCTAAGGCTGGAAGAAGCCCAGATGCTTCCTCCTCTCCTCTTGCTCAACTCAACTGGATCCTGCACAGATTTTTCTCACTTCACCATTTTCTTCTCCCTGATCACTGTTAATTTGGGGGATGATCAAGTCCCTGGGTTTTCTTGTGGGGATTTCAAAAAACTTTGATGCTTAGACTTTTGTTATAGCCTGGCATACGGATCTCTGAGAGTTCTCCTTGACCTTCATATTTCCATTCCCTTCCAGGTCTGCAAAATTATGAAGATCTCTAAAGTTTCATGTTTGGTGTATTAGTGTTCATATAATGTTGAAATTTTGTAAAAGGCTTTGCATGCTTTTTCCTTACAATGGTCACAGGGTGTGTGTTAGCCTTCTGTTACTTATATGCATGTGAAAGAATCAGGTTACAAAGATATGTCTAGACTCACCGTTTTAGAGGTTTCAGGTTCTTGTCTTTTGGACTATGGCAAGGCATGGTTTACAACAATCCTTTGCCTCACTTTCAGGACAGGGATGGAGAGATGGAGTCCCATGGCATTCTTTAAGACCTCACCTCCTCAATATTCCACCTCCTCTAATAGTGCCAAGAGCTGAGAACTGGGCCTTTAACACAGGAACTTTTTATGAACATTTATCCAAACCGCAGCAAGGATAAAGTGCTATTTTCCCATTTATTAGAAGGAATATCATATCTTAGAGTTCAACAGCTCAGTTACACACCCCAGCTAGATAACAAATATTTAAACCTTGAAGTTGTAGCTCCAAATCCATGTGCATTCCACCCAACCATGGCATCTGTGATTACAAGAGACACTACAGAGTTCTTGATGATCGACAGCCAAACACTATGGGGAAAAACACCTGCTATGCTCCAGGCAAGTGAAAGGACTTTATGGAAGATAAGAAACATATCTCTTTTCCATCACTGCCTTGCTGTAGCCCAAACATCATTGAGGAGATGTTTACAATGGATTGCAATGTTTTTGAAGAAATAGATTTGTTTGGGTAGTGAGAACTTTCTGTAGGTAAACACAGCCCTTAAAAGTATTTTATTCATAGTAAGTGTATTTTATCCACAGTAAGCCTGTAGAGTAGAGGGCTAGTCATCCCTTCTTTGATAGCTTACATGTAACTGCCTGTGGCATAAATATGAGAGAGGTTTCCTGCTCCATGCCTTTATTTAGTCTTTCTTTGGATTTGACTTATCCTGATTTCCTGAGAGTCTGTGTTTGATTTCTAAAATTAACAGGGAAGCTTTAATCTGGAAAGTGAATTGTCAAGTGTTTTCATGAGAGGTGCTGGAGCTTATAGGTCTAGAATTGAGGATCTTTTCTTTCATGTTTCTTTCATAGCTTTGCCAACCATTGCCCAGCCTTTGGAATGGCATGAATGGCAAATCTGAAGTACTTCCTACATCATGCATCTTTTCTAAGTGAATATCTGTACATGTTTCTGCTCTGTTACAGAAACTCCGGGATGTGCATGACTTTGCCAGGGGAAGTGATAATAGGACAATGTTAGGTGGCCTAGAGGGTAAGCACATTATAGAGGAAAAAGACATTGAGTCTCCTGAGCTTTGTTTCTATCTAAACCCAGAGATTTCTGTGCTCTTGTTCCTCTTGAAATGGAGTATAGACCATGGTGGTTTACATGCACTGGCCTCATGGGTATTCCTGACTACTGGGTCATAGATTCTTCTTCCATACTGATATGTTTTATACTTCTCTATTTTGTGCTTCTCTTTTTTATTATTTATTTATTTATTTTCAGTAGTTTCATAGATTATGTCATTTGATTATATTCACCCTTTATTACCTTCTCTTGGCCCTCACACTCCTCATGAACCCTTTCTTTCCAACTAAGCTTCTATTTCTTGTGTTAGTGGAAGGCCACTGAGCTTAAGTAGGGTGGCTTGCATGAGCTTGGTTGGAAATTTATCTGCTGGACCATGAGAAATCTGCCTTCTTCTAGAACCTGTAGCTAATAGTCCCTCGGGAGAAGGGTGATGACTCATCTGTTCCTCTCCACCCATGGTGAAATATTTGTGAGCCCGATCTTGTACAGTTAACCGTGGATGCTCTGCATTCATGAGCAGAATGCTCATGCTGTGTGTAGAGAATGGTTTCATAGCACTGTTCCCCACTTTCCAAGCACTTACAATCTTTCCTCCCCCTCTCTTGCAATACTTCCTAATTCACAGGATGGATAACATAGAACTGTGAACTTGTGTCTTAATCTCAGCTCTTTGGGCAGCTATGAGTATCTGAGACTTTTCTCTATATGCAATGACAATTTGATTTTTTTTTCAATTTGGATGACATTTGCTTATTGATGGTTTAATTGTTTGTTTATTATTTCATCTGCTTGCTCTATTTAGGACTTCCAGTATTGTGTTGTAAGACAGTTTTGAGAGTGAGCATCTTCTTTTTGCTTCACATTTCAGGAGAAAGTTTTCGGCCTTTCTTCATTCTATAAAAAGTTAGCTGTTGTCTTTTTATAAGTAGGCTTGATTATATAAGAAAATCTGACCTTCCATATTTGCTGCTCACTAAAGGAACATTTTAAGAGAATGGGAAACAGTGTTATCAGTAGGGCAAGGAAAGTGAGAGTTAAGGGCTGTCCTGTCCAGATGGAGGTCATGGGAACCTGATGCTGACAGTCTGTCTCCAAAGCAGTGAGAGCCAGAGACAGTGATTGCAAATATATTGAAATAATTATTGTGGAAGTCTTAGTGGGGTTCCAGGGGGCAGTGGATATCTACTCTGTAATTGTTACTTCTTAGAGACATTTCTGCTTTCTATTCTCAAGTTCACTAGAAGTTGTACTGTATCTTTTGCGTTAGTAGCTTTAAAAAAATTGATTGCCAGTGTGGTTGTTGTGTAAATTCTGTTTAGTTTTCCCTCACTAAGGCCAATATCTCTTTGTGGTCTGTGTTGCCATGAGTCATTATTCTCTTCCTATCACCTTAGAGTTCCAAGACTGCTCCTCCCGCTGCCCCCAGCCCTCTAAGCATCTCCAACTTTTAGCATATACTGCAAATCTTTGGTTGCTCTTGTAACTGCTGACTCCTGGCTATATCACCCATTTCTTGTTCCCTAATTGTCTAATGAGTCTTCAGAAAAAAAAAAAAAAAAAAAAGGAAAGTAGCTTAAATGTTCCATGCTTGCTTTAATGTATTTGTGGAAGAAGAAATAGGGTCGTTATTCAAACAGAAAAAAAAAAAAAGGTAAGGCAGAAAGAAAATTTCATGGAGGAAAAGGTGATAAGAACACAGATGGACTGGAAGGTACTATGTCAAGTGAAATTTGTCAATCACAGAAGGACAGACACTGTATGATCTCACTTATGAATAGGATCTAAAACTATGGGTCATATAAAAGCTGAATGAAGAGTAGTTATCAGATATATAGGCAGAGGTGGATGGAGAAATGGGGGGCATCCATCAATCAGCATAATACCATTTAATAGAGGGAATAAGTCTTAGTATTCTGTGGCCCAGTGGGATGAATGTCATTAACAGAAATGTATTATATACCTCAGAATACATAAGAATATTCACATTGAGAAAGTATTTACCATACATGACAGAAATGTAGATGAGAGATGTGCTAATTACTTTGAGTTGAATAACAATATATATATATATATATGATTCATATCATATATACATGATTCATATATATGAATCAAAGCTTTATATCGGGATTGTAGATGTAGCTCATTGGTGAAGGGCTTGGTGAAGAAGGCTCCAAGTTTGATGTTCTTCACTGAAAATAACAAGGCTGATAATATTGTGTTGGTTAAAACAGTTTAAAAAATGAACTAGTACCTTCATAGCAATTTGAACAACTTGAAAACTAGTTGCTGTCTGTGAAGCCAGACTTTAAGAAGTAATTTTTGATTTGGTAAATGAAAACACCTAGCTTAGTTAAAGGTTTTTATTTTGGAAATGCTTCCATTAAACACATTGAAGGGCTCACTTAATATGACATGTAAACCTTCTTCAATTGTAAACCTCAAACTGAGCAGAGAAAACGGGCAAAATGTGTACAAAGATTCTATTTTCACATTTCCCTCAAGAGAGTTCCTAAGGACTCCCCAAACTGGTAACTTCTGGATTTACTCCCTGCCTCCTGGTCTTCCCTTCCACCTTTGTGTGCCTCTGGCTTCTGAGAAAATGTCAGGTGAATTAGGTAGAGCCAGTTTTGGTCACAGGCTGCTAGTAATCCTGGGGGCACAGAGAAGCCTGGAGGCACCAGAGCCCATGGGACAAAGGCTATCTGCTTTGTCCCCACAGACTGGTACCCCTCTGAGCCTACTTGCTGTCATGAGCCAGGTGTGGTTCTCTGAAGACAGCTTCTGTTCAAGGCGTCTTCTAGTCCAGGTTCGTGGAGACGGCACAGCTAACTTGGGGGAGGAGCTTGTGGCTGATATGCTCCCTTGAATGGCATTGCTTTTGACAGAGTGATATGTTCCTCTTACCCCCTCCAAAGCATGTCCCGAGGCAGAGAGAGTGCACTTGCTTCATTCACAGTAATCCTCGCTTCTTGCCGTAGATACCCTGTTTCTTAGACAACCACATATAGAGTAGATACTGTGAACTCTTATGGAAACTTTTGTTTGGCCAAAGTATCTCATTACTGACTGCCTTCACTTGCTTGGCTAAAAGAATATAAAAGCCTCTCCTCAGTCAAATCTTTGGTATCTCCACTCCTATAAACTAAAAACCGCTTTTAAACTAGTATTTAATTTTATCATTTGCAAGACTTTAATATTTTTCCATACTTTTAAATTTTATTTAAAATTCTCTAAACAATTCTGTTTGCCTCTTAAGGTTGACTTGCTGCATAATAGAATTATTAAAATAATAGTCACCCTTAAAAAACCATAAAATTAAATCAACGAACACATTAGAGAGAGACCCAACTTTTGACCGGCATAGAAGCCAATGCCTTTCTGTCATTTTAAACACAGACATGTTTCCCTGGGCACTTTCCAAGGTCTTTTGCATGAGGAATGGGGATCAGCTCTCATTGGGGGGAATACATTTGTGCTGCAGACTAGGCCAGATGTGTTGTCCTGGGTTTACAGTGGGCTGCATACTGAAATGAAAAGATCTATTTTTTCTATTACAGTATCGACATTTGTATTCTCTTATTTTCTCCTTTGGCAGCACAGAACCATCTCTGTTATTTTCAGTTTTTTAGTGGTTGGGATAAACAGGGTCATTTGACCAGGGCATGAAACACTGGACACTTTGTAGAGTTTGCCTCATAGCATGTTGTGTAAGCATATTCTTTTGTTTGGTGTTATAATAAAGATTGGATCTAAAGTTTGAGAGCTGAGAAAAAGTCCAAGCAGAAAAGAGGAGAGTAAAGGGTTTTCTGTGTCTTTTAGCTATCTCTGCCTGACTCCAGAATGAGCATCGCTTGGTGAAGTCTTTTTCCCTAGATGACATGGGGGTGACCTTCATCATGTATCAGTACAAGTTCCTCTGAGCTGAGCCTTTGCTGATTTGTATGCTTATGCCATGCACAGGGCTCCAGCATGGCTATGCACTCTAGCCACAGCATAGCAGAGTCTAAGTGTTACCCACAGTATAAAGAATAAGTCCTCCAGTTGTGATTATATATGGCCTCTTTGGCTCATCAAAGAGAAGGGTTGGTATGTCCAGGTTTACTGGGTTGTATATAAATCTACACACTTGCCTGCTCCTTGGAGCTATTAAGTGATATATATTTTATGATCCTATTGTTTATTAATCTCCCAGTGAAACCTAACAACCCACTGTAGAGAGATGATTGGTATGCATGCCTATTATTCAAGCGAGCTTGGCTCTTTTCATATAATTTTATATTAAACAAGGGAGCATAGGAAATCTAAACAGGCTGCCTCCTTCTTGTTCTGTTATATTAGATATACTACCAAAGATCTTAGTTACCCTTCCCTTTAAAGCAGTGGCTCTTAACCTTCCTAATGCTGCGACCCTTTAGTACAGTTTTTCATGTCATGGTGACCCCCCAACCATAAAATTATTTTGTTGCTATTTCATAACTATAATTCCTCTGCTGTTAATAATTGTGATGCAAATATGATATTTAGGCTATCTGATGTGTGACCCCTAAAGGGGTCATGCCCCATAGGTTGGAAACCACTGCCTAAATAGATACTCAAGAGGTTTTCTTCCTAGTATAGTTTCCATTATCCTATAGGGAATCTATTAGGCACAGTTATACATGCCATGTATGACCATAGAAGTATCATAAAAAATGTCTAAACAGAGTTCTTTGTGAGAGATGCATATTTCTTATTTTGGTCGATCAACTTAGGCAAATAATCATAGATAGCAAACCATTTGAGAATAAGACACATATTAAATTTAAAATCCTCTTTTTTGTTAATTATCTAGGATTGAGCATATACACCCAGAAACTGGTTTTTAAAGTTTGTTGATAATGGACTAAACCACCAACCAAAGAATACAGATGGAACAACCCATGGCTCCAGCTGTATGTGTAGCAGAGAATGGCCTTGGTGAGCACCAGTGGGAGGAGAGGCCCTTAGTCTATGTAGGCTTGTTTTCCTAGTATAGGGAAATGCCAGGGTGGGGAGGTGGGAGTAGGTGGGTGGGTGGGGAAGCATCTTCATACAAGCAGGTAGAGTGGGGATGGGATTGTGGGTTCTAGATGAAATCCAGGGAAGGAAATAACATTTGAGATGTAAATATAATCTCCAATAAAAAAAACTTTAAAAATATAACAATAACAATAGGCCCTTCATTCCATAGTTTGCTTTTATCAGTTATCTGATCACAGCCAAGAGATAACTAATACAGGAAGCACAATTTTATGATTTAATTGAGAATTTATAGATTCATTTTTGCATTCTTGTCAGCACACACTGCCTTGACATATAATATACAGTCTAGCATTTCAACCCCATGACTTATCATTTGCTATTTTCCTTTTTCATTAATTCTTTATTTGGGTTAGATTATAACTCCTGTCTTATTTGCTACTGTTTTAAAATATAGAAAACAGTGTTTAAAAAATAATGTCTTCATACTCAATGTAATGGAGCCCTGTGGGGGAAAAAAAAGAAGCCCCAGCCAATAGCACATGAAAGCCCTCACCTCATGGTTTGCATTAGAGAAGACAATGTAACTTCATGGTACATTTTCTGTAAAATCAGGACCAGAGACATCATTCATTCTTTGGTCTTCATGTGCAGTGGGCTGGGATATCATAGGAGGGTTCTGGAGTCCCTGGGATGAGAGGAAAGAATGTAAAATGCAAACACAAATGGTACTGGTTGCAAATGGACTGGTGAAGCCCATGGATACTGTTCTTTGGGAAATATCCATTCTTTGGGTAAATTGGGCTTTGCAGTGGGTTCATAGCAATGCCCATGAGTTTGTCAAGCATCCATCCTGGTGGCTGCAGTGACTCATGTCACAATAAATGGCAAGCTCAGGGGATTTGTCATCCAGGAAGAGCTAAATGTTGTCTTTGGACAAACAAACATACAAAGCAGTACAGGAAAGGTAACCCAGAAAAATACACTGGGTCTTTCCAGTCAGTAGCCCCTGGCGGCAAAGGCTATTTTCTATTGCAAACACACACAGAAGAGTTTTGTGTCATGTGTAGAATTGTGCAAAGTGTGAATGCAGCCTTGTCTTTATATTAAAAGCTCCTGATTTTTCTAGTCTTGGAAAGACTGTTTTGAGGTTGCGCTAAATGTATGAACCAAAGACAAAAGAATGAGCAGATGCCGTGTTTATGAAAATTAGCAGAGGCAGCTTCCATAGAAATAGGAAACAAAACCAAGCTTCTGCAGACGCTTTCAGAGCAGCAAAGAAAAAGAAAACTAAACAAAGGAGAGCTTAAAGTAGAAATCCCAGGAAGGAAAATAGGTGATGGGGGAGGGAAATACAAAGCAAAAAATGGAGGGAAAAAATTTTGGGGTGTGTGTGTGTGTGTGTGTGTGTGTGTGTGTGTGTGTGTGTGTGTGTGTGTGTAACTATGGAGGAAAATCTTGAAAGTTAAAAGAGAGTTGGGGATGGGGAAAATTATAAGAAGCACTCACTCCTGAGTAGCAAATAAATTCAAGGAAAATGAAGTGGGAGTCTGTGGGAGAAAAGCTGATTCTGTTTCAGCCACTGCCTCTTGTGAAGAATGGGAGTGGAACAAGGTGCTAGACCCCACGTATGGTAGACAGCTGATGTTTGCTTCTAGTGCAGACCAAACAGCCCGTGGAAAGGCTAATTCTATCCTGAAAGCTATCACTTCCGACCCAGGAGAAATGCTTTTACACCTGCAAATAGTCCATGAAAACAGTCTTAGAAGAAATTTGAGACAGGAAGCTCATCTTTGATAAAGCATACTTTAAGCTCTTATTTTCCTGGGGATGCTTTATTACTTACTTCTGAGACCCTTTGAGAAGTTTAAGTATGTGTGTCAGGGGAGGAATGTGTGAAGATGAGTTCAGGTGCTTGCAAAGGACAGCTCCCCTGAAGCTGGAGTCATAGGTGGCCTTAAGCATGGTGTAGGTGCTGGGGACCAACTTCAGCCTTCTACAGGACCAGAAGGAGCTCTCAAAGGCCAAGCCATTTCTCCAACCCCTCATACTTACTTTTAAAGACACATTAATGAATCTTTTGTGGGCTATTTCAATCAGTAGGATTGCTTTTTAGTTCTCCATAATGTTGGGAAAAATGCCTTTTATTCATTCTTCAGTGTCCTGTAGTCATTCTTAATTCTATATAGTACTCTGTGTACATGCCTGTGTCTGTGTGTGTGTGTGTGCATGTGTGTGTGTGTGTGTGTGTGTGTGTGTGTGTGATATGTAGGTGTATATCTACAGGTGCATGCAGCTTCATGTTAAGGCCAGAGGTCAATGAGTATGTCTTCTTCTACTATTTTCTTTCTTACTCTGAGACCAGGTCTACCACAAAACTGGCATCAAGTGTGCAAGGTACTTGCAAGTTGTTCTGAATAAACCTGAGTTCAGACAGTTCACCCTCACTAGGCATCCTGAGGACCTGTTGTCTATAGGGACACAAGAACTGGGGGTTTGGACTACCCTGCTGATTGAATTGGAGGTCAACTGCTTGGGACTCAACCAAAGAACCAGCAGAGTAGTCAGCAAAATGAAATGGTTCTGTTTACAATTTGTGCTATAATTACAGAGAAAAATTCTAGGATTTCCTTAGCCTTGTACACAGCAGTTTTACACATGGAACAAAGGCCAAAAAAAACCTTCACATGTGGACAGCTTTGTCTCTAGGAGCCAGGGCTTTGGGCTATTTCATGCCAGACATTTCCTCAAGGAATGTTTGTTCTTTAGGGTCCTTGACACACAGTCATGGTCTGTGAGGTTTGGTCTTTTGCCATATATTGTAATACTAAATACTACCCTGCCCCCAGGGTCTGGTTGCTGTCACTGGGATGAGGAGATCCTCACACACACCAAGTGATGCTATGTAACCTTGTTCCTTAATTCAAAAATATTGGTTAAATAAAGATGTCTACAGCCTGTAGCTGTAGAAGAGAGGACGGTGGGGATTCAGTTCCTTGGTTTGTGGTGGTTTGAGGTAAGGACTACAAGGGGAAGGGGGAGAGAGGAGAAGATGCCATGGATAGGGATTGCAATAACAGGCCAGGAAAGCTGGCCATTTGTAGTAAGATTGGCCCAGACAGAACATGGCAAGTCATATCTTGGGGTTATTGATAGATACTAATAGCTCCGAGGTAGATTATCTGCCAAGCTCTAGTGCTGAATAAGGCTTTGTGTCTTTTGTCTGGGAACAGCATGATAAATATGGGGTAAAAAGTCCCAACTAAGATTAAATATTTACTATAACAATGGTCCCTCTCCTTTCTTGTTCCTCTTAGAGATTTTGGGTGATTCTAGAAATATGACACTTCTGAAACACTGTGAACAGAATACAGTGGAAGAAGTACAGTGCAGTCAGAAGATGCTCAGTTAGTACCAAGTGACCATACTTAAGAACTCTTTCTTAATAACTTCCTGGCTTCAGTTTTGGAAGGGCTGGCATAGGTAACTCCAGTGTGTGTGTGTGTGTGTGTGTGTGTGTGTGTGTGTGTGTGTGCTGGTTGTTGAGACAGGGCCTTGCTATCAACATGAGATCTCCTAGCTTTGCCATATGTCTGTCATAAATTCATTTTGGTGCTGATAAATTTCTCCTTGTCTTTTTGCTGAAGATATACCAATAATCAACCTATAATTTGGTTTTAGCTGTCCTTTCAGTGAGATAAAATATGTGCCAGTCAGTGTGACCCCACACTGGTAGTTGGAAGTTAATGCCAAAAAGACCCTATGGGCCAAATTTAAACAGCTAAGAGGTCAAAAGAGAAGATGTCTAGGCTGAATTTACCTGGAAGCCATTTTTACATTGAGTTTTGTCCCTTATCTTTGCTACAAGTGGTTCTTATGGAAAGCTAACATGCAAGAACTATAAAACTCTACAAGAAAACCACAAAAGCAAACACAGGAAGATCTCGTCACATAGAATACACTCTTTTTCATTTTTATAATGGCACTGCTGGAATATAATGCACTTGAGCATATAGAATTATTTGTACCTTATACAGTGATTGTCATATAATAGGATGACTTTGAATTGGTGAGTGCCTGGCTAAGCTTTGTGTTTTAGAAGGCTTCATTAGTGGAGGGACACAAATTTACAAACCAAAGTATAAGGGGTAATCCATATCTACATCAAAGTGAAAGTTAACATTTTAGGTGTGTATCTATATCTATATCTAATCTATATCTAATCTATATCTAATCTATATCTATATCTATCTATATAGATATATATCTCTGTGTGTATATATATATAAAGTTAACTTTTACTTTTGAAGTAAAATTTAAAGTATTTACAGCTTTAAATCTATACAAAATTAGTGAAGACTACTTATAATAAAAAGTACACTTATTAACTCATATATGAGTACATCTCATAGACACAACAGCACCAATGATTATTTAATTAGAGCAAACAGATGTACAACATCTTCTCAGTATCAGGACAACCCAAGTAATAAAGTTCCTTTATCAAATGGCTACCAAATGTAAGCAGCAAAAAAGCAAAGACCTTCCTTGCATTTGAGGTGTTTAATGTCTAGTCTAGATGCTGTGTGTTATATAAAAGGCAATATGTCTTGGCTGCCTTATATGCATTAAACCTCTGTGCCCTTCATGCTACAGACTTTTCATAACATTTACATAAAGCTTAGACACAACTCATCTTAAGCTTTCTGATGTATATACATCTACAGTTACAGACATAATACATAGGGCGCCAAACATAATAACCTAAAACTGTTTAACTAGTCTTAAAATGTAGTCATGGAAGACTTTAAAGCAGACTTTTAATGATTTACTTTGTGAAAGCAACAAAAGTCCACCATATTGCAGAAAGTAACAGAGGTTATCTTGATAAACATAAAATATTAGTGTATTTTCCTTAAACCAATTTTTGTAGGCATTACTAATGGCAGATCAGTGTCTTCAGAAAACCTTTAGTGGCCACCTATAATTTTAGAAAGTCTCAAGACATTTTATTTGAAACATAAAAAACACAGATCCTGTGTTTTGAAGACCTGATTGTAAACATCAATACGGGCAAGACATGTGCTAACCTTTTTGGAGATTTTTCTAATTTCTTTTGACAAAAAAAAATAATAATAACATTTCTTAAACATTTGTTTAAGTCCTATGCACTAAATAGTTTAGGATAAATCCACAGTTTCAATTAATGTGAGCACTAGTTTCCCTGTAAACTAATTTTGTTTCATGGAAACAACATACAAATTTACATGTGTTTAGATGTTTACTGTATGCATGCACAACTGTACATAAAGTGCACAGCTGGATTTTACATGGTCTCTCACAGCTTAGTCGAGTGCTGTTCTGCTTGTTTCCTCTGCAGCACTAAACAACCCTCAATTCTAAGCTGTATTCAAAACCATGGCTGTAGTTCAAAGACACTAAAGAGACACACAACGTAACCTCAATGTCACAGAGAAGGCCCTGAGTGGCCAGTGGAAGAAAAAAGTAAGTCAGAAGGGTTATAAATCAAAGGTCATTACTGCTATGTAGGGATTTTTTTAAGGTTCTGTTTGAGGGTGTTATAGGCACAACTATGTGCATATGTGTTTAACCTGTGCATATGGGCAAGGCCTTGATGAGGAGTTCTACTACCCTGCTGTATAGCATCCCACCTTATTTTTAGGAGACAGGGCTTCTCACTGACTCGAAAGCAAGACAGGAAGCCAGGAATCCCCAAGGAATCACGCTGCCTCCAATCTCTACACTGCCCCAGGCTGCAGGCACATACATTGCCACGGTGGACTTTTTATGTGGGTACTGAAGATTCAAATTTAGGTCTTCATGTTTCCTCAGCACATGTTCTTACCCATTCAAGCCGTTTGTCCTGCTCCCATATAGGGATTTTAAAGCTAATGTGAGTTACATGAATCTTTGTTTTAAACGAACATACAAATAAACAAACAGAAAGCTGGGCTAATCTGACCAATAAAGCCTTCATTGACTTCCCTCCTCTCTCATTCTCATACCAAAGTAAGTAATCTCCATAATCTGAAAACTGTCTGTCCAGAACTCAAGAAAGCAGACAAGAAGAGAGCATCTTCTGTGCAGTATAAAAAACAAACAAACCAAAAACCAGTGGTTCAGTGAACACAGAGAGCCTAATATTGCTTCTCATAAGTAATACTGACTCTATCCCAATTACCATGTAAGCACTTATAATTGTTATAATGCATATGATCAGGTAGGCATTAAAATACTTAACCAAACATAGGCCAGGTGTGATGGCACACATCTTCAATCCACGTTCTTGGGAGGCAGAGGCAAGTGGGTCTGTTGTGATTTTAGGACAGCCTGGTGTGTATAGTGAGTTCCAGGACAACAGAGCTATGTAGAAAGAGCTTGTCAAACAAAACAAACAAACAAAAAAAAAAAACAGTGTTTATGATCAAGCATTCAATATAGCCATCAGCAATGAACTAATGTTGAGTTATCTTAATGTTGAGAAAAACTCTGTACTAGTGGCAGAAATAACCACCCTTAACTTCTATAAAATATGGTGTGTCTTGCATTCTCACATGCATCCTGGAAGCTATGCAGAACTGTCTTTGCAGACATACCCAGTCTCCCAAGTTTTATTCTCTTAGTTCACAAATCTACATTTTAAATTTGCCTAGTGTGAAGTCATCTAGAGACTTCTGAGAACTGGCAAAGTCACATTTTATAATTTACCCCTCAAGTGCAAAACATCTGTCACCTCCCTTCTTGGCAAGACTTAATATTATATTGGGAACAATGGCAAAAGCCTACCCAATCTCAAATGCTATTGTTCAGACAGGCTGGGGTAGCTTCCAGAATTTCATCATGAGCAGGAAAGTTTGTGCTATACAATTTTATCCAACATCTTTGATAAACAATATATGATAACGTTTATAGAAAGAGCAACATTAGTTAGGCACGGTAATCTTAGCTATTGGAAGACTAGTGATAGGTAGAGGATCACTGCTGTAAGTTAAAGGCCAACCTGCCCTACATCATCGGCCATGTCTCAAAAAGAAAACAAACAAACAAGACTAAAGGCAAAAAGAAATCTTAATAAAAATTTCAATTTAATAACCATATATCAAAATACCCTTTGCTATTTTAAATACTGGCATATGTGTAACATTATATATGTGTTCATATAAATACATACTTATGTATATGTATATAGAAAAACACATGCACATACACACATACACATATATGTTATGTGGAGCAGCCATTCATAAAATCAAAGACTAACACTTTAAAGCAATAGCAGTCACTCTTTTTGACTTATTTTATAACACAACTACCAAGTGATTTTCCCTGGTGTCAGTTGTTAACAAGAAAGTAGAAAAGACACAGACAGTTCGGAGGCAGTGGCAACACATAGCCGATATGAAGCAGTCAAACGCTAATTCTTATTTGCCGGCTTAAGTACTCTCTTGCTCACCTTTAGCAAGGCAACAACAGGATGTGTGACTACAGTCGTGGGATCAGAAGGTTTTGATAAATATTTGTTTGTTGCATGAATTTTTCTACCCCTGCATTTGTAGCTGTTTTGAGACAGGAGACTCACATAGCCCTTGCAATATGACCATTGGCTTATAATGTGGCTGCAGGAGGCATGGAAGAGCACTTTATCTTGCTTCTAAGTGCTGTATGCACAGCTGTCTCACCCCTCATTGCTTACCTCTGCATTTTAATGATTAGGCAGTCTATGTAATGCAAAACCTTCTCTTCAAAATCCGTCTATGAAAATATCCCATTATGTGTAGCTTCTAGTCTTGGGAAACTGAAATCTACCCAAATCTATGAACTATTTTCTTGTTTCTTTGCTAAGTCAAGATCCTAGCTATGGTTTTAGTTGCTTATTATAAAATAATAAACAATGGTATTAAAACATCTTGGTTTCCATGGCTAACACTCTTTACTAGACATTGGCTTGGGAAGAAAGGTTCCCCCTTAATAAGGATCTTTTCTGCCAGATGGAGGTGGCACATGCCTTTACCTCCAGCACTCTGGAGGCAGAGGCATGCAAATCTCTGAGTGTAAAGTCAGCCTGGTCTACAGAGCAAGTCACAGAACAGCCAGAACTACAGAGAGAAACCCTGTCTCAAAAACAAAATAAAACAAAAGCAAAAACAAACAAACCTAACCGGAACAACTACAAAAAGAATAATGACTTTTTCTGTTTCTTACTCCAGCCTTAGACACACTCCTACCCTGCACTGACTAAAGTATATACTGAGAGGATACTGATAGTTTTGTTATCTGTTCTACAAACACTACATTTGCTGTTTCAGCGTGGTTTCATTGGGGGACAGTCTTTTAGTACTGAATGCATGATAAATGCTAATACAGTACATAATACGGTGTAAGCTACTGAAGCATCAAGATGACATAGATTCATCACAGCCTTGGTCATCTCAGTCTCACCATAACTATGGCACAGAGAATGGCATCAATAGGATTCTGAATGGAGTGCACATTTCTCATTAATAAGAGGAAGTCTTGTACTTCACTAAGATGGATTATCATTTTATTGTGTGCACATGTGCATGTACTTGTTCATGTGTGTATCTATGCCTATGCATCTGTGTCTTATAAATCATAAACAATGGTACCGTAGATTCACTGAAACTTACTGCTTAACAGATTTTCTGTTGATTTATACCATTCTTAGGTTGAAGTTGGCAAGTCTGATATTTTACTGTTGCTAATCACATCTTTGTGTTATGGGGCTTTTGGGCATTGTTAGTTCTGTTGACACAGTCTCTTCTAATGTAGCTAATTTCTAGATATAGAAAATAATGTGCTTGCCGATATGCTTTTCATATGCAAACTATTTTCTTTATCTTACTCTCTCACCCCTAGGTAGTGTATGTCTCCTGCCCTGATTCACTTGTAGTTTAGGTACCAGACAGCTAGAGACTACCTGTATATTCCAGAGCCCTCTAACATCATTCTAATTACACAGAGTTAAACTTGCTTAAGTTTGCCTACCATGCCATTTTTATATCTTCCCACATAAAGGCTTTGACTTCACTCTCATATCTGCTAACACTGCTGTTCCTGTGTGGCCGTATAAAAGATAGAGTGTCCCTTCTGTCCATACTAAACTCTTCCTTCACACCATTCATCTCTGTGTCTGTTATTTTATAATGCCTGAGAGAGAAAAATCACAACTATAGTACAAACAACACAGAAAACGTATTTTCAAGCCATCTTTAAATCCCCAAGAATGTGTGGTTATTGTTTTAATACCTTTGATATGAGCCAAAATAATCATCTATCTACTTCCTCTCAATTCCTCTTATTCTTTTTAGTTATTTTTCTTTTCTGTGCATATTCATGTAGAGCAGTGAGCTGTGTTTGGAAGTAGAGCGTAATTATACTGTAACCTCAAGGAACATTATTCTCTAGCTTACACATACCCTGATCGCAACATTGAAGGTAAGCGTTTGCACACAAGCTAGGCCTCCACTCTCAAAACAAGGTAAGAATCTTTCATTTTTGCTGGGAACAAAGCATAACCATGGAGACCCAAAATGTATTTGTTCCTCCAGCACTGACCACAGGCCCTGGAGACGGCACTGAGTATAATGACGGGAAGAAACTAACCCAGACATTAGGGTTAAAGCATCCTACAAGATAACAGACAGCAGGGGAAATCAGGACTGCCTTAAAGGATTTCCCAGTGAGTGGATCTCAAGGTACTTTGAACATAGAGCTAGTAAATTATGAAGATGAATTAATATGCTTTATTTTGAGCTATTGATGAATTTTTTAAAGGTTTCCTAAGCTTCCGTAAACAATTTATAACTGGGATGAAGATATATATACATGCTAATATGGGTGGTGAGTTTGACCCCCTGGGGAAGGGATAGGTCTCTGAGAAGGAAATCCAAGGTGAGTGCCCCTGAGGAGATCTGAGGCTATCTCTATGGCTGAGGTTCAGTAATGTGCTGGGCTAGGTTTACCTTCAAGTTTATGCCCTCACTGTAGCACATCTGTAATAGGCCCCATATGTTCTAAAAAGGTCATTAATAAAGAGATCAAAAGGAAATGCTTTCAAGGCTGGCCGTTTGGTATTGGGAAGACTATTTCTCCCTGTCTCTGCATTCTGTAGTTGTCTGTGATTCTTTATCTATGCTTGAGGCCCTATGGGCTTTTTTTCCATCAATGTTAGCAGTCAATTGGTGTCTCATCATTGTTTGGGTGATGCTTAAGTGGCACTTCTGACATTCCTAAGAGACTAGCAAACTCACTGTTTCTTTGACTCTTATAGGCTTTCAGCCCCCTCTTTTTTTTACAATGATTCTTAGTCATATGTGTGTATGTGTATATTTATGTATATATGTATACATATGTGTGTGTTTATATATATGTAAAGGTATATATGTATGTAGTTATATATATATGGACTATATATGCATATTTGTGTATACTATATTATACATAAGGTATATGTATATATATATACATATTATATCAGCAATTAAAGAAAAAGAAGCCATAAACTTGAAAGAGACAAGGGGTGGATACATGGGCAAGTTTGGAGGAGGGAAAGGGACAGAGGAATGAGGTTATTATATTTTAAACAAAAAAAAAAGCTTAAAAAAAAACAACTATTTTTAAAACAGTATTCTGAACAAAGTTGTTAAGATCCATTAATGTGTTCATATAGGCTTACTTTTATAGTTTGTGGAAGAGTGTTTGAGGTTGCAGTGCTGGAACTGTGAAAGGGTGAGGGCAATAAACACCAAAAGAAAAGGCTTCAGTCTTTGAATGATGTCTTTTGCATATATACAATAGAAGGCAGAAGAAAATGGGCAAGGATATCCATCTTCTCCAAATAGAACTATTGAAATGTCAGGAAAAGAAATAGCAGTGCAAACAGTTGGAAACATCAGCTCTACTTCTGTCTTTGATCTCAGACAAGGAGGAAACTTTTTGTAACAAGAGGAAGAGACTAGGGTGAAGGGAGCAGAGACCTGCTGCTGCCCCGCTGGATTGCATAACTGAGTTACCCTTTTTCAGGGAGCCCTTCTGCTGGGGGTTCAAGCAAGGATTCTCACAGTTCCATGGTTCCCTGGAACACATCTTCCCCTTATCTTCAATGTCTAATATCTTAACAGTGCTGGCTGTGTCTCCACCCCCTCTAGCAAATGTACATTCACAATTTATTCACATAATCACTTGAGTTTAGGGGAGTAAGCAGATTGGTTGAAAGGAAGCCAAAAACCAGGTAAATACAGAGGCTAGTTTGTGAAGGTGAAGCTGGTTCTCAGGAGTCTAGGAGCATCCCAGTGCACTCCAGCACGAGGGAGCCTAGTGTGTTAATGGTGAGAGCACCTTCGTCATCCAGGTACTCATCCCTGAACACAGAACCCAATACCACATGCAGAGTGCCTGTGTTTGTCCCTGTGTGTATATTGATACAAATCTGTTGAGCCCAGGTCTCTCACAGCTGGGTTAACAATTCTGCTAGCTGCCTCATGGGCAGGAAGAACATGGAGCAAGATCTAAAATTACTGAATGTGCATTTCATAGAATGGGAAGGGAAGGTTTTGAAGTTCTGAAGATCAGGGAATTAGATGACAGAAAGCTAAGGTCTCAGAAGGGGGCTTCAGTCTGCTTAGGAGACCTGCAAGAGTCCAGATCTCAGCTTGTTATGACTTCTCCTTTAAGTTACGTTATTGTGAAGTAGCTTGCATTCTAACATGTTTGTTCAGCTCAGAGGTGTGGAATGCTTACAGGACACAGCCATCACCATACCCAACCCCATTCTACACCCGTACGGTACTCCAGCCCTGGTCACTGTTCATTGTCTACATGAATACGATTCTTTTAAGTGTCTCATGTAAATGGAATTATTCAGAATTTATTCTTTTATGTGGGTGTTAATCAGTTTAGCAAGGTCCAGTTGCCATTGTCCATGTGTCAGAAGCTCCTTATTAGGGATAAGTATTATTTCCTTAACACGATATACCACATTTGTTTATCTGTTCACCTGCTGATTTGAATTGTTTCCACATTGGGCAGTCATGGATCAAGTTGCTATAAACATTGGCACACAGATCTGAGATGAAAATCTATCTATTATGCTCTTATCTATTCCTTTGTCTGTACATTGTTTCTCATTTAGTCATAGTTTTCCTTTCCTGTGGCTTTAGTTACAGATTTTCAACTGTGGTCAGAAAATGTTAAATGGAAAGTTCTAGAAATAAATGGGTTATAAGTGTGGCATGCAATCAAAAGGTCATTAGTATGGAAAAGTCCCTTTACAATGCCCGTGTGACTCAACTCACTGCATCTCATCAAGGAGGTACCATATCCTCACATCATCAAAAGATACAAAAGCATGTAAGTACAAGATACTTGGTCTCTCATAATATTTTCATATGACATTGATATAATTATTCAATTATTAATTATTGGTAAAGTCTTTTGTGCCTAAGTTATAAATAAAACTTTGTTATAGGCATGTATATGTAGGGAGAGTGTTTGTATAGTTTGGGTGTGGTAGTATCTGTGGTCTTGGAACAAAAGCCTTGTAGAATAAAAAGGGAAGGTGGTTTTACCTAAAAGAGCAACTTCACCTGCTGAGTCACTGGATGAATCTGTTTACATTTCTAGAGGAAACATTATATCTGTTTTTCCCAGAGTTCCCTTTATACATTCCCATTTCTCCACATGGTCAACACTGATTTCTGTGTTTTAAATATTGTTGATTCGCTTTGGTCTTTTTGTTTTAAGTCTTGCCCTTTTTGTGTACATGAGTGTGAGTACACATACACATGTGCACTCATGCCATAAATCATGTGTTCCATGGCATGTGTGTAGAGGTGAGAAGACTGTTTGTGTCTAGGCATAGCACTCGGGCCATCAGGCTTGGCAGCAAGCATGCTTTACTGACTGAGCCAGGTTACCAGCTTGCTACAGGCATTTCTGATGAGTGTGACTACCTTATGGTTTTCATTTACAATTTTCTTTAGACACATGGGGTGGTTCTTACGTACCCATTGGTCATTGTATAGCATCATCTTTGGAAAATGCATCTTCAAGTCCTTTTCCAGTATTAGACAGAGTTATTATGTGGTCTTATATTGTTTTTGTTTTTGTTTTTTTGTTTTTGGTTTTTCTATCAGATTTTTGTAGCAATACCTCTGTATGAGCTGTACACATCTGGTATAAACCTCCATTGCATAGTTATCCTGAGAATGGAGTCATGGTTCTGGACAAAATGCAGAATTCCATTGCTTAGATAGAACAGCAGGACAGTACTCACTAAGCTTTTGTGGAAATCACTAGTTTGTTTTTGTTTTGCTGTTGTTTTGTTTGTTTGTTGTGTTTTGTTTCTAAGACAGGGTTTTTCTGTATAACAGCCATCCTTGGATGTCCTAGAGCTTGCTTTGTAGACCAGGCTGGCCTTGAACTCATAGAGATCTGCCTACCTTCGCCTCGCAAATTCTGGGATTAAAAGTGTGTGCCACCACTGTGCTTGGCTCATTTGTTGGGTTTTAAAGATTTAACTGTGCTGTAGGAAAGTTATGAAACCCTCAATCTGAAGTGTGATCTTTCAGAGAATTAAACCACAGGTTCTGGAGCCAGTACCCATGAACACTTGAGAAGAATGGTGTCCCTTTACAGACAGGCAGACAATACTGCAAGAAACCTCAAATGACATACTCTGCTTAAGCAGCCCTAACCCTTAAACCTGGCTCCACAGTCTAAGAGACTAGGGGTGCATGGTGAGGCCAGACTGGAGGGTCAGCAGGTCAGGAATGGTGACCCAGGAGAGGGGCTAGGAAAGGTAAGAAGAGAAAATGGTGGGTTGGCAGAGGAGGAAGTGGAAAGTGCTGTTTACTGATGCTGTGTGGGAATTCTTAGCTCTTCAAGTAAAGCCCCAGGCAGCTGGCAAAGACTGGAGAAATAGAAAGAACCTTTCTTCAAGAAAAGCAAGAATGCATAAACCATGCTTACTCTTTGCCTCTCTCTGGGTCCATGATGGGCTAATAATTGATTCTGTGGTTCAGGGGTTTGCAAGGTATTTGTGCTGCTTTTGAAGAAGTGATAAATATTTATGCCCTGCTACAGAGGCATGGAGGAATGAAGAACAAGGCTGTCAATAACTGAGCTAAAGATTTATGAGCAGCCTAAATGTTGCTTAGACCTGCACGAGTCACAGCCACCCTCCCAGTGGAAAGTTCTTCACTCATGCTCAAGGATGCTCCTCTTACAATCTGTGCCTCATGTGATGGGGCCAACAGACCCCCGTGTCCTGCAAGAGAACCCAGCACAGACTTACTTGTAGAATCAAGCCAGAGTGGGCACCTAGAATGATAAGGGCAATGGAGCAGCACTGAGAGATTTTAAAGGGAACAGAATAGTGGCTGATTTGGAAAGAATGATGAGAGAAAGGGCACAGGTCATAAAAGAGGGTATAAAGCTTTTTTGTTTTCTAATTTAAATGCTAGCATAGTTCTTTGGTTATTATTTATTCATTCATTCATTCATTCATTTCGTGGTGAGTTTGTTTGTGATTTTGACTTTCTGGATATTAAAGTAACAAGAACCATGTTTGCATCCAGGAGACTCTAATGTAAGTTATTCCTTAAAGTGGTGCTTGTGAATACTGGGTTCACTTTTGTTATTATTATTGCCTGTGTGTTTAATCTTTCTTTATAGGCATGTATGTGTGTATATATACACATGTGTGTGGATATGCATAAAGGGAAGGTGAGGGCTTCAGTTCCCCTAAGATTGGAGTTACAGGGGTGGAGCTGTATGTAAAAGCGGAATGATTTAGGTGCTGAGAACTGAACTCTAGTCCTCTGCAAGAGCAGCAAATGTTCTCAACAATGTAACCATCTCGCTAGCCCCTAGGATTTTTTTTTCATTTCATTGACCATTGTGTTAAAACACGTTAGACATGGCTGGTCACTACATATATTTGTTATATCGAACCACTTACAAAGAGTAATTTTTTAAAAAATGTTTTTGAAGGAAGAGTTTTCTAACCTGGAATATTTCATTTTTCTTTTCTTTTTTTCTATTCAAAGCATTGGGGGCAAAGTATGCTTTTGTTAAAAGAAAGAAAGAAAAAGAAAGAAAGAAAGAAAGGAAGGAAGGAAGGAAGGAAGGAAGGAAGGAAGGAAGGAAGAAAGAAAGTCTCAGAAGAGAGAGATATAGGGAAGCCATGATGTGTGGTAGAGAGGAGAAGTCTCAGAAGGAACAAGGCCAGGAAGATGCTCTTAGAGAAGGTAGGAGGGAGGGACTTGTTCACGAGGATTTTTGCTTGTGATGTTCAGCATCCTCTGCTTATCATTATTTACTTTTTTTGTTGCTATGACAAAATGCCTGACAAATGCAACCTTAAGGTGGGAAGGGCTTTATTTTAACTTACAGCTTTCAAGAATATATTCTATAATGGCAGAGAAAGGATGGAAAAGATAGTCAACAAGAGCTTGGAACCTCGTCACAAGGCATCTGCCATCAGGAAGCAGAGACAGATGTGCTCTGCCTTAAGGTTTTATTACTATGTAGAGACACCATGACCAAGGCAATTCTTATAAAGGTAAATGCCAAGTCCTGCATGGTCATGGGAAGGACAGTGTTACATAGTTTTAGTCCTTGAAACAGAAACAGCAGAGTGCAGTTCTCTAGGAGTGTTAATGGTTACTAGCCATGATGCTTATTTGTATAATAATGTACACAGTTTATGTTGTTTTCCTCCTTCAGAAAATAGTCTTCCTACTAGGGTTATTGAGAAATATTCTCCCTGCCAAGGTTGTTGGAGAATATCCTTTCTGCCAAGGTTAATGACTCCATGATAATCAAAGGTAGCATGAGTCTAGAAGGTGAGGGTGCATCTATGTCCTTAGTAAAAATGGTGGATACTGGGATCTTAAGGCTGTGGGAAAGAACTCTGAGAACATAAGTTCAAAACTATACAATTTTTCAACTACGTAAAATATAAGGATGCAATATAAATTTTATAAGGATGTTTCTGGACCTAAAACAACAAAAGCAGCTACATTATGAACCAGCTTGTTATAAAAATATTAAGGAAGGATATAAAGAAATTTTGGGAGTAGTGATCACTGGGCAAAATTCCTCCCAGCTAAGTTTATTCTTTGTGTTTACAAAAGCAGGCAGATTCTTGAGTTCAAAGTCAGCCTGGGACAGAAGTGTTTAGCCCTAATTGTGATAGGAATGGCAATCTCAGAGTGAGATCCCACTCAGCTAACTTAATGTCTGTGCTTACAAAGTCAGGCAGATCTCTAAATTCATTTACAATGTTAAGAAAAAAATTTAAAATTGTGTATTTGCTGCCTTTTTCTAAGCATCAGGGGTTTGGGGTCAGGAGATGCTAATTTGTGGAATAATCAAAGGGGAGCCTAGGTGAACAATTGAATTGATATGTAAATAAAAGACTGAGGTCTGGTCTGTAAGAGCTCAGCTATCTGGATGAGCTCTATGGAGATTTCCAGAGAAAGCTGTCTCAAGCAGAACACAGGCTGCCAGCTTGTATTCACAACTTGGCTTTGAGTTGTTTCTCTCCCCACTCTCAAACACCCCTTCCTCAGGACCCCTGACCAAGGTAAGGCTGGTCCTTAGCAGGAAAACATTTGATTCAGACATGCAAGTTCAGCGGTTCAGTTCATCATCTTGGTGCTGGAGAAGCGAAGAGTTCTACATCTTGATCTAAAGACAGCCAGGAGAAGACTATCTTCTGCACTGGGTAGAGCCTGAGAATGCATTGGAGGCCTCAAATCCTGCCCCCAAAGTGACACACTTTCTCCAATAAGGTTATACCTACTAATAGTGCCACTCCCTAGGGCCAAGTATTCAAACACATGAATCTGTGGACTCCTAACCTATTCAAAGCATAACACTCTTCATTTATCCTCTCTCCCTTGTACCTTCTTAATCATCTATGGACCCTAGCTCATGAGATAGTGCCACCTACATTTAGGGTACGTCTTCCCTCTTTAGTTGAATCTCTCTGGAAACTTCTTTCACAGATATACCCACATGTGACTCCTAGACCATTCCAAATCTAATCATGTTGACAATGAAAATGACAACATAGTACACCTTATGGAGGGAAACCTTATAGAAATCAGTAATCAGTGGTGTCTCACTAAGTAGTGGTTGTGGGTGTTAGCAGTGCCTTAATCAGAGGATGCTCTAGGTCTTCAGGGGAGGAGTACTTAAGGTAAAGATCTTGACAGTGGGCAGTCCCATTTACTGTCCCATTCCTTGATTAAGCTTGGAATGCATGCTTATGACGGAATATGTACTGTATGCAAGCATTTTCTTTTTGAAAAGAAATAGGAAAATCAATACCAGGAGCACCAAAGATCAATTTTGCTTTTTGAGTTCTTTGCTATTTCACTTAAAGTCAACTTTGCATTTGATTTAGTATGAAGGCTATTGACTTTTGTGAACCATGCTTTTTGTTTGTTTGTTTGTTTGTTTTGTTTTGTATGTTGTTTTGTTTCCTACTGATTAGATGAACTATGATCCTTTGGGGCCATTGGAAAACAAGTAACTTAGAAAAGAAACCTGAAACCATTGTGATCAGCTAACTTTAGAATAAATCCCCATAAGAGCTGAAAGAGCCTTGACTTGGTTTGATGTGTTGAGATGTTCAAAACTTTCTTCAGCTTGTCAAGTCAGAGTGTGGAACTCAAGTTGCCCAAACAGCCATCTCTTTATCAAAGGCCAGCAATTTCTTGTCATTTGCTGCTCACTTTATCTGTAATGAGGGGGAGGTGTACTGAGAACATGAAAGTATAACATCTTAGCTGCTGAATTCTGGCAGCTTTGCCTTGACACACACAATGTTCTTATTCATATGCTGATGTTCAAAATCATTGTCTTTCTTGTGAGTACAAGGAGAATCCTTATTCCATATGTAGGAATTACTTGAATTAGGGTAGAGTCAACACTTTTGTTAAATGGAATACTAATCTTTTTCTGCCTCATTCAGTTCTTACAGCACTAGAATAATGTGTTCATTCCCTGCAACACACACACACACACACACACACACACACACACACACACATACACACGCTCCTATATAGTTCAGTTGTGAGGTCCTTATAGTCAAGAATTTCTTAATAAAGGGGCCATAAATGTGAACATCCCATGTGTGTGTGTGTGTGTGTGTGTGTGTGTGTAAGTCACATACACTAACTTTGTAAAATAAGAAAGACAATAAACACTAAGGATGCAAAAGACAAATTTTACTCCTTGAAAATTCTTTTTTTAAATATCCAGAACACCCAGAGATCATCTTGTTCAACCCTCCATTTTCTCCCCTTTCTTGGTAAACATACATGCATTACATGCTACATACACATTTTTAATTGAACAAAGCACATTTTTATTCTCTTTCCCAGTGCCAAAAATGATTGCAAGCTAAAGCAAGGGACTGGCAAGATTACTTTAATGATTTCAGGGCTCTCCCCACTGTGGAGGGTCAGGACTACTCACTGACTAGGCAGACTTTCAAACTGCTCTTTTGTGAAAGCTAATGTTCTTTTTAAATGAGGGAGTGTCATTCAGTTAGTTAAATATAGGGACAGGCAGAAAAACAATTGGGAACTAATGCCCTACTGTCAGTGATTTCTTTACCAAGAAAAGGATAAAATGAAAGGTTGAACAAGATGATCTCTGGGTGTTCTGGATGTTTAAAAGTTCTGTGACTTCCCAGTTCCCCTTGCAATTTCTGAACTGTGGATTAGGGTACAGCCTCTGCTTTAAGTAAATGTAGATGTCATGGCTGATTATGATCAGTAGTAAATTGAGACAAATCAGTAGTGGAGGTCTAAGAGTATAGCTTAATAGTTGAACACTTCCCTAACACACGCAAACTTGAATTCTATCCTCAGTACTCAAATGTCAGTCAGTCAATCATTAACCAACAAACCAACCAACAAATCATCCAACCAACCAACCAACCAGCCAATCATCCAACCAACAAACCAACCAACCAACCAACCAACCAACCAACCAACCAACCAACCAACCAACCAACCAATCATCCAACCAACAAACCAACCAACCAACCAACCAACCAAACAAACAAACAAACAAACAAACTAACCACCCACCCAACCAATCAACCAAACAAACAAACAATTATTCAACTAACTGATCAAAATAACATTGTATTGTGAATAAATAACTTGTTCTGGGGCAGATGTTGCCCAGTAAACAGCTAATTCTCTTCCTTCATGCTATGAGAGACAATATAGATTCTGGACAAATATAAAATTCCAAATAGTGAAGAAAAGTACAGCATAAACTTTGTGTACCATAAACAGTGTGCCTCAGTTTCCCTCACAGGCATCTCTGTTTCCCATAGATACACTAATGGTGTTGTATTTGATCCATTGATCTTTCCATGTTATTCACAAGCATGCATGTAGTATCTAAAATTATCACATAGAATCTCTGAATGAAATATTCTGTTTTTAGGTACATTACCTTCACAGATTCATTTTTTAATCAAAACACTGCAGTGGACTTTATGGTTGTACATTTGTACACATGTGCATATTTGCAAACACTTTCATGAAAATAAGTCTTGAAATGGTAATTAGAGAGAAGGATATTGCATACTTTCAACTCTTATCCAAGCAAACTCTGCCAAGTTGGGTGTTTAACAAATGCTCATTGCCCTAATCCCCATCAACTCCCACTCAGTTTCTTGAACTCTTGCCAGACTAATGTGAAAAAGGAAAGTATTTATTTGGAAGAAATCTATTTCACCTTTTGAAGTTCTCCTCCCTCTGTTTCTTTATGATTAACAGTCCTACTCTCTGTGTTTGCAATGAGGAGAAATTACTTAACAGGTACTGACTCCTAGAGTTAATCTCTGCTTCCTTGAGTTTCTCCCACACATTAAGACTATTTCAAGATTAACTGGAGCACATTACATTTACCAAAAAAAGAAAAAAGAAAAAAAGAAAAAAAACCTATTGGGAATGCAGTTATTCGTGAGCTGGATGTCTTTAGAATGCAGATACTTTTTTCTTATTTTGAACTTAGCACAATATCTCATTATTCTCACTAACTTGTTGATTTTAAATTTAATGGGCTCTTGTTCTTTCTATATTTTTAAGCAATATGTTAAAATAAAAGGCTATGTATTTGATTCTGTAAATGTCCCTCTAAGCATTCCATTGCTGACTCTCAAATAGTTTTGATATAGTGTACTTTTATTTTTAATCAGTTCAAGATTTTGATTTTTTTTATTTTTTTACCCACAGTTTATGCAAATTAGTTTTAAATTCCAAATATTGGAGAATTTATCAAAGACATTTTTTATTGGTCTATATTTGATTTTGTTATAGTCTTAGAATTCAAGAGTACTAGAGTCACTGTTGCTCATTAATATTTGTTTGAAATTCAGAATGTGGTCTTTTGCGTGAATGTTCTATGTGATCTCAAATAAAGGCTGACTTCTGCTAAGTCTTTGCTAAAATTCTCCATAAACCTTAAGTCAATGAAACTAGTCATTAATATTCTTCAAATTTTCTACATACACACTGGTTTCTCATCACATAACTTAATTCACTAATGAGAAAATGGTTTTTATGAGAATTTTTCATTCTCTTTCTGTTTGAGTCATTTCAGTTTAATGCATTTACATTTACTTATTAGTTGCATATATTCCCTGTACTAGCCCTCTTGGTTCTATTTTGGAGAACCCTACTAGTAAGGTTGAAGTCCACCATGTCTGGATGGCTCTCCAAGCTCCACACAAAATGGAGGACTCCCTTTCTTGGTGGGGCTTCCCTTTCTCTGCCTAGTCTACTTGGAAAGAGTCTCTGAACACAGATTTATGACCTTATCTAAAGAATTTTCCTGTGCAGAGCTCTCTGGAAGTGCTGGTGGTTCAGCACAGAAGTTCCACACTAGCTAGCTCTTCACCCATATGATAATTAGGTGCTATGTTATGATCAATCCACCCTTTCCACTTGTAACTCTAAAAGCCCTTATATACTCTATTGCTGGAACAATAAAATTCCTGAATAGATACTGACAGTAAAATGTTTGCTATTATATTCTGTTTTCATAGAGATCACTACTTTGTTTTTTTTTTAATTTATTTATTTATTTTATATATCTGAGTACACTTGCTTTTTTCAGACACACCAGAAGAGGGCATTATATCTCATTACAGATGGTTGTGAGCCACCATGTGGTTGCTGGGAATTGAACTTGGGACCTCCAGAAGAGCAGTCAGTGCTTCTAACCGCTGAGCCACCTCTCCAACCCACTACTTTGTTTTGTTTGTTGTAATTAATCCTCTAATTCCCCTCGATAACTTTTTTACAACTAAAATTTAGATTATGTTACTTATGTATTTTATCTTACTTTTCATAATTATCTTTTTTAGCACCATGTGATCTCTGAGGATTGGTGCTCAAGTATTATAGGATACCCCCCCAACCCCATCTACTCTGGGCATTAGGAATACTTGCTCTCTTTGGTCCTATTGTAGGTCAAAGATT
The DNA here is from genome assembly GCF_963924665.1 of Micromys minutus. NCBI lineage: Eukaryota > Metazoa > Chordata > Mammalia > Rodentia > Muridae > Micromys > Micromys minutus. Next base: position 66,963,172 of record NC_137969.1, read on the forward strand.
GTTCTACTCATTCCCTTAAAGTGGCATTTATTAAAAGTGGCTCACTCATGTATGTGTGCTGGTCAGTACTAAACTCAAAACTCAGTGAGGACTTTCTGAGGCTCTTCTGTGGAGCTTTCTCTCCAGCCAGCTTTAGCTACCTTGGTCTTTCTAAACTCCCAGCTTTCTCTCCTTGGCTTCTGTTGGTGGACTAAGGATATACTGTTTCTCTGGTGTGCTAGTGTGCTGCAGGATCCATGCTAGGTTGCTGACTACATTTTATATGACTTTGGATGAAAATTAGTAAAGTTCATGAAGGGCTGCATGTATCATACTAAGGACCCTAAAGAATATGCGGATGAAGTGGAATTCATAGTAAAAAGTTCCCAAAAACCCCTTCTGCAGTACATAGTCTAGATTTTCTGATTTGGTTCTCCAGTGAAATCATATCCTACAACTTAGTAAGTCACCGAATGAGATGGCTCTGGACCTTCTAGGCTATGTGTTTTTCTGAGAACATAAATTAGAACACAAAGAATAATATGTCCTGAATTAATAATACAGATATAGCAACTCTGTTATGTTACACTGCACAAAGCCAACTATTCAACCTTGGTTTTGACCATTGGAGATATGTTGCCTAAAACTAATAGCAATAATAAAATAGCTAAATTTAATGTTGAATAGAAAATAAAGACAACAAATTGAAAACAATAAAGGAAAATGCTTAAATTTATACAACAAATCTATAATGTTTGCATCTAGAGATCTGAATTAACCAATCAGAATATTTCCAATTTGTTGGGTTATCATTGTTACTGAATCACTCAAATGTCTTTGAATTTTTGTTGGTACATCTCTCCTTGGAAAAGAATTTTCCTGGAAATTCCAGCTTTGCAGGGATTAAGAGGTAGATAAATAAAATGAGTTATATTTTTAAACTTGACCATGTTTTTAAAGCCATGTTAGTTTGCTTTGAAAAGAGCTTTAACTCTATATGAACCAAGTTGGTTATATTTAGGAAACTACATGTATATGCACATCATATATTTATGCAATAACATTTAATGAAAGAGAAGGCCATAATTTGAAGGAGAATTGAGAGGCGTACTTGGGGAAGTTTGGAGTGAGAGAAGAAAAGGGAGAAATGTTATAATTATATTATAAACTCAAAACTAAATAGAGCTTTAATAATAAAACGCAACATGATTTTTTAAATTTTACCCTTATGTTCATGGGTGCAAATTCCTTACTGATTGCTAAATAATATAGAAGCCTTGTTAGAAATATTTATAATTTCCAAGTATAGTACTCTATCCCTAGTCAGAGGTCCTACATATCTATTTCTTACTTGAGGTAAAGTATATATAGTAAATATATGGCTTTCAAATACTTTGAATGTTAGTGTAAGTGTATGTATTTCTTGACCAAGAATGTAACTCATTTGTATTTGTAGAACTTCAGTGAAAGCTTGACTAGTTGATTATTTTAATCTTCAGTTTCTTTTCATATGCTGAGTTCATCAATAATGTTTCGATTGTATGCATATCTATTGGTTTTTCTTACAACTATTTCCTTTGAGTCAGTTCAATAAAAACATGAAAGTATAGTTCATATCAGTTTCTGAAAATGATCTATCTACTCAGGAGTTAAAATGAAAAATTCTCTTTATAAGCTGAAGTTTGGTCTCATGAGACTTTTACACAATCATCTGAATAAAATCTTTCACTTTGATGAGATAGAAATAAATGAAATAAATCTTAGTGTGACCTTATGTTGTTAAAGTACTGTGCTTCAAGGACCCATTTTGAAATGAGGTTTAGAGTCTGAATGGGTCTTCTTCGGTAAATTAAAATGAAAATACTAGCTGAACTGCTCTAACAGAATTTAGTAACATGGAATTGAATTAATAGAAGTTAATGAAAATGTTAAGGTTTACTACATCAAAGAATTTACAATAGAAAACAAATTAGACAGGGTTTTCATTTACTGATTTATCATGGCATTGAGAACAAAGAGAAACAAATCAATAGTGTTATAGCATTTAGTATTCACTAGGGCTTGTCTGTCAGCTCCTACTCTGTATCTGATATGATATGTTGATGCTTTCTACAGGTTTGTTTCTTAGATGATGTTTAATTATATTGCCCAGGGTTTGCTCCCTACACTGAGGCTTTAAATGAGTAAGTTTTTATTAGTTTAAACTCTTCTAAAACCATTTGTTGTTTATTTCTGTGCACAATTTCTAGCAAAACTGTAGGAAATTAATCCCAGCAATGAGAGCATGAGGCCAAAGGACTATGAACTTGAAGATAATCTAGATTATACAGTGATCAAAGATATTAATAGAAACCCTAAAACTTTGAAAGTCTGAGAACAAAAACAAAACAAACAAACAAACAGCAACAGCAACAAAAACCTAGGGGAAATGGCTCAAAGTATAAGCATAAAATGACTTTCTGACTAGGACTCCAATCATTCAGGAAATAATTGTAAGAACTGACATAAGGTCTCACGTGAAGTTAAAAATCTTTGACAAAGCATCAGAAATGACCCCTAGAATAGGCAAAAAATTCTTACCAGCTAATCAGACACAGGATCTGTATACAGAATATATACATACTACATATATATATATATATGTATGTATGTATGTATGTATGTATACACAAACACACACAGAAGAACTTAAACAGTTGAAATCAAAATAGTCTAGTTTATATGTTCAGCGACTAAGTTGAATGCACAGTTTCCAAAAGTAGCAGTACAGGAACAAGGAGCCACCTCAGTCAGTAGATTGGCTACAAGAACCCGAGTGTAATCTCCATAGCATGTAATTAAGAAGGTGCGTGCAGAGGTGCACACTTGTAATCCCATCAGTGAGGAGGCAGAGACATGCAGATTCTTGGGCTTGCTAGCCAGACAGCCTAGTCTATTTAGTGAATCCCAGGACAATGAGAGACCTTGTCTCAAAAACCAATTTAAAATACAGTGCTTGAACAATGACATCTAAAGCTGCAAGGCTGTCCTTTGGCTTCCACATGCTTGTGTACATATATAAGCATGCACATTTTTAAAACATAAACATGGAAACAAACAATAAATTCATAGAAAATGTTCAATATCGTTAGTCACCAGAAAAGTGCAAATCAAACCTAGGTTCTGAAGAGATGGTTCAGTGATGAGGAACACTTGCTGCTCTTCCAGAGGCCCTAAGTTTAGTCCTTAGCACCCACGTCAGGTGGCTCACAGTTGTATAACTGTAGCTTCTGACCTCTTTGGGCATCAGCTCTCAAGTACACATGTCCACATACAAACACATATACTTACACATAATTAAAAATAATAAGAGTAACTTTAATAAACAAAATTGAGATGCAATCTTACCCCGGTTACAATGATTTTCACCAATGTGGGTGGGAGCACTGGTCAGAATGCTGTGGAATAGGGGTACCTTTATCTATGACACTGTCCGGAACCTGTCTAGTCACTGTCACTATAGAAATCAATATGGGGGATCCTAAAAAATTTCTAGTCTGGCTGTGCCACTTTTGTGTACCTAGTCAGAGATTTCTGCACATGTGCTCATGGTTACAGTATTCACAGTAAAAAAAAAAAAAAAAAAAAAAATTAATTCATTTGCAGGAAAATGTATCTAGAACTTGGGGTTATTGTGTTAAGTGAGATAGGCCAGTCTCACGATGACAGATACTGCATGTTTCCTCCTGGACATGGTGTATAGGGAAAAAAAGCAATAGTCATGAAAGTACAAGCTTTCACATAAGGGGTGTGTGTGGAAAGGAAAGAGAAGAGGAATGCAGAGAACTAAGAAGAAGGGGAGGCTGGGTGAATATGATTAATCAAAGTACATTGTATGAATATAGTAATGAAATGTCATAGTGGACCATAGTGTGTGTGTGTGTGTGTGTGTGTGTGTGTGTGTGTGTGTGTGTGAGTGAGTGCATGTGTGTGTGTGTGAGTGAGTGTGTGTATGTGTGTGTGTGACTATGTGAGTGTGTGTGTGAGTGAGTGTGTGTATGTGTGTGTGAGTGTGTGAGTGTGTGTGTGTGTGAGTGTGTGTGTGAGTGAGTGTGTGTATGTGTGTGTGTGAGTGTGTGTATGTGTATGTGAGTGAGTGTGTGTATGTGTGTGTGTGTGTGTGAGTGTGTGTATGTGTGTGTGTGTGAGTGTGTGTATGTGTGTGTGTGAGTGTGTGTGTCTGTCTGTCTGTGTCTGTGTGAGGTGGGGTTGGGAGGGAAAGAAGGGAGAAAGAAACAGAGAGAATAAATACCATGTATGGTTTCACACATTCGCATGGTTGAGGCAGAAGAATCATGAATATAAGGCCAGCATGGGAAGCAGAGTGAGAACTTGTCCTAGAAACAAAACCAACTACCACCAGTACCATATATTTTACTTAATAATGGCCTCAGAGTTCCAGAGTACTCATGTTTCTAGCTATTGCTATTGACTTCCTATTGTATCGACTTTATAAATAAACTTTACCATAGGTGTATGTCTAGACAAATACATAGTGTGTGCAGTCTTTACTACCCATGACTTAGGCACCAATGGGGACTCCTGGGACACATCCTTTTAGCACACAGAACTATGGGGCCAGGGCCGCCTGCAGGACCAAAAGCATCAGCATCTTTTGGGAACACACTGCAGGTGCATATCTTTGAGGCTCCATCCTGGACCAATTGAATCAGAAACACTGCAATTGGAGTCCAGGTATATCTATTATAATAAGCCCTCCAGGTAAATTTAATACATGTGGAAGTTTAGAAATGTCTCTTTAATATTTTGATTTCTGAAACTGGACTAGAATTACTTCTTAAAAATTATAGTCTGGTGTAGTCCCTAGTTATTTCAGAGGCCAAGACAAAAGAATGGCAAATTCCAGGTCTACCTGTGCTGCAGAGAGAATTTAAGGTGGCCTTAAATGAAACCCAACTTCAAACTGAAAACAAAACAAAACCAAAAAGAGAGAGAGAGAGAGAGAGAGAGAGAGAGAGAGAGAGAGAGAGAGAGAGAGAGAGAGAGGATGATGCTCAGAGCACCTGCCTAGTATATGCAAAGCCCTGGCTTCAATTCCAAAACCACAAGGGGGGGGGGCACTGGTGTCTTGACTTATGCCTTACTTTAATCCTAGCACTAAGAAGTCAGCCTGCCCAGTCTATACAGTGAGTTCCAGGACACTCAGAGTGACATAGTTAGACACTGGAGTGGGGGGGGGCAGAGAAACAGACACAAAGACACAGACAGAGAAGGGAAGAGAGAGAGACAGACAGACAGAGACCCACAGAGAAGAGTGTGAGAATGACCCAGTGCCCTTTCTTTTCCTGGTTTTCACTCTTTCTCCCCTTCCATGTGCATTCTTATGCTTTCGGTTTATTCAAATATTCATCTTGTTTCCCCAAACCATTTGGGGCAGCTCCCAGAGGTGTGTCTCAAGAGTGAGCAGTGTTTACTGAGTGCATTAACTCAATAGGACACAGGTAGTCTGCATAAAATAACTCCTTTCACTTACTCTGGGTCTTCTTTGCACCCTTACAAAGCAGCTGCCTTTGCTAATCCCTGCTGTACAAGCAGGCGAGATAAAACAAGGACGAAGGGCGCCATTCCTGGCTCTGCCTTAGAGCTGCATCTGACTCCTAACACAATACAGAAGATAAAGATTCTCTCTAGGGCATCGTAGAGTCCCTTCTTGTTTAAGGAAGGTTCTACTCATAACCTACTGTCTTCCAGAAAACTCTAGCTCCAAAAGCCATCAGTTGGGAGGGAACAGGGTGGGATGAGATTTTAACATCAGCTTGAGAATTTGGGTACAACCAGTTCAGACACCTACAGAGAGAAAGCAGGCTCAGACCATTGATGCCGGTGCTTCCAGCTCTCACCCAGTTACCCCCTTCCACTACCATGAACCATAAGGCTCTACACAGGAGCACCTGAAATCGCAGGGCTTAGATGTGATGACGGAGACAACCAGGGGTCTCCACAGCCAGCACGTTCAGCTTCTCATTGAAAATCAAGTGTGGGAATGCTATTCATGGCATCGAGTGAAGAAATAAAGCTATGTCCATGGCACAGTCCACCACCCTGGCATTCATACTTCTAGACCTTGTGGCCACTGTTGGTAGCCATCGCTTGTCGCCTGTCTTTGGGTTGGAAAGGACAGGCTGGTTCTGAAGTATGCATATCTCTGAGAGTTGTTTAACCTATTAGGGGTTTGTAGACTGTATTATTGAATAAACATAAAAACCTTAGGTGTTTCCACCTTCTCTAGAAGCTACATAATAATGACTCCCAGAAGACGCACTGGTGTTTCTGAAAAGTATCAGCGTCCTCCCGCCCACGCCTTCTGACGTTTCCTGCTTCTCCCTTTCCAGTCCCAGCAGAAGTGCATCGTGATCTTCGCGCTGGTCTGCTGCTTCGCCGTCCTGGTCGCGCTGATCTTTTCAGCGGTGGACATCATGGGAGAGGATGAGGACGGACTCTCAGAGAAGAATTGCCAAAATAAATGTCGGTAAGAGGTAACAAACAAAAATTCTCTTTTAGGGAGTGGGTGAGAAATTCAGGGACGGGTCTGGACAGGGAAGAGAGAAGTGTCTGCAGAACTTCAGGGAAACCTCACTCTCCTCGAGGATGTTGTTGTTTAGATCAGGTCCTAGGCATGATTGACAATTTCCTATGCTCTACATCCTATTCCTATTCTACAAAAAGAGCTGGTTGACGAAATAAAATATGTGAGTAGTCTGTATGTCTAAAGACTTCTGTGTATGTATGACATTTTGACCCACTTCTTAATAATGCCTGGCAAAGGCAAGTGCCCCAATGAACAGAGAACACAATTCTATTTGTTTATGCAGTAGAAGTTAACTCATGCATCTCAGGGTTGGCTGCGGCTTAGCACTTAGTTTTTTATGTGCTTATTCATTTTAATCAAGATGTTACTGAGGTAGAAACATACCAAGAAGAAGCTGTGGTCAACATCAAGCTAGAAAACATCTTTACTCCACAAATGCTATATGAATTTCGTGGCCACAGTACAGCTTTACAGTGACATCTATGTAAAAAAGAGATCATGCTGACAGAAGCCTCATAACAAGTATACACATTTCACCCTGGATATTTTGTCTTGAAGTTAAATGTTCTAGCATAAGAAATGTCCTGGAAAAAATAGGCTTTTTCCTCCTCTTTAATTCATTGCAATCTAGTTACCAGGGTATCAGTATTATATAAAGAGCAAAGGAAATAAGAAAGAAATCACTACCCCCCCCCCCTTTTTTTTAAATTTCTAATCTCAATATTAGAAACATGCATCATAGCCTGTTTCTTTCTTGGGCTAATAAAAGAGTTGAACTGGAGTCATCTTAAAGAAGCAACGGAACAATTGTACATGGCTCTTCTGCTGATGCTGTCTGCTACAGCACCGTCCGTGCAATGTGCAATCAATATCTAGAAAGAAACTTTACACAGGCCAAACTAGAAAACTCCCTTAAGACAGAGACTGAGTGGGCATTGGAATATTTTCTAGGTGGAACAGCATGGAGTTCACAGACTTTAGATGTCTAGTTATCTAAATAGAAAATATTACCAGGTTCGGATTCCAGATGGATTCAAAGAAAAATTGTATTGTCTTCCTGTATTGTTGTTTTATTTTTTGTTTCTTTTTCTAATTGAACAACTTTATTTTAAAAAACAAAGATAAATGTACAGATTTTAAGCATTTTTGCATAAATGTATACGAATACATTTTTGTCAGTGCTTGGTTTTTTAAAGATTTGATAGTGTGCATTAAGATCTTACTAGTTACAATGAGCATAAAGTGCATGTAAAACAAGATGTAACCTGGAATTACTCAAAGTTTTCTTGGTGTGTAAAGATTAAGCATAATGGTTTTTTATTTCTTTGTTTTGGGTTTTGGTGTGGGTGCTGGTGGTGTGCGTGCATGTGTGCTTGCATGAGTGTGTGTAATGCCTGTCCTACAAGGTTTATGTGGTGGAGTCAGAGCATTATCCAAATCCATAGCAAAACAGTGAGAGAAGCACAGTAAACGGAACAAACTCCCTGTTTGTTGCTAAGCCTGCAGAAATCTCTCTTCTGTGCTCCACGCTAACCCCTCACTTCTGGACCACTCTGTATCTATCTTTACCCTAATTATAGTCTTTGGCTCTACGGAAATATATGAACACAAACCTGAGAACATTCAGAGCTCATTGTCACGGAAGCTTATTGTAGCAAGGGTGTCAACACCACCAACTGTGCATTCCAGAGCCTCTGAGGCAGGCATAGCTGTCAGGGGGAGGTGGGGCTGTGATGCTCAAAGGGGAGACTGCCTCCTTGGGTCAGCATAAGGTGGCAGCATGACTTGTGACTGTTTAAAGGAAGCGTGCTTGGCTTTCTCTGGTTGGCCCTGAAGTAGGACTGAAAATCAGGAAATCTGGGAGTCATTCACTAGTTCCCAGCCATGATCTAAATTACTGCTGAGCTTCCGGGGCAAGTTGTCACAAGATGTGGCCAAAGCTGAGTTGCGTTCTCCCTTACGGTACAGCTATAATTCCTTTGTTTACTCAGCCTTCATCCCATAAACTTCCCCTGTTCTTATCATCTCCTCTTATGTGCTCATTTGCTTGTTTTAGCTTTTTGAGGAAGAATCTTATGTAGCCTCAGCCAGCCTTCCCTGTTCACTTTCCTGCCTCTTCCAAGCTCATGGGCTCCCACACTGGCTGGACTCTCCCAGCCTTCTGCTAGACTGCAATGTACACATCTCCATGTTTTCTCCAGCACCAAGTGTGCCTTGCTGCTAATTTTCACTGGTTCCACCCATTCCTGTCCTCAGAATGGTTGAGCACCATGTTTGTTTGGTTTTGTTTTGTTTGGTGGTTGTTTTGTTAGTTTGTTTTGCTAGCTCTTCATTCCTCTAGGCACTGATGCCACTGGTAAAAATGAACAAGCTTTTCCAACAGAGCTGGATTTCCTGAGACTGATAACCCCTAGCAGGGGTCAATGTTCAGGTCAGTAGGTGCTCCCCAGAAGGCTGGCCCCATCCCCCATCCCCCCTCCCCCTTCTGTATATCTTCATTCTCCCTGTCACCACCTTACTTTTTCTCTGTCTCTTCTCAGACTTTACTCTGCAGTGGCACTCATTGGATCAACTGATAGTTCTCTCCAGTGGCTGTGACCCCACAGAGGTACATACAGTTTCTCTGCAGGCTTCCTTGCTCTTGGTGGTGTTACTAAACACAGGGTCCTGTGCTCAGTAAAACCTTTGCTGAGATCTGCTACTTAGAAATTCAAGTCTGCCTGTATGTGTCTCTGCTGAACGTCAAATGCAGCCTGACAGCTCTCTCCTCTGTGTTTTGATAGCCTCTCCCCAAGTTCTGTTTTACACCTTGTTCTTTTCCAAATATCTCCCTGCAATTCATCTTGTTCCACTCACTAGCTCATCTATCCTGTGATGGATCTCCAGTCTCAATCACACTGCTCAGGCAGCTGCCCCAACTTTTATGTTCTTATTAATGTGTCTCGCCATGGTCTTTTCTGTCTGCTTTGCTCTATTTTTTTTGGGAGGGGGGGTGGTCCCACATGTTGCTTTTCTGCTATGTGACTATACTAATAGGAAATAATCACACATTCACCTATCATAGATTACAAAATGCAAATTATTCAAAAATGGTCCTCCCCATACCTTCTATTTAAGTTTAAAGATGGGATCTTGCTCTGTCCTCAGGCTGATCATTCTTGCGATTGGCTTGTCATTCCTCTACTGACTTTCTCTTTTGAGACTTTCCTCTTGAAAGGACTCCTGCGTTCTTGTCATCTCAAGACTCCAGGTCCAGAGTCACAAACCATGTTGAGTCTTTATATTTTCCCACTTCCTATTTATACACGGCCAGTTCCTTTGTGAGAACTTTGGATTCTGTTGGTGCCATTGGCTCATTATCTTCTGATTACGTACAAGGCTAGATTTTTTTAAAAAAATCCTGAAAACAAGAACCCACAAGCTACCCCTGATCCCCATCTTACACTGTACTCCATAGCTCAGCACCAAGGTTTTAATAGGCAATAATTTTTATGTGATCCAAGTATAAATTACTGAGATTGTACTGTTCATTGGGGTGACAATGTGTGACATATCTATGTCACCATAGTGGAATTTTCTGTGGTGTAACAGTTGATGATTGTGGGAGCAGAGCCCGAAGTGATGATACAAGTGGGGACTATGATGAAAACACAAAGTTCTGATCCTCAGCTTCTCGATGGCAGCATTATGGAAAGAGAAGGAGCTTCCCAACAACAGCTTTGCCTTTGGATAATAACAGTCCCCATTCCCCTATGGGAATAATCTTGAATAGAGTTTCTCAAAAGAAGGCATATGACTCCCAGACAGATGGGCATTCCTTGGCTGTCGGTGATGTAGGGAGTAGCTCCTCGTGGAATGTGACTGCACCTTACCTCATTTACACGGATGCATGACACTAGCATCTCAGGAAGACTGATCAGAGTTCTGTGGCTACAGCACACTGTGCTTGGCTGTTATGGCCACTGTGCCTGACAGGTTCCTGCCCTACAGGCAGCCTTCTTTGTTACCCCAGGACCAGGGACAGGAGGTGTCAGTAGGAGAGGGGTTTGTGAATCACTAGTTAACCTCAGGATGCAGTGGGTGGGAGCTGATCCCTAAGAGGCAGAGCTGGCAGGAGCAGGAAGAACTTCAACTGAAGTGAAATTGAATAATTTAGGATTTTTTTTTTTCTAGCCGGCACTGAGTACATAACTTTCAACAAAAATTTAAAGCGAAAGATAAAAGCTCAGTTCTTTTTTTTTTTAATTGAACAACTTTATTTAAAAAACAAAGATAAATGGACAGATTTTAAGCATTTTTGCATAAAAGCATACGAATACATTTTTGTCAGTACTTGATTTTTTTAAAGGTTTGATAGGGTGCATTGAAATCTTACTAGTTACAATGAGTATAAAGTACATGTAAAACAAGATGTAACCTGGAAATAGTCCAAGTTTTCTTGGTGTGTAAAGATTAAGCATAATGGTTTTTCATTTTCTTTTATCTTTCTCTCTCTCTCTCTCTCTCTCTCTCTCTCTCTCTCTCTCTCTCTGGCCTTTGTTTTTTCTTGAACTTCATATACTCTGTGAGTTGTTTCTGGGGTGTTCAGAGCTTTCTGGGGTTAGCATCCAATTATCAGTGACTGCATATTATGTCTGCTCTTTTGATTGTGTTACCTCTCTAAGTGAAGGCAAAAAGAATCCGCTAAACATATCTCAGTGCAGACAATTTTAGCTCTAAACTTGACTTTCAAACATAATGGCACATATTAACATTTTATTTCACTATTGAAACCTATCAAATTCATATCTTCTAAATTATGAGGGAGTTTTATTAGTAATCATACTCAGGAAATTATGTTTATATAACCCCAAGATAAAAACTATCTGAGATTATTTTTTGAAATATTTCCTTATCTTTAACATGTAGTCCTTTAAAAGAGGGAAATCTGGGTGAGTGTGACACTTCCTAGTGGTCTGTAATTACCACTCGGGGAAGCAGCAGAAGCTAATTATTTCAAAGTTTTGATTTTAATGAAACTTAATATACAACTAATGATGCTGACATTTCCTGTTGCCGGTTTGGGTCTCCAGGAAGATTATTTGAATGTGGTGAACATTTCTCAAAAAGTTCACTAAACTCTTATAGGCAGAGCCATACCTGATAATCATGATAAATGCCAAGAACAGTTGTCAGTAACAGACAGCAAGGATCATCTCTCTGTGAAGCCATTCTTAAAGTGCCAAGGAGAACCCAGAATTAAGGAGAAGCAACAGAAACACTGACAGAAAACATTACTTTTGCTATGTCATGCATCATAGTAGAGGTCAAAGGCACACATGCATGTGATGGTCAGAGCAGCAACTTGTAGGAACCAATTCTTTCCCCATCATGTGGGTCCCAGGATTCAAACTCAAGTTGCCAGCCTTAGCTTTAAGTACCCTTACCAGCTGAGCAATCTCATGAGCCCTTTACTACACATTGTGAGCCCTGAATTTATTTGCAGTATTGGTTTAGACCAGTGGTTCTCAACCCTCCTCGTGCTGCCTTTAATAGAGTTCCTCATGTTGTGGAACCATAAAATTGTTCCATTACTACTTCACAATTGTAATTCTGCTACTGCTATAAATCTTATGTAATTATCTGATGGCCAGAATATCTGATATGTAGCCCCCAAAGGGGTTACAACCTACAGGTTGAGAACCACTGGTTTAGAAGATTATTTTTTTACATGAGATGAATTTTCTTGTAAATGCTGAGGAAACCTCTCTAATTCATTACATACAGTGCTCTGCTCACATCCTGCCCTCCTGACCAGCTCCATTTCTGGATGTTCCCCATATTTGCCAATGTCAAGCCACAGCTGTGGTTACTCCATATGGCTCCCTGGCTATAAATGCCAGATCTCAGTGTCTGTCTGTGCAACATGCATTTAGCTGGATGCAGCCTTTGTACCTTTCTCCATCTCACAGGCCTCACAGAAGACGGCCTTACTTTAAGCTCAGGTTACCCTACATTTGGGGGCTTTCACACTGCCTAGAGCTGACCTCTGCCGGAATGCCCTTGCTACTGACAAACACTAGCTTTAGTTATGGGGTTTTATTCCCAGTTAGTTAACTCATCCCATTCTCACAGTAATCTTGTGCTGCCAAATAAGTATATTGAGGTCCATGAAAACTCCCATTAGAAATCTGGATGATAGTCACTAATAATATAAAATATCTTGGTGTGACTCTAAGCAGGTGAAAAATCTGCCTGACAAGAACTTCAAGTCTCTGAGAAAAGAAATTGAAGAAGACCTCAGAAGATGGAAAGATCTCCCATGCTCATGGATTGGTAGGGTTAACATAGTAAAAAATGGCTATCTTATCAAAAGCAATGTACAGATCCAATGAAATCCCTATCAAAATTCCAACCCAATTCTTCACAGAAATAAGTAAAGCAATTCTAATTCATTTAGAGTAACAAAAAACCCCAAGATAACAAAAACTATTCTCAGCAATAAAGGAACTTCTGAGGGAATCACCATCTTGAACCTCAAGCTCTACTACAAAGCAATCCTGATTTAAAAAAAAAAAAAAAAAAAAAAAAAAACCCGCATGATATTTAATGGTACAGAGACAGGCAGGTAGATCAATGTAATAAAACTGAAGACCCAAAAATGAATCCACACAATGTCACTTGATCTTTGACAAAGAAGTAAAGACTATCCAGTGGAAAAAAGACAGAATATTCAAAAGAGGGTGCGAGCTAAAGTGGTGGTCAGCATGTAGAAGAATGCAAATTGACCCCTTCTTATCTCCTTGAACAAAGCTCAAGTCCAAATGTATAAAAGACCTCCACATAAACCATATGCACTGGATCTATTAGATGAGAAATTGGGAAAGACCCTTGAACACATAGGCACAGGGAGAATTTTCCTGAACAGATCACCAATGACCACCCAGGCTTTAAAATCAACTATAGAGAAATGGGATCTTATAAAACTGAAAAGCTTCTGTAAGGTGAAAAACATTGTCATCAGGAAAAAATAGCAACTAACAAATTTAAAAAAAGATCTTTACCAATCCCATATCTGATAGAAGGCTGATATCCAATATATACAAAGAACTCAAGAAGTTAGACTCCAGAGAATCAAACAATCTTATTGAAAAATGGGGTACAGAGCTAAACAAATTCTCAACTGAGAAATATTGAATGGCTGAGAAGCACCTAAAGAAATGTTCAACATTCCTAGTAATCGGGAAAATACAAATCAAAACAACCCTGAGATTCCATTTCACACCAGTAAGAATGGCTAACATCAAAAATTCAGGCAACAGCAGATTCTGGCAAGGATGTGGAGAAAGAAGAACACTCCTCCATTGCTGGTAGGATTGCAAGCTGGTACAACTACTGTGAAAATCAGTCTGGTGCTTTCTCAGAAAACTGGGCATAGTACTACCTGAGGACCCAGCTATACCACTCCTGGGCATATATCCAAAATATGCTCTAACATCTAACAAGGATAAATGTTCTATAATGTTCATAGCAGTCTTATTTATAATAGCTAGAAGCTGGAAACAATCCAGATGTCCTTCAACAGAGGAACGAGTACAGAAAATGTGGTACATATACATAATGGAGTACTACTCATCTATTAAAAACAGTGACTTAATGAAATCTGCAGGCAAGTGATAGAACTAAAAAATGTCTTCCTGATCATCCTGGGTGAGGTAGCCCAGTCACAAAAGAATACACATAGTATGTACTCACTCAGAATACCCAAGATACAACTTACAGACTATATGAAGCTCATGAAGAAGAAAGAAGAAAACATGGATGCTTCAGTCCTACTTAAAAGGGGGAACAAAATAATTATGGGAGGTAGAGCATAGGAGGGACTTGAGAAGAAGAGAGGAGGGGTAAAAGACAAAAAGAAGCATATCAGGTATGGGAGGAGGTGGGAGAGATGTACAAAGGATTAGGAAATTGAACAGATGTGTGTAGGAGTGGAGGATAAGCAACAGAAAGTCCCAGATGCCAGGAAAGCAAGAGGCTCCCAGGACCCAATGGGGATGACATTAGCTGAAATAACCAACAAAGGGAGAGAGAACTTGTAGAGATCGTATGGAGAGGTTTGGCATGCCCCCCTTTTGAGGGATGGGGCCACCCATCCTTCTCAAAAAAGTTAACCCAAAACTTTAACCTGTATATAGGAAATACAGGGACAAAGAATCGAGCAGAGACTGAAGGGAAGAACATTCAGAGACTGCCGCACCTGGGGACTCATCCCATATGCAGCCACCAAACCCAGACACTATTGCTGATGCCAAGAAGTGCTTGCTGACAGAAGCCTGATATAATTGTCTTCTGAGAGGCTCTGGCAAAGCCTTACTGATACAGATGAGGATGCTCACAGCCAACCATCAGACTGAGCATGGAGACCCCAGTGGAGGAGTTAAGGGAAGGACTGAAGGAACTGAAGGGGTTTGCAGTTTCATAGGAAGAACAATATCAACCAACCAGACTCCCCCTCCCTGAACTCCCAGAGACTAAACCACCAACCAAAGAGTACACATGGAGGCACTCATGGCTCCAGCCACATATGTAGCAGAGGATGGCCTTACTGGGCATCAACAGGAGGAGAGGCCCTTGGTCATGTGAAGGCATGATGCCCCAGCATAGGGGAATGTTAGGGTGGTGAGGTGGGAGTGGGTGAGGGATGAGGGAGCACCTTCATAAAAGCAGGGGGAAGAGGAGTGCAATGGGGGGCTGTGAAGGGGAAACCAGGAATGGGGATAACATTTGAAATGTAATAAAAAATAACCAATAAAAAATTAAATGTTAAAATTTTTTTTAAAAGAAAGAAATCTGGATAAGACAGGGTTGGCCATGTAAGGCAGTAATTCCAGCACTTGAGGGTCTAAAGCAGAGAAGGATGGATTCTAGAACAGAATGAGCTACAGAGCAAGATTCTTCCTCAGAGTGAGAGTGAAAGAAAACTTAGCAGAAGGAGGGAAAAGGTAGAAAGAGAAAAAATAAAGAAAAAGAACAATAGATACTTTCAGCTCATCCCACAGCATTAACTGAACTGCTGGGTATAGGGAGTCTTGGATCTGGTTCTCATCCTTTGTCCTGTTGTTTCTTTGCTACTAGAACAAACAAGCAAACTATAAAAGCATTGCTAAGAGTAGAAACTTCCCTCCCCAGTGTGAACACATCAGGAGTACTGCACACATATTGGACATTCTGGAACTCCCAAGACACTCAGATCAGTGCCTCTTTATCTCTCAAAATGATCTTACATGAGTATTGAGTTTGGATCTAGCTTTGCTGAAATGAAAGTTGAATCAAGGATACTTTAACTTAAGACACTCAATGGAAGTAGCATCAGTCTAGCCTGGGATTGTGATATTGCAGGCTGATTATATAGCTTTGTATCTACTGCAACTCCTTTCAAGTTTAGACACTGATAATCACACCCAAGCTAAGCTTAGGCCCCCAGGGATCAAATAAAAGTCACTGGAGCAGTGGACACTTGTAATTTCAACCTGAGGAGACAGGAGAATCCTATGGGCTCATGAGCCCAGCGGTCTAGAAAGAGAGACAGCTCAAATGGAGACCCAAGCACACACATACAAATACTAACCACAGGTGAATGTACATGCACATGTATATACATGTATACAAACACACAGACAGAGAGGAGATTGAAGCATTATACCTTCAAATGTTACAGTTTATATTTTATTCAAACAGTCTCTCTTCAGAAGTTGCTCTGCCTCTTCCTCTTGCTCTTTCTCCTCCCTCCTTCCTTTTACTTCTTCTGGCATTTGTCTGACAGATGAGACTAGACAACCCTTCTTGTACATATGTTTAGTCTCCCTTTATCTGATTGACCTTTTAGTCCCTATTACAGCTTTGGCAAATAATGGAGAATCGACATTTGTCTTTGTAAACATTATCATCAAATTTGCATTTCTTCTTGGATCCCAGGGATGCTTGCCATGTCAAAGAGCACATCCTCTTTGTCACAGCACACCCTTGAGAGAAGCCATCTGAATTGCTGCATCCTAAGCTGTCTGCTCTCCTAGACTGCATGTGTGCTGGAATTGGAAATGTGTATCTTATTGATATTTGCGCTTCTGGAAACTGGCACCTTGCCAGAATCTTTGAAGGACCTAAATGCTGAGGACAAAAGGGATAAAAGAATATAACTCTGACATCATATGTCTTCTAAGAGTGCCCAGGAAGAGTAGGTAGTCAAATCAATTATAAACTAGAACATGGAGGAAAAGAGCAAGATGGTATGAAAAGAAAGAGAAACCGGGTCAGAAAAAGCAAAACTTAAATATCTGCTGAACTAGTTAAGGACAACTCTTCTGGATTTGCATTTTCCTATCTGTTAAAAAAGAAGTCAACCATCTAAGATGACCTATTGAATGTCTTCTTTCTCTAAACTATTTAAGTTTATAAAATACCCAAAAAACTGAGAAGGCCAATGACATGTTTCAGTAACATATCTGCAAAATGCATAAACATAGCTACAGAATTTTTAAGCTTTTGGGATTATCTGTCAAAGTTTAATTGATGGATGGGCTGGATTTTTTATCAGGGAGCTATGTTGTAGAGGGACTATGCTAAACCCAAAGCTGTAAAGAGAGATAAGTCACTATCATTAAGGATATCTGAGATGGATGAGATCAGACACACATTCATCACTCCTCGCTGTGTAAAAGTCTTAAACTGAGGATGGCTACTGTCAATGGGTCACAGAAAGGAGCCAATGACTAGGAAACAGCCAAATTGTCCACTGGATAGAAACACTACTAGCAAAGGCTTGAGATGAAAGCTCAGCCTAAGGACAGCAGGCTCTGGGCTTTGTGCTGAAACACAGATTGCAAGCAAGAAACAAAGGAAGAGGGAATAGACTGTGATCATTCCACTGGGCCACACATATGAGGCTTAGAAACCTGGGCTTTATTTTGAAACTCACTGGGAGTCACTAAATATTTGAGACCTCAGGGACTGGAGAGTCGACTCTGTAGTTAAGAGCACCTTCTCATCTTGGGAAGAGCTCATATTTGGTCCCCACCATGCACACACTAACTCATAACCCTCTATAGCCCCAGTTGCAGGAGACCCAATGCCTCCTTCTGACCTCTATTGGGAACAGGTATACACATGGTATACCTACATACATGTAGACAAAACAGCTACACATATAAAATAAATCTTTTAGAAAATTTTTGAGAATAATATGAATACGATTCCATTTGCATTTCAGGGGAACATGGTTATCTGGCCATGATGGGTGGACCAACCAGTTATTTCTCAAACACATTCTTAGATGCCTGCACAAGCACCCGTTACTGGTTTTGACAAACCATAAATAATCAGACATCCCATGAGTTTGACTTAGAAATCTTTAATGAAATCACTAATGAAATACAACTGCTATTGGCAGATCATAACATGGGAAGTTCTGGGTAAACTGATGAAAAGTTGGTCCCAAGAACCTCAAGAGATTTTGATGCTAGGGAAGCACTGAGTTTCAGCTCTGCCTGATACTGGTCTCATTTTAATCAAGTCACTCTTCTCTCTGAGGCTGTTCTTGGCTCGTAGTACATGGGTTTGAGACTTCCTGATTTGTAGGGTTGTACTTGGGTTAGTTAGAATAGTATATTGAATACACTTAACAGTATGTGCTATGTAAAAATCCTCAAAATTAAGTCACTCATATGACATGAAGAAGAAACACTCAGACAATTCTACTTAGTAACCAAGAATCACATAAGAGGTTATTTAGCTCCTACTAGCTATAGTTTGGATCTTACATGGTCCTTAAAAGATCCACACTTTTTAGACTTAGTTCACAGTCTGGCAGAAGACTGAAGCCTTAAGAGTTGGAGCCTAATAGAAGAAAATTGGTCTTTGGGCCATGGCATGCCCTTGGAGGGGAGACTGAGATCCTAAACCCTTCCTGACTTTCACTTTGATTCCTGTCTGCCAGGAGATGAGCAATTTCCTCTGGCCCATGTTCTCTTCATACTGTATTTCTCTGTTTCATGCCCAAAGTAGCAGGGCTAAGTAGCCATGGATTAAAGGCACTGAAACCACCAGTTAGCATAATGCTTTTCTTTCTAAAGTGATTGGTATCAGGTTAATTTTTAGAGCAGTAGAGAGCTAACAAATGCAGCTCTTTCTTGTGAGAGATAGTGGCTCTAAAGATAGTCAAAAGCAGGAAGTTGTTCTTGTTTTTGAGACAAAGTTTTATGTTTTCAAGTCTGGCCTCCCTATTTAGCCCAAATTGACCTTTGACTCCTATTCCTTCTGCCTTCGCCTTATACATTCTGGGACTACAAAAATGTGCCATCATACCAGGCTAGAAGGAGGTAAATGTGAGATTTAAGACAAACAAACAAGCACAATCCATGGTTACCAGGCATAGATGAGTTTTTACTTGTGTCAAATGTAAATGGGAAGTTCTGTCTTGATGTGGTGTTTACACTGTTATCTAAGTAGAAAGGTGGGACACAGCTCAGTTTGGAGAGTGCTTGTCCCACATACACAAAACTCTGGGTTCCAGCCACACAACCTATTGGAGATGCCCAGAGTTAACACAAATCTGTGAACAAACAATGCTGATGGACAAAGGCCCGGGGAGGTGCTCCAGTGTGAGAAATCACAATGGTGACACAAAGGGGTGTGGTCTCCCAGGATTACTATGAAGAGTCCAAAAGGAGCTCATGACTGCCTCCAAGTCAACGCCAGATTTTAAAGTTTTTCAGGGAAATAAAAGTAGCAACGAGAAATGAAAGCAAATGCAAAGGAAAAGAGAACCAAAGAAACACACTAAAAGGTGCTGCAAATACTCAGGGGTGGTTCAGCATATTAAACACTGGTCTGGGGCTCAGACCCAATGCTGCAGCTTAAATTTCAACTGCCAACTGAATGACTGCTTGGTTCACTCATTTCCTCAAAATCAATTATATTAAATAAACCAAATGTAGTCATAGCAGTAATTTTTTTTCATAAAATATAGAAAAAGATCCTGAACACCTGCCTCCCATGGTAGAAACTATGGTGGCACATGGGCAGATATGGGGCTGGAGATCTGAAGGCAGGAAGAAGAGAGAGGGTGACACTGGGCTTGGCCTGAATACCTGAAACCTCACAGCCCAACCCTACTGACAAACTTCTTCCAACAAGGCCACATATACACCAACAATGCCACACTTATATTGATACTCCTTAAGAGCCTATGGGGAGCATTTTCATTCAATCCACCATAGTCAGAAGCAAGAAAAGTTAGATTAATGTGTCTCTCATGTTTTCACTAGGCTTGGAGAAGCCATGTCATATATCCACACACAGATTCCCCAGCTGGGAACCCAGGCTCCTAGAATCAGCATGTGTCCCTACTCAAAGGAAGCATAACCAGAGCAATAGCATTATTTATCATTTGTTTAAAAATGGCAGCTGGGTTTGATTCCCAGAGTCCTGAAAATCTTTTTGAACTCTCCTGGCTTCCTGGAGAGAACTCACAGTAAGCAGATTCATAGGAAGAGATGCTCTTACAAATGTACTAACTTGGAGAAATGGAAAGTCACCAAAATTATGAGACTCCAGAAAGCCAGAGGTCTGAGGGCTTAAACATTATGTTCATAGGAGAGAAGAACATGGAGTTGGGTGTTCAGGGTAATTTTAAAGGAATAGTCAATGATTGTTAGACAGACT
Source organism: Micromys minutus (assembly GCF_963924665.1). NCBI lineage: Eukaryota > Metazoa > Chordata > Mammalia > Rodentia > Muridae > Micromys > Micromys minutus. The sequence goes on from NC_137969.1 coordinate 66,983,441, forward strand.
GGGAAGCCAGAAAGGAATGTGATCCTATGGGATTGGCATGAGCAAATTGACATTTCCAGACATGGTTACAGTCCTCTCTTGTCTTTAACAGTCCTCTTTGGTGGGTCACTTGAGTTTAGGAGAGAACATTTCTCTGTGCATTGGTGACTGGGAGGGAAACAAGACAAGGTTAGAGAAAGGAGTTTTGATTGTGCAGCAGCTTCTAAGGCTGCCTTGTCATCATGCCAATCTATGGGATGTCTTTTTTCTGAGCCCCAACAGAAGCATAAATTCAAACAAGTAAAAGAAGGACAGTGCAGATGATTTAATTTTTAACCATCAGTTAAAATACAGTAAGATTCTATCTGAAGTTCTTGGCTCTTGCCAGAACTTTGAAATGACTCTCCAGTATGAATGAATGCACTAGAACAGAAACACGTTCGGACACGTTTGTGTCTTTCCTCAGTGTCCATATTTATTGAGCAACAGTAAGCCACATTAGCTTTGTTGACTGCAATTTGCTATGTCTTCCAGATTTCCCTTGACAGCTGGCTGGGGCAAATACATATTGTCTTATCTAAGTCTTATTTTCTCTCTGACTACACATGAAACATCATACAGTACATTTCTCTGTCTATATGGGTTGTCTATTTACTGAATGGTTACAAGGAGTGAAGTAGGCTACAGTAAAGCTCAAGATGAGAGAGAGGGGAGAGGAGGGAGGGCGGGAGGAAGAGAGGAGGGTAGGAGAGAGAGAGAGAGAGAGAGACAGAGACAGAGGCAGAGACAGAGAGACAGAGAGTACTTCCCAGGAACCAGAGGAAGCTAGTACAGAAGTGAAGCAAATCTCTGTAGGAATTAGGAAATCTTTTTGGATATAGTCTCAATAGGTTCCTGAGGTTAGACATGGCCCCCTTTGGGGCTTCCCACCCAACTCCAAAATTTTAACCCAGAATGGCTCCTTTCTAAAGGAAAGAGTAGAGCAGAGACTGAAGGAAGGGCCATCCAGAGACTGCCCTACTTGGGGATCCATCCCACATGCAGATCTCAAACCCAGACACTATTGCTCATGCTAAGGAGTGCTTTCTGACAGAAGCCTGATACAGCTGTCTCCTGAGAGGCTCCGCCAGATCCTGACCAATACAGATTCGGATGATCAAAGACAACCATTGAACTGATCACAGGAGTCCCAGTGGAGGAGTTAGAGGACTGAAGGAGCTGAAGGGATCTTATCTGACATCAATGGGAAAGGAGGCCCTTAGTCCTATAAAGGGAGCTTTTCTAAGAGTGACACTGATTGTACTAAGCAAAGTACTTACTTCACCTCCACACAAACATGATCACTCAGTTCCCATTGGCTATAAGGAGATGATCATCATATTTGTGTTATTTTTATTTAAAAATAGATCATAATGAATAATGAAAAATTCTCTTTGGAAGTCTGCTGGAGGCATAACTGGAGAGTCACACCAAGCCTTGGCTTGAGTTTGGCTGTCTAGGACAACTACAGGACCATGACAGCCAGAGAAGCAAAGGGAAAAACTAAGCTGAAGATTTTGAGACAGATAGAGTATTTGTCGGTCCTTTCATGTACACACTGGGAGATCAGATGGCAGCCACCCTCACAGTGATTGCTGTCCTCTTTATGGAAGACAGGTGAGGGTATTGCACATTTTCCTTGGTCTAGTGTGTTCAGTAGGTCCTCAGACCTGGTTTTCTAGATATGATTTTAGTATACCAACATGCCCACATGGCAGTTTCTCTGTGGTAAACCAGTAGGATGGCACCCTTTTTATGTTCAGTAACAAATTACCAGGCTTTGCCTAATAGATGGTTCAGGACAGATGGTGTTATTTGTGTGCTCACTGAAGTGTATTCACTCTGCCCGTATTTGTACTCAAACGGAGCTAGATGCTGCAAATAGAGTTGGCCAGGAGAAGGCGCAGCCTCCAAACCCACTGTTTTTATACAATATCAACTAATTTAGAGCAGGACACAGTAACTCATTTTAAATAGTTACTGAATGCTTCAGAATTTCACGGAAAAGAGGTCCTGAGAGGTCCTATGTGAATGTGTCTCTGTCCCTCTTGTTACTCTAGATAACAAAAACTTCAGTCTCCAGACATGATGGAGTACGTTAGCTGTATAGGAAGGAATAGAATACATCTTTTGAGTATGTAAGAAGTAAGGTGTGTGTCTGTGTGTCTGTGTATGTCTCTGTCTTTCTCTTTCTCGCTCTCTGTATGTGTGTCTGCCTGTCTCTGTCTCTCCTATGTGTGTGTGTCTGTCTGTCTGCCTTTCTCTTTCTCATTCTATGTCTGTGTGTTTCTGTCTCTTACTCTCTCTCTCTCTCTCTCTCTCTCTCTCTCTCTCTCTCTCTCGCGCGCGCGCGCGCGCGCACGTGTGTGTGTGTGTGTGTGTGTGTGTGTGTGTGTGTGTGTGTTTCTGTCTGTCTCTCTTTCCTGTGTGTGTGTGTTCACTCTTCAATTGCTTTTTCACCTACAGTCTTTGAGGCAGCATCTCTCTTGAATCTGGAACCTTAACTTTTCCATCATCACAGCTGGTTGCACGGTAAAGAGGTGCCCACAGAACATACAACATCCTGGAGAATAACCATCTAGATTCTAGATCCTCTGTTTATTTTGTGGAGGATGTTCTAGGGGCATGGTGTGCTTTTTACCTTTATGCCAGATAAATATTTTATCTGTGCAAGTATGTACCGCACAGCCTGCTTACCTTGTGTTTAGCAAAGAATAATTGAAACCATTTCTGCTTAGCATGCAGATTATTTTTGCCAGGGAAATGCAGTTCTGCCTTTGAACTCTTTAATGAACCCAGCCTGACTTATCTAGATGTATTCTCATATCATATCGTGGGCTGGGACTCAGTACTCCTTTTATATTTTAGGCATTCCCATTTGCCTAAAAATAGTGCAAAGGGCTGCCTCTCTGAGTGCAGTTACAATAGATTGCTTTGTTGTGATGGAGAGGGTGAAGCCTGTTTTCATCTCTCTCACTCAAAATTTTATTTCCCATTTGATGCACTTGATGAAGATAATGATCTCAGTACCTGGTTGCCAGGATCTGACTCTCTGGGTATGTGTTTTCTCTGCCTTTGAAAAAAGAATGCTTCTTCAGGATCCAGCCTGGAGACACTTCATTAGTTAACTTTATTTATTTTCTCCTTGAGTTTCCCATGGCTTCCTCCTTCCTTGCCATAATCACCTACTGACCATCTGGTCAACCTATGATCCTAGACACTTAGTTCATTAAAATAGTTCAGGGCTAAAGGAGTCCAAATCTTGTTAAAATTACTTTTTTTTCTGCCGTTAAATTGGAAGCATAACTAAATGTTGTGATGTGTTTTCCTAGTGGATACGGACTTTAGAGTTTACATGTAGGATTCTAAACAGGGAAACATTGTAGACAACTCAAAAAAAAATGCTGGAGTTGCTAGCATGGGGCTGCCAGAAATTTGTTTTCTTCCCCTACTGTCAGAATAAGCCCTGATAAAAATCAGAGCTGGGAAAAGCAGAGCAGAACCGTACATTTGGTGCTCTCCCCTGGTTTCAGTGCTCAAGAGAATGCCTGTTGACAGACTGGAAAGTGACTATCAGCTGTCTCCTTTGGAAATGACATTAGCTCACTAACTTCAAAGAAGGGAGGGGAAGAGAACCAAAGAGAATTAGCAGCCCCATTGCTGTGAACCACATGCAGGTCCTTTGAGACTGTCCTGGAGTAAGAGCCTGTGAGATCAACAGCCAACTAATGCTTTCTCCCCTTCCTTGCACTTGGGAATCTGCTTTCATCTGTTTTGTTTTTTCTAACTGAATAAGCCTTTTTTTCCCCAAAAAGGATCTCTGTCACTGATAATAAAAATAACAGGATTCAAGTTGTCTCTGTTCACATAGGTTCCTACTACCAAGCCTTGTACATTGAATTTGTTGTGTATGTGCAGACATTAACTAAATACAATAAAATTAAAAAGAGAAATAACAATATACTGTAATATTATGAAAGCTGTTGTCACTCAACAATTTATTTAATGACAAACAAGACTGGACTTTGTCCTGTGAAAAAGAGGGGACCAGAGAGAAAGGCACACAAGAAAGGTAAGATATCACTGCTCTGGGGACATTAGACTCTAACAGGGGAAGACCAAGAATAACTCAGAAGATATTAGCAGAAAGAAAGGCAGACACAGGGATGCATGGGTAAATAATGCTAGAGTAGCAGTGCAGTAGAAAGATAAAAGTGCCTGCACAGGAAGCTGGGAACACAGGGAGGGAGGGTGCACTATATTGTACAAAACTTTGTTTTACGAATGATTTAGAAACCTTACTGTAAGGTTATTTGCTTTCCTTATCAATCAGAGAACACTTACCCATTCACTTACAAGAGGCCCTTCGGTATTGGCTGATATAGGACTCAGAGGCACTATGGGGTGATCCTAGGTTCCTATGTCTCTGCACAAGGACTAAGCAGAGACATCCAGTGGCAACAGAAGCACAGGTATTTATTATGTGCCAAAACATTTCTGAGGCTGGTAAGATGGCTCAGTCAGTAAAGTGCTTACTGTGCGAACCTGACTTCGACCCCTACAACACACATAAAAAGCCGCACACACTGGTATATACCTGTTATCTCAGCACCAGAGAGACAGAGTCCAGAGGATTTCGAGAGTTTCTGGCCTGCCATCGAACAAATTTAGTGAGGTCCAGGCTCAGTGAGAGAGTCTGTCTCATTGACTTGAGATAAAGAATGATGCAGAAACATGCCTAGCATCAACCTTTGACCTCTACCATGCACATATGTACACAGATATGTGTGCATGCAACAAAGAAAACAGGAAAGGGGAAAATATAAAAGGAGAGAGGTAGTTTATGTTCAAGGAAAAGAAGTTGAGAGGAAAGTTTAAGAGCTCAAAATGGCTTGGCTACAAAAGTGGAGGTGGTAATGTCATAAGGAAGGCCTTGGGTCATTTGCATAGTAGATGCGTTCAGATTCTTTTCTGCATATAGTTCTCTATACAACTTTATGCTTGGGGGTCATGATAGCATCTTGCATCTCCACCAAAGAGTTTGCACAAAACCTTCCAAACCTCACTCTCTGTCTCATTCCCTTGCCTCAAGTTTATTGCTTTCTTTCTTATACATATGGGTTGCAAGTGTGACTAGTCTCAACTGTTGGTGCCCTTGTTCAGGTAACCAAGGGTTACAAGAACACATACCTGTGGAAACTCTACTGCCCTGTCCATCTAATATCAAGGGTGGCTGCCAGTACACACAACCTGGATAGCTGAACAAAAAGGTAGTTCACATCTTCCTGTGACATAGTGCTGTACATTGAAGTTCATTCTGCTACCCAGAACAGCCTATAAATGAATAGTTTCAGACAAAAGTTTACTGCGTCTGTAAATAGTAAAACCAAGAGTAGGGAGAGACAGCTACTCTGCGAGTTCATCCTCAGAGTTGGAGAGTACTGGACTCAGACATTAAGGAGATGGATATCAAGGAAAGACAGTTCTGGAAGGAATGGGGGGGGGCACATGGCTGCTGTGTTGGAAAAATGGCACCTGGATGGTATAGCTACGACAGAATGACCATATGGCATGGAGTCAACCTATAGGTCTTGACCTCTTTGAGGTTCAAATGATCCTTTCACAAGGGTCACCTAAGACCATCAAGAAAACACAGATATTTACATTACAATTCATAGTAGTAGCAAAATTACAGTTATTAAGTAGCAAGGAAAACAGTTTTATAGCTGGGAGCCACCACAACCTGAGTAACTGTATTAAAGGGTTGCAGCATTAGGAAGGTTGAGAACCACTGTATCTCTAGCATAGTGTCTGATATAGAACCAAGGATACGGGGCAAAAGGATCACTGCCTTCAAGGAGCCTTTATCAGATAGAGAACTATAAAGCTTTCTTGAGGTAACTTAGGGTCTGTCCTAGGAGGCTGCCTCAGAAACTTGCGTTGCTGTGACTAGACACCTAAGAAATCTGACTTAGAGGATGAAAGGGAGGCAGGTGTGATAGCAATTGCCTGTGACGACAGGACCTCATAGGCTGCAGCAAAAGAACTACTGTATATCCCAGGCCACCTTGCACTATATGGCCAAACCTTTCCCCCCCCCAAAGAAAATTATTTATTTTGGTGCAAAGATTTATAATAACTTATAGCTTCTCAGGGTGGGGGATGACAATGTGCATGTTTGTAATGTCCCCTTTCGGAGCATGACTCCAACAACTTTATTTTCTCCAATACCAATAGGCCCCATCTCTTAAAGTTCCACCATTTCTCAGTAGCAATAGCCCAGGGATCAGAATGATTAATACAGGGGTCCTTGGGGGATGTGAAAGATATGCATGACAGCAGTGCTCCTTGGGGTCTTTTGTGACACTGGCATCTGTCTTAAGAACACCCAGTCACCATTTTGCATTGCCTACCACTGTATCTGACACTTTGATGAACAAACCATCTATCGGGTTAGTAGACCCCTCAAGGTTTTATAGTGAAAAGGAAATTGTTAGTGACTGCTTATGGCCTGCTTTATTTTATTCTACTCTTATGTTGTTTGCAAATTAGTCAGTCTAAGCATCTCTTCAGAGGGATATTTCTCTCAATTCCTTGTGAAATGATTCCCAGCTGTGTCTAATACAGCTGGGGAACTTTCTCCTCAGGTGCCCTCAAGGTTCTACCAAGATGAAAACTCCTACCGAAGTGATTGGACTGAATATACCCACCAACTTCCTGTAGGCAAGTGCCAATAAGGTTTTTTTAAATCTATTGGCATATTGGCATCTGCTTTTTCATTTTCCATGACTCTAAAGGCCAGACCTTAAATCATCTTATCCTATCTTCTTAGCTTAATTTATGACTTGTTCACACACCCCAGGTCCAAACTCAGAACTGCCATGTGATCCAACTTCTGTCTGCACCCGACATCCATTCCAGCTGCTTGCGTTTTGGACAGCTCTCCAGATATAGAGCTAGGGACTCTAAAAGCAGAACAACTCTTTTTGTGGCCTGGCTCCTGAGGATCCCTTCAGTTCTGCCTGGGCTTTTCTCTGGCAGCTGACTGTATTTTGCCATTTCCATTAGAAGGCCTGTGAGAAAACATAGGTTTAAAATGTGGCTAGACAGAGTGTCCCCAAGTCACGTGTGAGAACCATACTCCATACTTCGCTGTGTGGTGTGTTCTCACCATTGACTTCATTGATACTGGAAAACAATCAGTAACTATGTAAATACCACAAATTAATGCAATGTTAATGTTTTGTAATTGCCTTCGCAATAAATATCTATGTTTGTCAGCATGTAAGAGAACATACACAATCCTTACATCTGTATATACATGAGTTCTTGTGTGTATACATGTATATGTATCAATGTACATATGTATTATCATTACAAATGATACAATTTGCCTGAAAACCAGCTGCCATATCTTCAGAAGGCTATTTTTATACCTGGAATTATTTTGCCATTAGGGTGAAGAATGTGAGATTCATGCTTTATTGATAACATTTCTGTTGATGTTGTGGGATTATTTCCTTCTTCTACAAAATAAAAAGTAAACAGTTCAGTCTTATTCAACGTTACTTTTCTTAATTTTACTCGTTCATCATTTTGTAACAAAACAATGGAGATAATGTAGGACTCCTGCATCCAAAAGGGTTTCTTGAGTTTCTTATTTCTTCTTCATGGCTCACAGTATCAGCCCTTCAGCAGCATCCCCAGTCCTCAGCTCATCAAGTTGGTTTTCACCATCCTTTGATTTTCTTTCATTAACTAAATGCCTGATTTTCTCAACATCCACATTAAAAGAAAAAAATCTGAGGTTGGGAGTATAGCTCAGTGATCTGGTATGTGCTTAGCATGCCCAGCCCAAAGTGTGGTTCCCCAGAACCTTTTAGAAATGTGTTTATTTACAGGTGAGGTTAACATTTTCCCATGAGTCCTTATTGGGAATCCACAACACACAAAAGAGTTCCATGCAAAGTAATAAACTGTGTGACCTCACAGAGTGTAGGATCTTTAGTGAGGACAGAGATGGAATACCACCCCCACCCCCAAAAATTTGCCTGAGAATTGGCACAAAGATGTCCAGGTCCTGGCAGTATATAGATGGTAGGGCAGCAGAGAAATCTGAACGATAGTAAACTTACCTCCTGTTGGGAATATAACCTCTCAGGGTCCCAGGGCTTTCAAAGCACATATGTTCTTCCAACCACCTTGCTTGCCCAGAATCTCTTGTCATGTTGGCCTAGAGTACTTCTATTGCCCCTTCTTAACTCTGTTTCCTTCACAGCCCAAGGGCACATCATTCTGTCTATTCCAGAATATTCCAACATCCTCATTATACAGGTCTCTCCTTTAAGTAGCAGATAAAATCTCTAATATAAGCAAATCATTGTGTTTGACATGGGGTCTCATGTAATTCAGGCTGACTTGGAACTTACTATGTAGCTGATGCTATGCTTGGAACCTTCACCTTCCCTCTGCTACCTTCCAGGTGCTGGGGTCACGGGTGTTGGCCGTCATTAAGTAAAGTGTCTGACTTAAGTAAAGTGTATACCTCCTGGACCAGGTATGCAGACTTTGTTTTCTTCCACATAGGACTCAGAAGCATTGACTGAATGAAATTCACTCACCCCTCAATCCAAAGAGGGGCAAGCCAACATCCTGGCCAAGCTGGCAGACTCTGTGCCCTCCATCTTCTCCACCAAATACGTCTTTGGGATTTTTCTTAGAAATCTCATGATTGCCCTGGAATAGAGAATAGCTTATTTTGAACGCAGAACACTGCCAAGTTTTTTCCCCTTTTTTAATGAGATTCTTAGCTATGAATTTATTTCTACTTTAACTACCTTCTGACCCAGTTCATAATATTATCCCCAGAAGCAGAGCTTAACAGAAAATGTGGTTCCTGCTTCACAAAGTTGGAAAAGGAATGGGATAAAGTCTTAAGGGAAAAGTGTTGTTCAATCCAAGATGAGGCAGCTGACTTTGGTTTGAGCTATTCTTTATGATTGTCCAAATCAGAGTAGGAAGGAGGGAGGGTGGGTTTATTATTTTTCTAAGAAAAAAGTTCTTAACAAATTTGTGACTATTTCTCAACTATAGGTTTATAGTTTATTTATTAAGTAATTATTACGTAATTAGTAACTTGACAATTACATGTTCCCTCATTGGTAATGATGGTAGCCAGAAATGACCCTAACCATAGTTAAAAATGAATTTCAAGGCCATCTTGTCCCCAAATTGCATTATTACAAAGTGACTGTCACCTTGCAAGCCATATGGTATCTTGACATTAACACTGGCTTCATTGGCTTAGCCATGTCTTCATTAGAAAATCAACAAAACATGTTTTCTATAAAGTCAGTACATGCCTTTTGCAAATATAATTTATTGTATTTGTTTATCTGAAAAGAGAAGGAGACAAAGAAAGTGGTGGAGTGGAAAAACCTTTGGAAATGTTTTTTTTGAACAGGATCTTTATTGAACCACAATATAGGGAATGGCAGCTTCTTACTAGGAACATGAGTAATCCTAAAGCTGGGGCCAGAACAAAGTGACTTAGTCTTCTACTATTTTGTCACATGTGAGGGTGCTAAAATAAAGCCCAGGTATTCATAAGTGAAAGATAAGGTGGGCATCTATGCACATCACCAAGATGATGGATGAGAAGAAAAGCGGCTCTGAAAATGGGAAACAAATGTAACCGGGGAAACCTGAAGCAGGGCAGCCAACGATTTTCCTAAATATCTAGTAGCATGTATTCTCTGTGGATAAGAGAGACACCATAGGAGGGCAGAGAAAGATAGGTGCTGATATGAACTAGTCAAATGTCAGTGTTGGGAAGGTATGCTGGTTTGAATATGCTTGACCCAGGAAGTGGCACTATTAGAAGGTATGACCTTGTTGAAGTAGGTGTGGACTTGTTGGAAGAAGTGTGTCACTGTGGGTGTGAACTTAAAGACCATTGTCCTAGCTGCCTGAAAGTCATTCTTCCACTAGCAGCCTTCTGATGAAGATGTATACCTCTCAGCTCTTTCTGCACCAAGTCTGCCTAGATGCTGCCATGCTTCCACCTTGATGATAATGGACTGAACCTCTGGATTTGTAAACCAGTCCCAGTTGTCCTTATAGAAGTTGCCTTGGTTAGGTGTCTGTTCACACCAGTAACACCCTAACTAAAACAGAAGAGAACTAGAGACACATATTGTATTAAAAGCCTTCGTTTTTGTTTTTTAAAAAAGAAAAATGAGCTGCCACCTACAAGGGTCCTCAATAAGAGCATCAGCACCGGACGCTCAGGGACAGTTATGTAACTTGCCTAGAATAAGTAAGTGACAAATAGAGGACTTAAACATGAGGCCCCCACAGTCCAAGGTTAAGTTTGTGACCAGTGGTTCTCAATGTGTCTCTGGGGCAGCAACAGCAATATGGTCTTGTTAGGAGTCAGAATGAAAGACTGCAGGGCAGGGTCAGTGATCCTTCCTTTAGCATAGCAACCACTATGTTAACCATTAAAGTACAGCAGCTCTTCTATTTGAAATGCTGGAAAATTTTCCTTCACTCTCTTCATTGGAAGATGCTTAGATTACTTGAAAGTACATTATGTTTAGTTTTCAAAATCAAAACAATGGCTGTCAAAATAGTTTAGTAGATAAAAGTGCTGTGACAAAGCCTTAAAACCAGAGTTGCATCCTCATACCCACATGATACTGCCTACATACACACTTACATACATGCATACATAAATACACATACACACACACATACTAAACAGACACAATAAGAAATTAATTTGTGGTGACAAAAAGTTTAAAACAATTGGCTAATTAGGGTTTTTGTTATTTGCAAAATGTGAATAATTTCTTTTGCGTATAGGGTAGGACATATTCCACTTAATGTATTACCTTCAAAGTCCATCAAAACTTAATGCTAGCAATGCACACATGGTGAGTACACATGGCCCTACGGTTTTAAAAAACCATTGGCTTAATGATGAAGGATTATAAGGTTGAGCTCTGGGAAGCCTAAGGCTAAACCAGACCTACTTCTTCTAGAAGATGCTGGCTCTGCTCCTTTGAAAGACAAAGGGCCAGAATTTTTCAACTTTCCTTATGCTGCAACCTTTTAGTATAGTTTCTCATGTTGTGGTGTCCCCCAACCATGAAATTATTTCATTGCTACTTCATAGCTGTAACTTTGCTACTGTTACGAACCATAATGTAAATATCTGATATGCAAGGATATATGATATGTGACCTCATTAACAAGTGCAGTAAGCTCTCTCTTTGCCTCACTTTGTACCCTGAAAATAGCCCTCACAGTCTCTTGTACTCCTATCTAGGCGTGAGGGGAGGGTATCAAAGGATGTGCTTGTTGCTATATCCTTGAACCTATCCTTACTCTTCCCCAGCTTCTGCTCAGCTGCCCTTCACCCTAGGGCACAGAAACTGGATATGTCGACCATGCAAGATCCGTAAAATAAAAGATTCTATGTGCTTCCCTACAGAGACACAGTTATAACATTCATGTCATGAAATAATAATCCTAGTCATTTTGAAAGGTATCATTGCTATACTAGAAATTTAAGAAAATATGGTTCTATCAAGTGTGCTGGCAAAGGAATAAAGAAAAATCCCATGGGTCTCCCTTGGAGGATATCTAAACCATAGGAATCACGGAGGCCTGTGTACATCCTGCAAGGGAAGGCAGGTGCCGAGATCTCTCGAGCTGTCTGCACACAGCATGTGTGTGCAGGGAACTCAACCTGCTTGAGGTGGAATTTCAAATTCCCACAGAATCATGGTACCATTGCTGCTCAATAACCCTGCTAGATTTCACTTTTTGAATAAATAAATAAATAAATAAATAAATAAATAAATAAATAAATAAATAAATAAGTACATCCCATGATCAAATCATCCCTGGCATTTGAGCATGGACATCAGCTTTGCATACTGGTTCGCCTACTTATTGTAGTTCTGTTTTTTCTTTCTTAATGTTTCTTTCTTTTAAACTAGGTTTCCTAAGTTACCCAGACGCTATCCCTGACTGGTCTTGGACTCCCTGTATAACCCAGTCTAGATTCAACTTCAAAGCAATCCTCCTGCCTCGACCTCCTCAGTTCTGAGAGAACAGAGAAGAGCCACCAAGCTCAGCCTCTGCTTGTCTGTCACCAGAGCAAGGCTCCTGTGACTTTCTCCAGGTGAAATCTGCCACCTTACCTTTAAGGAGAAACAGCCTCAGCAGAACCATTCTTCTCAGACAAGAGCTTTCTCAAATCATCCATACTGAGAAATTGTACATGTTCTGAAGATTCCCATTTTCATCCTGAAATGTGATGAGAGATAATTGCTTGAATTCCCGAGAGGGAGTCGGGAAAGGGAGGATATTTGCACAGTTCCAGTGACAAAACCTAAAGGAAAGACAATGCCTGCATTTTCTCCATAGCCTCTTCCTCCTTAATTCTTACCTGAGGCTAGACCCCTATCTAAGTCTTCCTTACCTGTTTTATTCCACACCCTTTCAAAGTCTAAAATAACAAACTCAGAAGAGGATGCCTGAATGTTCAGTGGTGGTTAAGGTTGAGTAAGCAACGATGAGGAACATCCTTTTTGTTTTGGTTTTTGATTTGTTTGTTTGTTTTGTTTTGTTTTGTTTTTTGCCCTGGTAAAGAGATGATGTCCCTATAGGAGATAGACTGGAGAATGTATTAAAGAGTGATGTAACAGTTCAGAAGGACTAATTGGGTAAGCCATTCCCAGTAGTAACATCTTGAAAAGGGTAAACTGTTTAGAATTGAATGATTTTTAAGCCGAGGAACCTGTAATCCAAGCACTTAAAAAAACTGGGGCTAGTATCTAGGACCAGCCTGGGTTACATAATTAAGACCCTGTCTTGAAAAGTTTTTTAAGAATCATTTGCTTTACCTTTAACAAATTTAACTAATGGGACCTCATAAAATTGCAAAGTTCCTGTAAGGGAAAGGACACTGTCATTAGGACAAAACAGCAACCAACAGATGGGAAACGATCTTTGCCAATCCTACATCTGATAGAGGGCTAGTATCCAATATATACAAAAAAATCAAGAAGTTAGACTCCAGAGAATCCTACATTCCTATTAAAAATGGGGTGTAGAGTTAAACAAAGAATTCTCAGCTGAGGAATATTGAATGGCTGAGAAGAACCTAGAGAAATGCTCAACATCCTTAGTCATCAGGAAAATGCAAATCAAAACAACCCTGAGATTCCACCTAATAAGGATGCTAAGATCAAAAACTCAGGTGACAGTAGATGCTGGCAAGGATGTGGAGAAAGAGCAACACTCCTCAATTGTTGGTGGGATTGCAAGCTGGTACAACTACTCTGGAAATCAGTCTGTAGTTTCCTCCAAAAACTGAACATAGTACTACCTTAGGACTCAGTTATACCACTCCTGGCATATACTCCAAAAATACTACAACATATAACAAGGACTCATGCTATTTATAATAGCCAGAATCTGGAAAGAACCCAGATGTCTTTCAACAGAGGGATGGATACAGAAAAAGTGGTGCATTTACACAATGAAGTACTACTCAGGTTTTAAAAACAATGACTTCGTGAAATTCTTAGGGAAATGGATGGAACTAGAAAATATTCTGAGTGAGGTAAACCCAATCACAAAAGAGCATACATGGTATGCACTCACTGATAAGTGGATATTAGTCCAAAATCTTGGAATACTCAAGATACAATTCAGAAACTACATGAAATTCTCTAGTCCTACTTAGATGGGGGAACAAAATATTCATAAAAGAAAATATGGTGACAAAGTTTGAAGCAGAAACTGAAACAAAGGCCATCCAGAGTCTGTCCACCTAGAAATCCAGCCCATATACAGTTACCAAACCCAGACAATATTGCTGATGCCAAGAAATACATGCTGACAGAAGCCTGATATAGCTGTCTCCTGAGAGGCTCTGTAAGATCATGAAAAATGCAGAGGTGGATGCTTACAGCCAACCATTGAACTTTGAACAGTGTCCCCAATGGAGGAGATAGAGAAGGGATTGAAGGAGCTTAAAGGGTTTGCAACCTTATGAGAACAACAATACCAACCAGAGCTCCCAGGAACTAAACCATTATTTAAAGAGTACACACAGAAAGACCCATGAATCCAGATGCATGTGTAGCAGAGGATGGCCTTGTTGGGCATCAGTGGAAGCAGAAGCCCTTGGTCCTGCCAAGGCTCTATGCCCCAGTGTAGGGGAATGTTAGGGCAGAGAGGTGGGAGAGGATGGGGGGAGAGCACCTACATAAAAGCAGGGGGAAGGGGTGGGATAGGGAGTTTATGGAGGGAAAACTGGGAAAGAGGATAATATCTGAAATGTAAATAAAATATATTCAGTTTTACAAAAGGCAAAAAAATCATTTTTTTTATATTTAACATATTTTACCCTAGAGGCTACTGTCAGCATTTATTATAGTTTCCTTATTATAAACAAGTTATTTCTGATATTAAATATAATAATCATAATATATAAATGTAATGTTTATATTTTATATATATGCCTCTTATATATCTATAGATAAACTTCTTAATTTTTCACCATTTTAATGAATTTAAATAATCTTAGGAATTTAAAAGTGAATAATATTTACATTACTATTTCTAAGTCTTTACATTTTTATATTACACAGAAAGGACCACCAAGAGTGTCCACTGTAACATCATCATAGTACAGCTGAGTAGAAGGTGTAATTTGAGTGGGAGACAGATTCTGGCCTGGAGTCAAGTTCTTGTGACTTCAAGCTCAGCCTTTCTCTACTAAATTCAATATCTTCTACACAGATTCTAATTTTGCCTTATGAATTTTTAAGCTTCCAAGATTAGAGAATTATAATGTTGAATTTTTTTCATGGCCTTGTTGTAATGAAAGCAAATATAAATTAGGAGGTGATTGAAAGTGAATCAAGAGCCCAAATTTATAGCTTCTAGGTTGCTACTTAAATTAAAAAGTTAATTATAATGTGAATACAGATGAAAAGATTATCGCTCATTATTTAAAATATTTACATATTTATAAGAAACTTCATAGAAGGTACTTAAATGTTAATTTTTCTTGTGTCTATACTAACCTAATAACTCTATCATATTGTATAACAAAGTTCATAAGTTTTAAAATATGTTGAAATCCATAGAGCTGTTTAGGAGAGAAATTATACTCCTGAGAGCATTGAATGGTCTTTTGAAAGATTGATAACAGCTGTTGTAGCTAGAATTGTCTAATTAATGTAGTACTTATGCTATTAAAAATTCATCAGTGTATTAACGGAGTATAGACAATATTTGATAGAAATAATAAATATGTTTTATATGACAAAGGGGAAACAAAAGAAAAGCCTAGCTTGAGAACATTCTTTGGAACTCATGCCCACATGGTTGTTTTTACTCAGTCCCTCTGGGCTGACTTTGTTGTCTAGCATGGCATTATACATTACAGAGGATAAAGGGGACATCAAGGGTGAAATATTAAACAAGGTAGATTTTGGCACCATACAGAACAAGCTCGGAAAACTGGTTCTGCTACTAATGGTGGCTTTGGTTCTCATCCATTGTACTGTGCCCAAGACCCATTGTCCTCACCTCATTGGCTGAAATCTGAATTCATGATCCAGCAATCCCATTTCATGTGCAAAGCAGGAAAATGAAACAAGTAGTTAAGAGACATACTCCACTTCTTCATTGTTTTAACTCCTTACTTGTTACTCACTTCTTAATTATTTTAACAGTACACACAGTAGCCACCACGTGGAAACAACCTATATGTGTCTACAGTTGCTGCATGGATAATGAGCATGTAATACCTACACACTATGGCATAGTATGAAGCCACAAAAAGAATATCATCCTGCCACTTGCAATATAGTAAATGTTTCTGGAGATCATTTCATTAAATGCACTAAAAAAAAAAAAAAAAAAAAAAAAACAAAACTCAGTCATGTGGATATAAAGGAGCTGGAGCTGACTTCATAAGAGCTGAGAACAGAGAAGTGATTACCAGAGACTGGTGAGAACACAAGAACAGAGCATGGGAAAGACTGACCAATGGGAACAGAGCTTGAGAAAGACTGACCAATGGGAACAGAGCTTTAGAAAGACTGACCAATGGGAACAGAGCTTGAGAAAGATTGACCAATGGGTACAAAGCTACAGTTCAGTCAGAGCAAGAAGCTGTAGTGTGCTGTTGAATGGCAGGGGCCCTACATGTAGCAATTATGTTCTATATATCTCAAGCTAGAAGACAGGAGTCAGAATGTATTCACCACAAAGAAATGCTGATTGCCTGAGAGATTTAGCCTGATTTGAGCATTGCACAGTTTATCCCTGTATAAAAACAGCACCTGGTACTTTGAAAATATGTACAACTTTTATGTTTGTAATCTGTCCATTAGAGAAACAGAAAAATTACAATAAAATAGCTGATACTTACATGACACACACACAAGTGATCTGATTGATTACCTGACACATGTTCATTTTCAATCACTGACAGCTAATATCACCTCCACCACCATAATCCTTAGCAACATATCACCACTATCAGCATTGTATTCATCATCACCATTGCTGTCGTGATTCCGATATCTAAGAGTAAATCGCTATAATGGCACCTATGTGAATTTTTCCAACAGTTTCTAATGCTCACGACAATGTTCATTCTCTCAGATGAGAGGCATCATCTGTTGACAACTGTACACAACACAACCTTGTGCAACTCCTTATTGATGCATGCTGCAGAAATGGTAAAGATCTTGGATGATCCAACTTAATATTCTGCATCTAGACAAGACACTCCATAGTACCTGGAGGATTCCTTTTCAGTAACATTTAAATCTCTCATCAGAGACAAATAAGCCATCTAATGAAGCTGTGCCCTATAAACCAATAATGAGACAAGAGCAAATAGCAGCTCCATCCAACACACACAACTCTTGACTCCTTTGATCCATCCTCTGGGAGGCTTGTTGCAATTTCTCAATAAAAAGTTAATGGGAAATGCCACCTCCTGACAAGGGAATTGGTGTGTCAGTGCCATATTAAGGGTTTTGTGGGATGAGTTAAGTTTCACCCAGGTTTTCTGTTTCCGTCCTGAACTTAAAAAGATGTTAGTGCATAAGGGTGTGCATTATGGCTGTTACAAAGTCGATATTCTCATCAAGCATGGTAGCTCTCTAGTTCAAGCCTTCAGGAGGCTAAGGTTGGAGGCATGAGAGGTCAGGGCCAGTCAAGGATATAAAATGAGACCCTGTCTCAAAAACTAAAATAAAATAAATGTATATTATCATCTATGTAATACTTCTGGCTATAAGTGTTTTCTGTTTGCTCTCTGATAAAGTTGGCTTGTATAGGGGAAAGCATGAATTACTCTGGGTGTAGTGGCTGCCATTTGTAGTCCTTACCACTTATCATCAGTGGTGATAGCAGGGAGATCACTGAGCCTAGGAATTTAAGGCCAGTTTGAACAACATAGTGAATTCTTCATCCCCTGACAAAATTCAAATCTAAACATCCTAATGTCTTTCCTATATCTGAGAGGAGCAAATGTTCATCTTTGCAGACAGACTTGTATAAATTATACTTAAAAGACAGCATTGCCTGGAGAACACCTATTTTATTTGTCTTCTATTGACCTCTGGTCCCTACCATGAGCCACCTGGCTAGGTGCAGCCACAGAATGCTCTGTATGTGTCACAGAGCACTCCCTTGTCTTAGCCTACTGACCTGGTGGCTACAGCATAGGAAGAGACTCTCAGGATCACCTTACCTGTCTGACTAAGGGCTGCATTTGTGTCAAAGCTCTGAATCTTAGCTCCTGAAACTCCATACCCTGCGGATTCTAATCATTTTAAAAGTCAGATATAAATTGGATTGAACTACAAGGGTTCAATGTGATGACTGTAAGAATTTAGGCTCAGAACTGACTGCCCAAGGCACTACAAAATCCTACCCATGTTTTCAACATCAATCATTGGAGCATGTGAGCTATTTCCTAGAGCTTTATTGTCACTACAACTGGTATATATTGTGTCCTTTCAGTCCTAGCACTCACAAATCTGGGTCCCTGAGCCTAGAGACATGTTTTAATTCTTGCTGGCCTAGGAGAAGTTTCTGTCCTGGGTGCGGATGATGAATCTTTTCCTGCTTTCAAAGCAATATTGCTCCCCTAGCTCTATGCCTGGCAACTTCCTCCTCTCCATCTCGCTGTTTCTAGCAGCATCCCTGTGTCTCCTTCTGCTCAGGAGCATCCAGTGTCATCTTTCCACAGCTCAAGATTTGGGACAACAAGGTACAGAAAGAAGAAAGGCTATGGGGAGACTTGCTTTGGGACCTTTGAGTAAACTTCTCCTAAGGTTTCGTTTTCTTCTAGATGAATAGAGGAAGAAAACAAGTATCTTTTTTTTAAATTGGATATTCTCTGTATTTACATTTCAGATGTTATCTCTTTTCCCCCAATTTCATACCCCCTCCTCCTCCCATTACCTTCATGAAACTTCTTCTTCTCCCAACTATCCTCTCCCTTCTCAACACCTTGGCATTTCCCTACACTGGGAAAATTAGCCTTTGCTGGACCAAAGGCCTCTTTCCCCATTGATGCCAGAGAATGCTGTATATGCACCTGGAGCCATGGGTCTCTCCATGGGAACTCATTGGTTGGTAGAAAACAAGTATCTTAATGAGCTACCTCAAAGCTTTGAAAGACCAAACCACAGAGAGCAATTGGGGTCATGAGCATGTGTGCAGAGAATACTTCAGTTGCAAGAAACAGCTATTGCTAATAGTGGCTGGCTACAAACTTGAGATCTTGGGCACACTGCCACGAGAATTTGGTTTGTTTTATCCTAAGGACCATCTGCAACATTTGAATTTATTTAACCTATGCACATAAGGCTTCCTGCATATGTAGAGAAGTTTCTTTGACTCTGGAAAATGAAACAGAATAATTGATTTAAATAACAATTCTCTTCATTATTTAAAAATCAAAAACAACCAAAAAAATGTAACTATGGTGATATGGTCTCTAGTTCCAGCATTCTGGAGGTAATTGAAGAATAGGCAGGAAGGACAGAAGTTCAAGGTCACCTTTAGCTACAGTTTAAAGTAAAATAAAGTAAAGTAAAGGCAACCTGATCTCCTTTTACTCCCCCCCCCCATCTTCCTCTTGTGCTAGGGATTGAAACCAGTACCTCACTTGTGTTAAACATGGACTGTACCACTGAGCTCCATTCATGCCCTACAGGGCCTTCTAACTGTCCTCTTGCTGAGCTCCTTGCCCTCCTTTGTTGCAGTAAATATTAAAAAATAGAAAGGCTTATCTCTATACCCTGCGGTCTCACTCCTTGCTTCTAGTGCAGAGCTGATGCACGGACTCTGTTGCACATTCCAGAGTGTTTCTTTACCCCCAAACCCAACACAAACACAACTCTATGGCCAGATAGCTTTTCATACAAGATTATATATCAAACTCTCAATACTCTACACAATAAGATTACATCAAATAGACAAAGATACAAACTGCCTTTCTATATGAGATATTAGACGTATAAAATCCTTAAATGTTCATAGCTATTTAATGCCAATAAAGCCCACCTGGATCTAATTCATCCTTTTTGAACTCCATCTTGGAGCCTTTCTCTCCCAGTCCTCCCCTGTCCTCTGACCATTGATCCTCTCTCCACCTCCCTACCCTGCTCAATCACCAGCTCTTACTTTTGTTTTACTAATTAAAATAGGAAAGTTCAGATAAAGTCACCTTCATGAGTATATGACTAGGTAGCCCTTCTTGGGGAAGTTGAAGTAATACAAATGGCTGCAGAAACATCTACATTCCTTACTTTTCTGTCACTCTTCATTTCCTATTTGCTCCAATGTGTGGAAATACTAAACTAAGGGGGGATATACCTTTCCTCCCCAGCTTGCTTCTTGGTCTTGATTCTTTGTATAGGAATACAAACCCCCAATGAAGACACTTCCCATGGACTGCCCCTAGAGCAGACACCTTGGACAAAGACTTAGCACCAGCCATGGTATACCCAATATACAGAATCTCAGATGTTGTTGAGGGAGAGGCTGGATCTGTAGCATTCCTGATAGCTGGATGACATCTGGTCATGGCATCCATTACCTCTTCATATCCAATGTAAAGATCAAATGTCCTTAAAATGGTGTGATGTCTATTCCTGTTGTCAGCTTAACAACATCTGGGATTAACAAGCACCCAAATGACTGGACACAGCTGTGAAAGATTTTTTTATTCTTAATTAACTCATTTGAAATGGGAAGATATATCTTTAATCTGGATCACACTTTCTGCTGGCAGTCTATATAAGTAAAAGACATGGAAGAAGAAAGCTTGCTCTCTTTTTATCTGCTTACTCTCATTCTCCCTAGCAGGTCCATTTCTCTTATGCCATTAGAGTCTATTTCTTAAGAATTCTGGCTTATACTGAAGACCAGCTAAGATACCCAGTCTCATGGACTGAACAACCACTGGATTCTTGGCTGTTCCATTGGGAGACAGCTGTTGTTGGAATGACTAGCTGGGCCACAGATAGTTCAAATCCTGTTTGGTCATCACAGTAAGTTCTTCTTTCAAGAAAATGACAAAGCTCAGACTGACAAACCTAACATAGACATAAATAGGTAGAGAGATAGGAAGATAGATAGACAGACAAATAGATAGATAGATGGATGGATGGATGGATGGATGGATGGATGGATGGATAGATGGATGGATGGATGGATGGATGGATGGATAGATGGATAGATAGATAGATAGATAGATAGATAGATAGATAGATAGATAGATAGATAGATAGATAGGTGGTTGAGTGGTGGTGGGGATGTATGGATAGATTCAGATAGGTTCAGAGAACCCTGGCAAATACAAGTATGTTCCGTCTATAATCTAAAAAGATTTCACCTTTTACCAGCTTAGTACAGGGAATTGTGTGCACGTGCATACACACACACACACACACACACACACACACAAATATTGTACAGTCTTTGTTCTTAGATTTAAAACATTGTTTGATGAGTATGTTTAGAGAATAAACACATACTATTAATAAGAGAATTCTATTTTAAATGTATTAACAAGGTAAGAGGTTTTCTTCTTACATTTATTCTTCTAGCTCCCCCAACTCTCGGGACCCACAGCATCCATAGTTTATCTCAAAGCACCGTAAAAAGAGAAATAAGCTTTTTGCTGCCTTCTGTCCTCCTCCCCTTTTTCTTCCCTATTATTTGGTGTCAGAGGTGCTGTGACCTTAGGGTCAGTTCTCTTAGAGACAGAGCAGCCCTCATAGAGATTTGCCCAAAGATGAGTCTTAATGAGCTCTGTCTACTTTGTTCCTTTCCTTCTGGAGACCATAGCTGGGCTGGTAATGACATGTGCATGAGTTCTGAGAGTAGACTAATTAGAGACGGCCCCTGGAGAGTAGCCAGCTGTTGCTGGGAAAAGGAAATAAAATAACAGGTCACATCAATAAGTCAAATCATTTCAAAGCTGATTCCTACGCATCTTTCCTTGCAGGGAATACTAAGCAAACAGAGGGGAAAAGGGTGAAGACCAAAGACCAGTCACTGTTTCTGGAATCTTCTTCTGGAATCCCTTACCAAACGGAATCTGAATGCTCCCCACCCCACCCCCATGCAATGCTATCTCCATTTGTATTTTTACTCTAAATTCATAACCTGAAAGTCATTAAAAGGAAAAATAAAGCTGGTTTTCCCAGCTTTCCAGGGAAGTGTACATTCCCTCTGTTTGGTTCTCTCTGGCACTTTCTGTCTTTCTCCTGTCTCCGTTTCTCTACTAACCAAATCAATTAGGTGTTTACTATATTTGGCTTTGACCCAATTTTCTTGAAAATTTATTCCATTGCCAAGATGTCAGACATGAAGAAAATAAAGGTACATGAACTAAAGAAAGGGGATTGATGGTCACTGATGGTCTATGATCAAAAGGCTCATCTATCTAAAGAGGCCTTCTTTACCCTTCCTCTGCCAGGGACACCACAGTGGGATCATTCCCACAATTCCAAACCAGTGGTGGCATCTTGGGAGCTCTTGACAATGATTGCCACTGTGTTAAGTTTTTGCTTTTATTTTATTTTTTCTTTCTTTTCTTTTTTTCTTCTTCCTTTTGAAGACAGGAGTCTCACTCTATAGCATAGGCTGACTTCAATCTCCTAATCCTCCTGCCTCAGCCCTGTATATACTGGGATTGTAAGCAGCACTATCATGCTCAGCTTATTTTTAGAGTTTAAAATGTCTTTATTCATTGATATGACAGATACAGCCCTCCACTAAAACTTTTCTTTCAATGAAGATACTGAAAAGACTCTCTTTACTGGGTGTATTACCAAGACATAAGTTCCAGAACATACAAGATCATAGATACAGTTTTAAAAATGCAAAAACTCTTGAGTGGTTAAAATTGTAGATGTGCACTGATGGGCACAAAGTTATTCTGTGTACATCAATGTGCTAAACAAAATGTGTGTGTGTATTTGAGTGTGTGTGTGTGTGTGTGTGTGTGTGTGTGTGTGTGTGTGTGTTGATTTCTGTAATCAAATGATGTTTTATGAATTTTTAACTCAGTTCTTCGTTTTACATTATGTATGATTTATTAAATTAATGGTGGACCATATTCATACATTTCAGTTATTGGAGAAAATATTTTTACAAATTAGCTAAAGCATTGCTTAGCACAAAGTGAAATTGACTTAATTTTATACCCACTATGCACAATGACATTCCTAGTGAGTTAACTTCGTTCTGAATCTTCACCTATGTTCAAGTCTTCCAGACTGCAAGACATACTTTTTGGGAATACTTTCCTCTTGTCATCATCATCATAGATTCTGCTAGTTTTTCCATTCCCCCGGCCTCTCTCTCTCTCTCTCTCTCTCTCTCTCTCTCTGTATGTGTGACTGGCTGACTGGCAGTTTGTTTTTATTTTATTTTGCTTTGCTTTGAGACAAGATCTTGCTGTTTATCCAAGACTGATCTTTTATTAGTGACCTCTCGCCTCTGCCTCTGCCTCTGCCTCTGCCTCTGCCTCTGCCTCTGCCTCTGCCTCTGCCTCTGCCTCTGCCTCTGCCTCTGCCTCTGCCTCTGCCTCTGCCTCTGCCTCTGCCTCTGCCTCTGCCTCTGCCTCTGCCTCTGCCTCTGCCTCTGCCTCTGCCTCTGCCTCTGCCTCTGCCTCTGCCTCTGCCTCTGCCTCTGCCTCTGCCTCTGCCTCTGCCTCTGCCTCTGCCTCTGCCTCTGCCTCTGCCTCTGCCTCTGCCTCTGCCTCTGCCTCTGCCTCTGCCTCTGCCTCTGCCTCTGCCTCTGCCTCTGCCTCTGCCTCTGCCTCTGCCTCTGCCTCTGCCTCTGCCTCTGCCTCTGCCTCTGCCTCTGCCTCTGCCTCTGCCTCTGCCTCTGCCTCTGCCTCTGCCTCTGCCTCTGCCTCTGCCTCTGCCTCTGCCTCTGCCTCTGCCTCTGCCTCTGCCTCTGCCTCTGCCTCTGCCTCTGCCTCTGCCTCTGCCTCTGCCTCTGCCTCTGCCTCTGCCTCTGCCTCTGCCTCTGCCTCTGCCTCTGCCTCTGCCTCTGCCTCTGCCTCTGCCTCTGCCTCTGCCTCTGCCTCTGCCTCTGCCTCTGCCTCTGCCTTTCAGGGACTTAGTGTGCCTCCACACCCTGCTGGCTCATTTCTTGAAGCTGGGATCTATAAACAAGTCTAGTCTCTTTGTTGAGTACTTCAAGTGGAACTGCTTGGTAAGCTACTATTCTATGAAAATGCTCCATTCAAAACATGGAGCCAAGAAACCTGCTGTAATTCTACATCAAACACAGTTCTCCTTGGATGGGACATAGTATAAAGCCAAATCATGTTTCCAGCATTAGATTGTGACCTGTGACACAGGTTGATGATGGCATGGCTGACTATCTAGACAACAACAAGCAAACTGTAGAATCAGAACCCACAGTAAAGAAATAAATGTGTAGTGTTTAATATCTCACAATCTATTTATTCTGTCAGCGTCTCCAATCTGGCTAGGTCTAGAATGTCTATTTTTGATTCATTGCAGGGACCAATAATGCAGTCAAAATTCAGGATCGCATTTTAATTTGAAAATTCTTATTTTGAAAGCACAAGTAATATGAAGCTCAGCAGAACTGTTATTTAAAACACAAGCTAAGTCATGTGGATTGGTGTCTGTAGCCCTACAATATTTGCTCTTATAAAGTACTTGAGGGTAAGATATGATTCCTCTTGGAGCTGAAGTAGCTCAGCAGATAAAGACACTTGCTTGCAAAGCCTAAAGACCTGACTTCAATCCCTAGAACCTCATGGTGGAAGAGACAGCAGACCCCTCCAAGTTCTCCTTTAATCCCTCCTACACACACACACACACACACACACACACACACACACATACACACTCGCATAGACATCCACATGCATGCACACACACGCATTCATGTTCATGCAGGAGTGCCCACATACACCTCAAAAATAAACAAACGTTATTGAAGCAAGGAAATGATTTCCCTTGATAAGTGAAGTTCTTTCAATGTTTAATTTTTCCTTTTCCTTTGTTAATAAACTCTACAAAACGTTAGGTTTCATTATGACATTTGTTGTATATAATATATGACCTTTGTCCTTGCTCACTTCTTAGGAGTCTCTGTGTTTCTGTGCCCATTCCATTAGTACCATTCCTCCTCCCCCTTGTCTTCCTCCTCCACACTCTTCTTTCTCCTTTAAAGACTTGCATGTGCCATCTTTGGAACTTGGGCAGGAGCTACTTTGAGGTAAGAAATAGGAGTGGTCATGTGCATCACACACTTTCATTATTCTCTAGAGCTGTGACCTGTCATCCTTAAAGGAGCTTTGTTGGTTAAAGCTCCATGACAGGGTCCACTGCAGGTGCAGTACTGGGGCAGTCTAGCATGTGAAGGTCCATCTTTACTTGTTGGAATGTAGCGTCCTTATAATTGCTCTAGAGATGATATATCACAAACCATTAAGTGTTTTTCAAGTGTAATGTATCTGGAATTATGTTAGAGTCAATATTTTCAAAGAATTAAATGTCACCAGTAACATTCCGGTCACAAATGGTTGCATCTTCAGGATTGGTGCCAGTTGTCTTCTTTGTTTTCTTTCCCTAGAAGGACGATTCTAATGCAACCCCTTTTTTTACATGCTAAGTTATAGGCTCAACATCTGTATCATCTTGAGAGTAATAAAAAGTTGCCATGTTGTTAGACACTAGTTCTTAGTAAGAATTCACACCAAACTGCCTTTGAGAAGATCATGAGACACAGTTGTCTATTGTCTTAGGGTTTTCAGTGCTGTGAAGAGACCCCATGAGTAAGACAACTGTTATAAGGAAGCCATTTAATTGTGGCTGGCTTACAGTGTCAGAGGTTTAGTTCATTATTGTAATGGTGGGAAGCATGGCACCCTGCAGGCAGACATGGTGGTAGAGGAGCCAAGACTTCTACATCTAGATCCAAAGGCAACCATGAGGAAACTCACTTCCAAAGCTGTCTACACAGTGACCACTCTTCCAGCAAAGCCACACGTATTCTAACAAGGCAACACCTCCTGATATTACTTCCTGTGGTTCAAACTTATCCAAACCACCACATCTACCGTTTTGTGAATTTTCATTATTTATTTTCTCTCCATTGTTCATGATAAATAATCTTCATATTATTAAACGTTTAGACTTGGCAAGTTCTCCTGGCTTCACAATTGTAACCAACATTGCTATTGAGGAGGCTGCAGACTTTCTTTTTTTATGTTTTAAAAAGATTTATTTATTATATGTAAGTACCCTGTAACTGTCTTGAGACACACCAAAGAGGTAATCAGGTCTCATTACAGATGGTTGACAACTCCCATGTGGTGGCTGTTATTAAACTCAGGACCTCTGGAAAAGGGGTCAGGGCTCTAAACCACTGAACCATCTCTCTAGCTTCCTAAAGGGCTTATTTTCTATGATCTTCATTTTCTTCTGATATGATGATAATGTAAGGTTTAGGTCTCTCACATATATAACACCATTAAATTTTCACTGGAATTTCTACAGTGTGGACATACCACATTCTTTCTTTCTTTCTTTTTTTTTTTTTTTTTTTTTTTTTTTGAGGTTAACAATAGTTTATTCTTTGATTCTGCACATTCAGGTTTCTTTTTTTTTAATTGTATCATTTAATGAATATTGTTAAAAAGTTCTTAATCATGATATAATAACCGTTAATGAATGAATATTGCAAAGAAGGAACAAATAAATAGAAGTGAAATTATAACTAATGAATCAAAAATACACATTTCTACATATGACCAAAATTATTATACATTTACTAATTCAACTTTTTTTTGTTTTGTTTTGTTTTCATTTTTTCTTCGACTTCACACAGTCTGTGAGTTGTTTCTGGGGCAGTGCGAGTCTCTGGGGTTAGCATCCCACTATCAGGGACTGCATATTATGTCTGTTCTTTTGTGACTGGGTTATCTCACTCAGAATGATATTCTCTAGATGCAGCAATTTTCGTAAGAATTTGGTTAAGTTATTGTTTCTGGTGGCTGAGTAGTATTCCATTGTATAAATGTGCCACAATGTTTGTATCCATTCATCTAGTGAAGGACATCAGGGTTCTTTCTAGCTTCTGGCTATTATAAATAGAGCTGCTATGAACATTGTGGTGCATGTATCTTTGTTGTATATTAAAGTGTCTCTGGGGTATATGCCCAGAAGTGGAATAGCTGGATCATCAGGTACTACTATGTCCAATTTTCTGAGGTATCACCAGACTGATTTCCAGAGTGGTTGTATGAGTTTACAACCCAACCAACAGTGGAGAAGTGTTCCTCTTTCTCCACAGCCTCACCAGCATCTGCTGTCATCTGAGTTTTGGATCTTGGCCAATCTGAATGGTATGAGGTGGAATCTCAGGGTTGTTTTGATTTGCATTTCCCTGATGGCTAAGGATGTCGAGCACTTACTCAGATGTTTCTCAGCCATTCGATATTCCTCAATTGAGAACGTTTCCTTTGGTTCTGTACCCCATTTTTTAATAGGGTTGTCTAATTCTCTGGTGTCTAGCTTTTTGAGTTCTTTGTATACCTTGGATATTAGGCCTCTATCTGATGTGGAGTTGGTAAAGATCTTTTCCCATTCTGTTGGCTGCCGTTTTGTTTTCTTGACAATGTCCTTAGCCTTACAGAAACTTTGCAATCTCATTAAGTCCCATTTGTCAATCTTTGACCTTAGAGCTTGAGCCATTGTTGTTTTGTTCAGAAAATTTTCTCCTGTGCCTATATGTTCTAAAGTTTTCCCTACTTTCTCATCTAATAGTTTCAGTGTATCTGGTTTAATGTGGAGATCTTTGATTCACTTACACTTGAGCTTTGTACAAGGAAATAAGAAAGGGTCTATTTTCATTCTTTGCATGTTGAGTGCCAGTTGGACCAGCACCAATTGTTGAATAGGCTGTCCTTTTTCCATTGAATGTTTGCGGCTCCTTTGTCAAAAATCAGGTGACCATATATGTGAGGGCTCATTTCTGGATCTTCTATTCTATTCCATAGATCCACATGCCTATTTCTGTACCAGTACCATGCAGTTTTCAGCACAATTGCCTTGTAATATAGCTTGAGGTCAGGGATAGTGATTTCTGCAAATGTTTTCTTGTAGTTGCGGATGGATTTCGCTATTCTAGGTCTTTTGTTATTCCATATGAAATTGCACACTGATCTTTCCAACTCAATGAAGAACTGGGTTGAAATTTTGATGGGGATTGCATTGAATCTGTAGATTGCTTTTGGTAAGATGGCCATTTTTAAAATGTTGATCCTTCCAATCCATGAGCATGGGAGATCTTTCCATTTTCTGAGATCTTCCTCGATTTCCTTCTTTAGAGGTTTGAAGTTTTTGTCATACAGGTCCTTCACTTGCTTAGAGTCACACCAAGGTATTTTATACTTTTTGTGACTATTGTGAAGGTATCTTTTCTCTAATTTCTTTCTCCACATGATTGTCCTTTGAGTATAGGAAGGCTACTGATTTGTTTGAGTTAATTTTGTATCCAGCCACTTTGCTGAACTTTTTTATCAGCTGTAGGAGTTCTCTGGTGGAATTTTTTGGGTCACTTAAGTACACTATCATGTCATCTGCAAAGAGTGATGTTTTTACCTCTTCCTTTCCGATTTGTATCCCCTTGATCTCATTTTGCTGTCTAATTGCTCCAGCCAGAATTTCCAGTACTATGTTGAATAGGTAGGGGGAGAGTGGGCAGCCTTGTCGAGTCCCTGATTTTAGTGGGATTGCTTCAAGTTTCCCAACGTTAAGTTTGATGTTGGCTGTTGGTTTGCTGCATATTGCTTTTATTATGTTTAGGTATGGGCCTTGGATTCCAGTTCTTTCCAGGACTTTTAACATGAAGGGGTGTTGAATTTTGTCAAATGCTTTCTCAGCATCTAGTGAGATGACCATGTGATTTTGTTCTTTGAGTTTGTTTATATGGTGGATTACATTGATGGATTTCTTTATATTGAACCATCCCTGCATCCCAGGGATGAAGCCTACTTGGTCATGGTGAATGATCGTTTTGATGTGTTCTTGGATTCGGTTTGCAAGGATTTTGTTGAGTATTTTTGCATCAATGTTCATAAGTGAGATTGGTCTGAAGTTCTCTTTTCTTGTAGGGTCTTTGTGTGATTTAGGAACGAGGGTTATTTTAGCCTCAAAAAATGAGTTAGGTAGTATTCCATCTGATTCTATCTTGTGGAATAGTTTGGAGAGTATTGGTGTTATGTCTGCAATAAATGTCTGATAAAATTCTGCACTGAACCCGTCTAGACCTGGGCTTTTTTTTGGTTGGGAGCCTTTTGATGATTTCTTCTATTTCTTTAGGTGTTATGGTATTATTTAGATGGTTTACTCTGTCCTGGTTTAACTGTAGGATCTTGTATCTGTCTAGGAATTCATCCATTTACTACAGATTTTCCAACTTTGTGGAGTATAGGGTTTTGTAGTAGGATCTGATGATTTCTTGAATTTCTTCAGTTTCAGTTGTTATGTCTCCACTTTTCTTTCTGATTTTGTTAATTTGTATACTCTCTCTTTGCCCTCTAGTTAGTCTGGCTAGGGGTTTATCAATCTTGTTGATTTTCTCAATTACCAGCTCTTGGTTTTGTTGATTTTTTTGGTTTTGTTGATTTTTTCAATGGTTCTTTTTGTTTCTATTTGGTCTATTTCTGCACGAATTTTGATTATTTCTTGCCGTCTACTCTTCTTGGGTGTATCTGCTTCCTTTTGTTCTACAGTTTTTAGCTGTGCTGTCAAGTTGCTGATGTATGCTCTCTCCAGTTTCTTTTTGGAAGCATTTAGGGCTATGACTTTTCCTCTCAGTACTGCTTTCATTGCATCCCATAGCTTTGGGTATGTTGTGTTTTCGTTTTCAATGAATTCTAGAAAATCCTTAATTTCTTTCTTTATTTCTTCTTTGACCCTGCTATCGTTTAACACAGTATTGTCTAGTTTCCATGTGTATGTGGGCTTTTTGTTGTTTTTGTTGTTGTTAAAGACCAGCCGTAGACCATGGTGATCTGAGAGGATGCATGGGAGTATTTCAATCTTCTTATATCGATTGAGGCTCGTTCTGTGTCCAATTTTGTGTTCAATTTTTGACAAGGTGCCATGTGGTGCTTCGAGAAAGTGTATTCTTTTACTTTAGGATGATATGTTCTGTATATATCTATTAATTCTAGTTGGTTCAAAGTCTCTGCTAGTTTTACAGTGTCCTTGTTCAGTTTCTTTTTACATGATCTTTCCATTGGACAGAGTGGGGTATTAAAGTCTCCCACTATTATTGTGTGGGGTGAAATGTATTTTTTGAGCTTTTGTAGGGTTTCTTTTATGAATGTGGGTGCTTTTTTATTTGGAGCATATATGTTAAGGATTGAGAGTTCCTTCTGACAAATTTCCCTGGTAATGAGTAAAAAGTGTCCTTCCTTATCTTTTTTGATAACTTTTGGTTGGAAATTTACTTTATTCGATATTAGAATAGCCACTCCAGCTTGCTTCTTGGGGCTGTTTGCTTGGAAGTTTTTTTCCCACCCTTTTACTCTGAGATAGTGTCTGTCTCTGTCTCTGAGATGAGTTTTCTGTATGCAGCAAAATGCTGTATTTTGTTTATGTATCCAGTCTGATAGCCTATGTCCCTTTATTGGGGAGTTGAGTCCAGTTATGTTAATAGATATCAAGGAATAGTGGTTTCTGTTTCCTGCTATTATTGCTTTTGTAGGTTGAGTTGTGTCTGTGTCTTTTTCTTCTTTTGGTGTACTTGCTTAAGAGTTTTCTTGTTTTTACTAGGATGTAGTTCCCCTCATTGTATTGGGTTTTCCACCTATAATTTGTTGTAGTGCTGGGTTTGTGGTCAGATATTGTGTAAATTTAGATTTGTCTTGAAATATCTTCATCTCTCCATCTATGGTGATTGATAGTTTTGCTGAGTATAGCAGCTTGGGCTGGCACTTGTGCTCTTTTAGGGTGTGCATGATGTCTGTCCAGGCTCTTCTAGCTTTCATAGTCTCTGTTGAGAAATTGGGTGTGATTCTGATTGGTCTGCCTTTACATGTTACCTGACCTTTTTCCCTTTACTGCTTTTAGTATTCTTTCTTTGCTTTGGGCACTTGGTGTTTTGACTATTATGTGTTGGAAGGTATTTCTTTTCTGGTCCAACCTATTTGGAGTTCTGAAGGCTTCCTTTATGCTTGTGGTCATCTCATTCTTAAGGGTGGGGAAGTTTTCTTCTACGATTTTGTTGAAGATATTTACTGTGCCTCTTAGTTGATACTCTTCTCCCTCTTCTATTCCTATTATCCTTAGGTTTGGTCTTCTCATTGTGTCCTGGATCTCCTGGATATTTTGGGTTAGGAGCTTTTTGTTTTTTGCATCTTCTCTGGCTGTTTTGTCTATGTTTACAATGTTGTCTTCTGACCCGGAGATTCTCTCTTCCATCTCTTGTAGTCTATTGGAAATGCTTGCTTCTGTGACTCCTATTTCTTTTTTAGGTGTTCTACCTCTAGGGTTATCTTTTTTAGTGTTTTCTTTATTGTGTCAATTTCTATTTTAAATTCCCTCTTCCATTCCTTCATCTGTTTGGTTCTGTTTTTCTATAGTTCTTTGAGTTCTTTGAGTGTTTTTCTTGTTTCCTCTTTAAAAGCTTCTGATTCTTTTTGCTTTACTCCCGTTCTTGTTTATGTATCTCTATCAGCGTCTTGAGGTATGATTTTAGGTCTGCGTCTTCTTTTTCTGGAGTGTTTGGCATTCCAATGTTTGCTGTTATGGGAGAGCCCGGTTCTGGTGTTACCAGGTTGTCTTGGTTTCCTTGGGATATACTCTTTTGCTTTCCTCTTGCCATCTTCTTGTCAGTGATATGTTCTTGCCTTTTCCTTGTATCTGGTCTGTGTCCCTGGATCCCCACTGATCCAGGTGGCAGATGGGCTGAGCCCTGTTCTGCGCCCCAAATTCACCAGGCAGAAACAGAGGTTCCAATGCTGTGTTCCTGGTCACTGGATCAGGCAGGGCAGGGCCGAGCTTTCCGTGTGCACTCTGCAGAGATCTCTCTGCTCCCTGGCTGCCCAGATCTCCTACTCACCTGTCTTTAAAACTTTAGGAACTGCTGGTCCGGGTGGCAGATGGGCGGAGCCCTATTCTGTGCCCCAAAGTCGCTGGGTGGAAGCAGAGGTTCCCATGCTCTGTTCCTGGTCCCTGGGTCAAGCAGGGCGGGGGTGCGCTTTCCGTGTGCACTCCGCAGAGATCTCTCTGCTCCCTGGCTGCCCAGATCTCCTACTCGCCAGTCTTTAAACCTTTGGGAACTGCTGGTCCAGGTGGCAGATGAGCCGAGCCCTGTTCGGCTCCAGACTTTCAACACTGAGAGTTTGTGGAAAATACCGCAGATCACCTTAGAACCTGTTCTTTCTTGTAAAATGTGGTGGACTTCTCACCACACTTAGCCTTATTCTTGCACTGTGAAGAATGGTGTACATGATATCATCTTTTTCTCAAAAACATGAAAATTACTTTTAAATTTAATTATTTAATATTTATGCATGCATATAGTATGCTTGGATCCAGTCTATGCTCAACCAATTCCTTTTCCTTCTTCCCCAAATTCTCCCCTAGCTCCCCTTTTCTCTCTCAAATTCAACTTTCCTCTTCCTCTGTACTTTATCTTCTCTCTCTCTCCCTCTCAACTTTATTTCCCCTCTTTCCCCATCTCTCAAATTTGGTACCCACCAAATCCATTTAGTGCTTCCTATGTATGTAACAGTTTAAGACCACTTACTAAATCATAGGTAATAGTGTCTCAGAGTCTGCGTCCCTGAAGAAAAGTGCCTCTCAGTCTCTCATCACCTGCCAATAGCCCTCAGCTAGGGAAGGGGTTCCAGAGCCCTCCCTCATCTATGCTGGAATTCTGGCTGACTTGATCTTGTACAGGTCTGGTAAAGGCAGTCCCAGCCTTTGTGAGTTCGTGTATGGAATTATCATATCCAGCAACGTTGTCTCACTATAGAAATATACTTCCTCTGGCTCTTAAAATATTTCTTCCCCCTCTTTTGTGGTAAATTGAAACAAACTTTATACCAAAATAAATAAAGCAAAATAAAATAAAAATTTAGACAGAACCTCAATCTGCACCTTGAACTCAGAAATACACCTGATTCTGCTTCCCAGTTCAGGAATTAATGGTATAAAAATTCTTAATGCTACCCAAATAAAAGATTCTGCTAAAATTTCTTCATGTTTTATTCCCTGTGTTCATCAATGATGAGAATGCTAAATTTGAATTAGATATTAAGCAAAATAAAAATTTCAAAATTTAAGTTTATAAGTCATCAATGAATTCTGTATAGATTAAATAAAAAGAACGCCAGGATTTCCAATTAAGACTAGGGATTCTGAATTATTTATATGCTCAGCAAAGACCACATGGCACCCTAAAAAGAATGGCTTGGTGTGAATCGATCTGCAATTGTGCCATCGTTCTATCATCTCCTATTCTGTTTGTCAGATTGATAGGGAGATGCTTTACTGCTTGTTGTATGGTTTTTAACTGTATGAATTGTTTGTCAGGAGCCTAAAACTGCTGATTACCTTGAATCATTTATTGCCACTCTGTCTAGCTTTTACCAGATAATTGCACTTCACATGTGGATGGAATTAAAATATCTACCATCAGCCACTGTTTACTGCCTCTGGTTTTTTTTTTTTTTTTTTTTTTTTTTTTTGGTGTAGACAACTTTTAACCTTCTCTCACCCTGTCTTCCCAAACACTCGTTTCTCCTGAACCTAGCTTGACTCCCTTCATAAATAATTCCTCTGAACCTTCTTATTGGCTTCACCTTCTACCAGTCATAAATACTGGCATTTCTTTTACATCAGACCTTAGGGTGTTTTTCTTTTCATCTGTTCTACCTTTGTAACCCTGTCAAGTCCCATTTTACCTTCTTTTTCAAGTTTCTTATTATCTTTAACTGACCCAATCCCTGTCTACCCAGTTGTTCAGATTTTCATGAAAGATGGTTTACAGATTCTTTGGACACCTCCTGCACAGTGTGTTAGCTTCTGAGGATCTAAACCTGGATGAAGTAAACATGTTCTTTGTTTCAAACACACATAGAAACATGGATACATAGAGAAAGAGAGAGAAAAAAAGAAAGAGACAGATGCAGACACACACAGAGACACAGATGTACACAGAGACACAGATGTACACAGAGACACAGATGCACATGTACAACAGATACACACATAAAACATAGCACACACAACAGTGCACTGTAAAACACAGCACACATGCACAGATGTACATACACATACAGATGCACACATACATGCACACACATGCACACACATGCACACACATGCACACATACACAAACACTATACACACATAGATACACAGGCACAAATGTATACTTACATACACAGAAACAAAGATGTGCATATATAACCTATACAAGCACATATGATTAGCATACACACAATACACACAGACAACAATATACTACAACAACACACTGAGATGCACACACACACACGAGGATGCAAACATATAACATACAGACACAGATGTGCACAAGCACATACACACAGACACAGATACTCACACACATACCACATCACACCACACAATCTAGGAAAACAATCTTGAACATGGATGTCTTGAGATTAATACATAGGATGGCAGGGAAAGAACATGTTACCTTGGGCACTGATAATAAGGAAATCTCACCTATGTCATGGTCATAGAGAAATGATCTTTAAGTCAGAAATTAGACAGTAAGAGAAATCAGGCATGGCCGGTAGGAAAATTGGGACACGGGGTGCACTTGCTGTATCAGGGTCCAGACAGAAGAGCAGCAAAGGAAGAAAGATGCTACTGTAGTTGAAACCTCAGACAAGGCATCTGAGTACCGTAGAGCTGCAGAGAATAAGGCAGAGTGGAAATGTGTACCATCCTCAGTGAGGGCGAGAGAACCATCAGGAGTTTAAATTGGGAAAAGCCCCTGAATTGATTCTTTCAAACGATTAGTCCAACCATGAAAGAAAATGGTTTTGAAAAGAGCTCAAGTCCCTGTAGGAGACCTTTGGTGGTGACTCTACAGCCAGCTCAGAGTCAGCATGTTGTCCCCAAAATAAAATCAGAGTCCCTGTGATCTGTCCGGTTCTCATTTACATGTCCTTGTACTCATAATGCCACAACATTTTTAAGATGCAGTGTCTAAAATGCCTGCTGCATATGTTTTATCCCCATGTACTTAATTCAAACTTCCTGTTTTTCTTGACAGAAATATTTCAACCTCCTCTACCCTTTTCTAGTCAACAATTAATCCCCTATGTCTCCCTTCAAATCACATGCAGGTGTACTGCCAGTTAGCCCTCAGAAACACATCCAGTTGCTGCCAAATGCATCAAAACCATGTTCAAACTCCTCTCTGTCCACAGTCTCCATGAGACTGGCTCCATGGATGTTTCTGGTCTCCTCCACCTCATGAGCTATTACTACCTGACTCTCCTGCCATACTTGCTTCTTGGCTCACCAACTCAAAACTGTCCAGATATACTAAACATTTCCTTCAACCCTGAGCACCTTCATCTTCTGGCTTACGCCTCAAAGTTCCCAGGTGTCACATTCATATCAGATTCTGTCTCCTTCAATTTCAGTTGTCCTACCCAGAATTATAGTTTTTCTCTTTGCCCTTCCACTCACTTCTTATCCATATCTTATCTCTGACTGTGATGTGCTTCCTACTCCAGTGAGTTTGTCTGGGACAAGCTCTCTATTGACTGTGAGTTCCTGAGGGGCAAGGAGGATGTTATATGTTGTGACTTGATAGTCCTTTTCTACTAGGAAATCAACAAACATTAGTGAGTTCATGAGCAGACATAGAGTGTGATAGCTTCCCAACATGGAAAATGTTTTGGGCCATGAACCCAGATCTCAATCTAGCTCTGATATTTCAGATTCCCTCATGATTTTTTTTTTTGGTTTTTGCAGTATTTATATTTTTGATTCAGGCTAAATGGAGTTTCAAAAAGAGTATCAGTTAATAGTTTTATTAAGAAATGCTAAATTGTGTGGTGAAAGCTAAAACTCATTTGATAATCATTTACTGAGTTCTAATTGTAAAGGTGTGTGTGTATGTGTGTGTGTGTGTGTGTGTGTGTGTGTGTGTGTGTGTAGTGCTAAGAATCAAACCCATGACCTCATAAATGAAAAGTATATGATCTACCTCAGAGCTCCATTCCAACCCTGAACTATATACCTCTCTGGGCTTTTAAA
This sequence comes from Micromys minutus, assembly GCF_963924665.1. NCBI lineage: Eukaryota > Metazoa > Chordata > Mammalia > Rodentia > Muridae > Micromys > Micromys minutus. The sequence continues at coordinate 67,019,342 of NC_137969.1, forward strand.
TGTGAATAAATCAGGTCATTGTTATGGAAACATTTAACACATAATTTCATTCTCCATTTACAAAAGAATGTACATTTAGTAAACTGGAAACAAATTTTTCATCCTTTCATTAAGAGTCTATGTGTTTGTAATAACAACCAATGAAAAAATGGAGGGTAATAAATTTGAAGAAGAACGGGGAGAGGTATATGGGAGGGCTTGAAGGGAGAAAAGAGGAGGGAGAAATATAGTAGGTAAAATGCAATCTCAAAAATGAAAAACAACAAAGAATCTATGTGTCACCTAAACTGGTAGTGGAAAACAGTCTGAAATGCAAGGCCAAAGAGGGGTGCCCATGGTAGACATGTTCCCATTGTATTAGAAATATACAAGACGAAAGATCAATAGGATGCTGTTGATTTATCTAAGTTATGATTATTACAATAATTTACATACTTTTTGGTGGGAGGTTCTACACAATGTTTACCTCTGGCTATTTTGGAACTTGATCTGTACACCAGGCTGGCCTCAAACTCACAGAGATCCACCTGCCTCTGCTTCCCAAGGGCTGGGATTAGAGGTGGGCACCACTACGGCCTAGCTTTGTTACATATTCTTTACCTCTGGCTTTAATGCAGCTCTAAGTTTTGTAATTTTCTTCTCAGTGTTCCTTTTCTCCTTGAGCTAGGAGGCACCAAGAGGAATGTTAAGCCATAATAACTACATTTATTGAATTCCAATATATCCAACATTATATTAGACACAATGGATATGAAAAATTTAATTCATGCTCTCCAACTGCTTTCCAGGGTAATATCTTATAAAAGAATTGGATTGTTTCAGGGGAAATATTAGGAGTATGATTCTGAAGAGGAAAATACATTCATAGAAAGCACTGGTATGCTTTCATTTTCAAGACTAATTTAAAATACATCAATATCATATGCTAGATTTTTCTGAATTACAAGTGGATACTAACTAGAGAAAAACAGCATCCACTTTCAAAATACCACAGGTTAAGATATAGAATATGTAAGAGACATTCTGTGAACAGAAATTGTTAGAAAAAATATATATAACTGAAAAACTCAAAAATCACTTTCCATGTTCCTCTGAATGCAGGTGATAAGATCAATGGCTTCAAGTTTGACAAGGTTTTATTTGTTTGTTTTCAAAATCTTTTTTTAAGAATTGCTCTTGTGGAAAACATTCCTGAAGGCCTTAACTACTCTGAAGATGCCCCATTTCACTTACCACTTTTCCAAGGCTGGATGAACTTACTCAACATGGCCAAAAAGTCCGTCGACATAGTGTCTTCGCTTTGGGATCTCAACCACACCCACCCATCCGCATGTCAGGTAAGCCTTATCCTCTATGCTTGTGATGCTTTATGTGTGTTTTACACTCCTTACTCTCAGCGTCAACAAGAGTAGACTGGCTCAGTTTCCGAATCCCAACACCCCTGAGTGCACATGGACAGTTATGTGTATGCATTTATGGAGCTGTTCCATTGTTAATCATGTGTCATTCCACTACAATGATCATCCCGGGTTTGTTCAGGGCAAGATCATGTTTCATCTTTGTCTGCAAGAGGCTGTGTGTACAGTGCTGCCAAGTAGCATGGCTTTGAGGATGCCACCCACATCATAACACCTCCCACAGCATGGCCTAGAATTCTGTGTTGTGTAGTTTGCGGGCTTACACATCTATCTTCCTGCTGAGAAGTGTATTTAGTCCACTTGTGTTATACAATTCATCTTCATGACTCTGAGCTAACTTTTTAAAATAATGGAGTCAAACTTCTCAGGACAGGTGTGTATTTTGAACTCTGTCACTTTTGTGAAGATAAGAAAAGGTGGTTTCTGAATTAAATACTCTGAAGGGAAAATGAAAAGGATCCTTGTAACTTTAATGTCCTGGTTCTTTATATTGGTAAACTGTGATGGTTTGCACTGAGCTCCCATTCATGTATATGAACACTGGCCTATATTTAAATGTCCTGTATGGGTCCTGGGTCAAATCAATTTTGTTTCTTTGCATACAAATCATATTGACAAAACTTACCATAACTCTTGATTGCTATCTTGAAATCTGTTTTTCATCCAATTTCACTTTGACTATTTTAAAGTAATAATTATCATAATATAAGTATAAACAAACAAAAAACACAACCGTCATACTGAAGAATTGTGCTCAGCATGTTCCTACTTCTACCATTCAAACATGTGGTTCAGGTTTTATTGTTACATAATGTGTCGTCCACAACTTAGTGACTAGGAAAACCAAGATCATTTACTTCCTTGTGGGTTGGGTCAGGGTTTGGCAGACAACCTGCAGTGATTTGGGGGATAGATTACCTGAGGCCAGAAGAGCCAGATTAAATGGAATATGTTCAGCATCTCAACTGGCATGGCTGAAAATTGCTGATTGGCTGTGTCTCTCACTGGCTCTCTCTTAGGATTCTGTGAAAGAACTTGAGTTCTTTATATTGTGGTTGGATCCATGAAAGAAAAGCAGAAGCTGAGAGGCCTGTTAGCTTGAGATTCAGAGATTCTGCGTTTCAGAGTGCTGCACCCATCCATTGTATTGCATGGGTCTAAGGAAGTCACCTACACAAGCTGAAAGGGGACACATCCAGGAACTGAATAGACCGGTTGATTGGCATCTTTAGAAATTATACAGCAGAGACCACTTTCTGACCACAGCAATTCATTCTCTTAAAATATAAATCAGTGCATCCTCAAATGTAATTGAATTCATGGCATGAGAGGCTCACAGTTCTGGATCTGCATGCAGAATTCTCTTGCTTGGGAAACATGAATTCCAAACACGGTTTATATGCCCAAAGGACACCCCAAACATTCAGTGTCAAAGCAGAGATGAAACTATCATGGGCACTTTTGTTCAAAAGGAAAAAAAAAGGTAAATATAGGCTAAGAAAGCTCATTCATCCTTAGTCTGTGGTGAGGACAGATCTTGAGTTTAATCACTTTAGAAGCAGAAATGTGTTCTTGGATCTAGCTGTGGCTCTTTCATTTGTTTATTTTGAGACAGGACACCTAGGTATCCCTGGTTGTCCTAGAACTTGCTATACAGACCTGGCTGGCCTTGGATTCGTTGAGATCATCCTGATCCTGTGGGTTCAAGCCAGGGGGTCTCCACAAGTGGTGTCCTAACCTTTTCATTCTATATGCTGTGTCTGACTGTGCATTTTTCTTTAATTGTTCAGGGAATAATTGAACCCAGGGCCTTGTGCATGTCAGGAAAATGTTCTATTGTGAAGCCACACCCTCAGCCCATATCTTTTTGCATAAGAAACAGATCAAATTTCCTTCTTGCTCTTTGTTATGATGGTGATTTTTTTTTTTTTTTTTTTTTTTTTTTGAGATGGAATTTCAAGTAGCTTAGGCTGCCCTCAAACCTGCTGTGTAGTCAAGGTTACCCTGAATGTCTAGGTCCTCTTGCCTTCACCCTTCGTGTTATGAAATTGATGACATAAGCGGTCACATCTATGCAGTGCTGGGATTAAACCCAGGGTCTCCTGCATGCTAGGCATGCTCTCCACCCACTGAGTCACATTTGCAGTCCCCTCTTCATCTCTTTTAAAGAAACTATCTTTTATCTAATGGAGAATTGTCAAACATGACAGTTATTCCTAAACTAACAGAGCCTACAAAGTGCTCAAGGGGGCCATAAATAACAAAGAAACAAGCAAGAAGTATAACCAAAACCACATATTTATTACAGTCTGGCTATAAGTGAAATATTCCACAGAACTGTACACCAGGGCAGGTAAGTCCAGCTCAGCAGCAAAAAGACACAAATAAACACCTCCCTGGATCGGTATCTCATCTCAATGAGAGGTGAGCTTGTAAGCATCAGGGCAGCTGTTATTAGCAGGAATGATAAATGTGGACTTTACAAAAATATTGTCTGAGAACTGACATTGCTTAAAAACATGCTGCACATGTTTGAGTGAATGTGTGTGCACATATATGTGTGTGAGGGTGCACATGTGTATATGTGCTACTTGTGTGTGAATGTATGTATGTGTGTGTGTGCTGCATGTGTGTGAGTGAGTGAGTGAGTGTGCAGATATATATGTGTGAGGGTGCATATGTGTATGTGTGTCTGCCTGTAAAAAGATAGAGGTCAACTTCAAGTACCATTCCTTTGAAACTGCATACGTCACCCAGGAAGACAGGAACTCTGAATGGGTCACTTCAATGGTGATTTGGCTGGACTCCAAGCCCATGAGCCCAGGGATCTACCTTTGTGTACTTCTCCAGCCCTGGAATTACTCTAGCACTCTACCAAGCCCAGATTATTATATGGGTCCTGGGAATTGAGCATAGGTGTTCAGATTTACATGAAAAGCACCCATTAAGCTGTCTCCAAATGATGCTGCTTTGATTCCCACTGTAAATCCTTCATTTTATCTTCCCTACATCTCACTAGAGCTGCCATCCTTCTGCCTGTTTCCTTCTGTTCTTTGCACTGTCTCAAAGCCCAGCTGAAGGCTAGTGGAGCCTACAATGCCATGGCAACCATACCTTGAAATTAGTGAAAATGCTTTGTTAGGAGAAAGAGGTTGTATTCCTTTCTGCCACAATGGTGACTTTTTCTAATATAGTATTAAAAGTTACAGGACATTTAATTGCTAATTTATAAGATAAAATGATGTTTTTCTTTAATAAAAATCAAGATGTTTTGGGGAAAGCCAAGAAATCGGATGCTGGAGGCTGATCAGTAGAGCTTCCTAATCCATGCAGAGAGAGTGCCTGTTCTTTCTGACTTACTGTGAGGTACCAAATGATACAATTAATGAGCTGAAACAACGGAATGTTGAGGAGATGCATTTATGTGAAATCAATTAGATGCCGGCCTCCCAGAGAGCTTCCAACTGGCATGATTGTCAACTGATGATACATTGAAATGATTTGATTTTGGAAAATTTGGATCGTTTTTAAACCGCACCGGATTTGGTGGAGGTAATGAGGAGTAAGAGTGAGCAATGATCCAGAAGGTCATTTGCAAAGCTTAGGACCTCTCTCCACACATTAGGGGATTAGCAGATTCCAGAAAGCCCGTAGGATTTACCTACTTAGCAGCTGTGTGACCTCGACCAGGATACAGGACTGTCTGTGCCTCCATTTTCTCAGCATCAAAGCCAGGGTGATGGCAGATAAATTAAAGCCTCTGTGTGCGTTTATTACTACCATAAACATCGCCATGTGTAGTCAATCCTCTGTGCATACAACACAGCTTGTGTTCCAGTTAGTTTCGCACTGTTCACCAGTAATGAGCTAGAGGCTTCACTGGGACAGAAACTTGGCAATTACCTGTTAAAAAAAAAAAGCAATGTTTTTCAAAGTTAAGGATTAGATAAACTATCGTAATGTATATAAATTCTGGCCTTCATTCTATTTGTCATGGATTTTTTTCATGCATGTGTACACACATTCACAGAAGGGGGGATAGGGGATGGAGGGAGAGGGGATGGGAGGAGAGAAAGGAAGGAGAGGGGAGAGAGGAGGAGAGAGGAGAGAGGAGAGGGAAGAAGAGGGAGAGAGAAAGAGGGAGAAGAAGAGAGTGAGAACAGACACATAGTTTTTCTCTCACCCATCTGTTTACCCACTGAAGAACATCTTCCATACCCCTAATGTTCAGGAAGCCTTCATTTTGTCTTTGGTAAAGATCTGAAACATATGCCCCCACCAACATCCTAAAGCTCATTCTTCAGAATTCTATATGTTTCTCTTTTTACCTTTCCATTGGTTTGTTGGTTGCTATCTGATACAGTTTTTATCTGGTAATAATATTTTTGGCATACTAGATCCTGGAAAAGTAACATTTTATTAGAAAGTAATCTTCAACCTCAATCTATATTTTCCGACATTAAAATTAAAACAGGTCAGGCTTGGTAGCACATGTCTATAATCCCAGTACACAGGAGGATGGAGGACTTGTGGCCAGCCCATGCTACATGGCACAGGGAGGGTATAGCCTGGTGTCCTGCTCTACCTACATCTATCTCCAGGGTTGGCCACACCCATTCCTCCCTTGCTTTATCAATGTTATAACTGACTCTGGCTATAGCTTGGCCAACTGCCAAGGGCCTTTGTTTTCTCTAACTTATAAAGCTTCTCCTTGCCACGCTTGCTTCACAGCCATCTTAGGATTAGTGCATAAAAGATACTAGCATTTTGTATTACAATTACTTTTCATACTAGTCCATACCCCTTGTTCCCAGTTTTCATCTCCTCAATTCTCCATCATCGGTGACTCCCTATGTCCTTCTCCCTTTCATCTCTGTCCCTACCTCTCTCGATGCTCCCTATCTCTTCTTCAGGCCTTGCAACTTGAAGACTTTTGATGTCTCTTCACCCCTCATATCCATGGACAGGATCCACTTTGTAAGAAAATACTATTTCTAGAACCCTGATGAATCCTATTTTTCTGTGCTATTAGAGGTTATATAATAATTATCTTTTAAGGTTCTTTTACTGGCACATATTTGTACATATTTAGGAGACATGGTATGATACATGGATTCATACATATATAATGATGATTAGCTCAGAGCAGTTAGCATATGCATTTCTTCTTTTAGTTCTTGATGGCAAACATATCCAAATTTTTGTAGGTATATTGAGGTACACAAGTCCTTAGTGTTCATTGTACTCACCCTGTGGGACACAGAATAAGAGAACATATTTCTCTTGCCAAACAATGGAATCATACCTCTTAGTCCCACTTGTCACTTTCCCCCTACTCCACTAATGCTATTCTCTCTTGAAATCACTGTTAGTACTCCAAGAGTTTTGTTGTTTAGATTCCACTTATAAGGGAGACCACTGTGCCTGACTTGTTTCACTAAACACAGGTCTATCTGTGTTGTCATGGTGACAAACTCTCAAACACTGGAGATAATTGCAAAGTAGTGGAAACTTGGAGATGTAGGGGCCTGTGGAAAGTCCTTAGGCCAGTGAGGGTGTGCCACCAACTCTCAAAGAGGATTGTGAGATGCTGAGTTTTTTGTCCTTTTCTTCCTGCTCATGGCCCATGTGGTGAGCAGCATCTTCATCCATGTCTCCCACTCTGAAGTGCTGCTTCATCTGAAGCCCAAAGTTATGGAGCCGTCATTCAAAGAAGCTCCAAAAGTAGAAGCCACATAAATAACTAGACTCATGCTTGTCATTATAGTCTGTTGTAATATGAGAAAACTACTAATATAACCAAAGTCCTTTCACTAAGGTATATGCGACTGACTACAGGGACCCTTGGAGACCTTCAGCATACCACAGCTATAGGGTTTGGCACTTGATGTATTTGATGTACTTAGTGGCTTAATAGCTGTGCCCACTTTGAACAAGTGCCATAGCTCCCACAATTCCTATTTCCTTATCTAGAAAACACATAGGATAATGTCACCCTCATATTGCTTTGTGAAAAATGCAAAGGGGCTCGAGACGACACTACTTCTGTTTTCCACATGCAGGACCTTAAATTTAGTGGACACCCAGCTCTGAATCACTGGAAAACAGGAATGATGTCCCTTTGCCCACAAAGACTTCGGCCTCTGTGAGAAGTGGCCAAGGTCTTGTCCAGAACATGTGTTTACATTGTCCTTCAGGCTTAAGTAAGAAAAGGAGAAGGACAAATGTCCTTTATCCTCCATAGATCTTCAGCCCCACTCCTCATGCAGCAGGTTATAGTTATGGCCGCCAAGAATAACCTGGGGCTTTGAAAATAGATGGATGCACCCCCCCCCCCCCCCAGAGCGCTTTTACATGATAGCATTTGGAAAGAGGCCAAGCTTAGAAAAGACGAGAGGAGTCCACCAGGCAGCCAGGATTGAGAATTGCTGATGGAAAATGTGCCAGTCTGATAAACATAGTTTGAATTTCATGTTTTAAGACAGACCCAGGTTACTCCCTTCCCCAGGTGGCTTGTCAGCCTGATTTTTGCCCACTTCAATTTAATCCTGTGCATTACCATTTTTCTCTCAGGGAGCAGACATGTTTGAGTGGAGTCCTGGACTGCGGAGCCTCGGCGGTATTTATCCCTGTGTCTTCATTGTGTAGTGTAGCCAGGACGAACAGGAGCTGAGTCCTGAGAACTGCCTGTCATCTTCAGAGGGAACATAATTTCAGCAGACCTCCTGGTGCAGCATGAGCCAGCAGAGCCCAAGAGGAAAGGTGTCCCTTTTCAAAGAGAACCTTTCTCTAGCTCTGCACCTTCAACACTCAGCAAGTGCTTACATCTGCATTCTCCAATTAAAAAAAAAAAAATGTGCCGAGGAACCTTCATTGAGCAGAATGTTTGCAGGGGGCAGGGAGTGGAGAGGATTGTGCTGTTTACTGGAAGTACAAAAAAAAAAAAAAATCAAGCACACAAGGGAGACTCCCCCCCCCCCCCCCCCGCCAATCCCCCTATGAACACTGAGAAAGGAAATACAGCCATGTGGAGCTGCAAGAGAAAGCACTGAGAAGCCTGCCTCTGTCCCGTGGGACTCAGCAGCTCTCCTGCTCCGGTGGATTCTGTCCTCCCTTCTGTCTACTCTTTCTCAGCACTTTCTGCTGCTTCTGCATGCTCCTCTCTCCCCATCTGTTGACAAATTATGATTATGCCCCTGCTTGCATTTCAGTATATTTCCAAGGGATATGATACAAATGCATAAATAATATTCTTGGCAGGTCTTTAACCTGTGTAATTTCTCCCAAAGCCAGTAATGTAGGTGTCAATAAATCATGGCTCCAAAGGCATTATTCTTCATTCTCTGGATCAAGAGAAGACTAGGCTCATCCCATCAGGCTCTCATGGCTTTGTTTGTTTGCTTATTTGATTTCTCCCTTTATGTGTTCCCCATCTTTTAGAGTAGCATTCTCTCTCTCTCCTTCCTTCCTTCCCTCCCTCCCTCCCTCCCTCTGCTGTTGTTTTGTTTATCATTTTGGCTTGCTGTTTTGAGTCATGACCAGGTCTTATCAGATCTTCATAGCTGACCTCAAATTTGCAGGAATTCCCCTGTCTCTGCCAACTGAGTGCAAGAATTATGGGTGTGCACCAGCATCTGCGGCTTAGTACTTTATTTTAAAAAGGACAATTGGACATTTTCTCATTATATTACAGTAGCTTCTTGCTATAAATATCTGGAAAACTGCAGTTAAAAAGGCAAATCACCTCTCTGTGGCTATTAAAAAGTTTGGACAGTTGATAGTCCATGCATAATTTATACAGACAAATGCATACACAAACACACACATGTAGATATACACACTCACATGTACACACATACTCACACACAACATACACATGGAGTCATTACACAGGAAACAGCTGCTCCTCTGGCACTGTGATTTGCCCTGCATCAATTCCCTAGAGAAATTTTGATTCTTTGGGGTCTATTATTTCAGGGGCCCTGACACATCTGCTCCTGTTTTACAACATGCATTGCTTCTATTAAGAATCTGTATTTAGCAAATGCATGAAATATTAATGCAGAAAATATTATGCCCTGCTCATTTCTTTTTCCCTATGTCTTCTTTCACGGTGTTCAGAGAGTTCGGCTTTTTTCTCTTATATTTGATTAGTGTCTTTCCTTAAAGCTCTTCCTCATATGGGGCATGCAGGCAGGACAGTTGCTATGTCTCTAAATATCTACAATTTTTCGGTTTCACCCCCACATGTAAAGTTCTTGTATGCGCATAAGATTCTTGGCTATGATCTGCCCACTGGGTAGAACTTAGTGCTGTGGTGGCTGGCTCCATGCCAGTCTGTTATGGATTCCTTTCTGAGTCACTCCCTCTCTTCCTTTGACTAGAAACAATGTAAGAATTTCAATCCTTGATGTCCAGCTGCTTTACAGAAGGATGCAGGTCTTTCTGTACCAGAAAAATGTGCCTCTACCCTCAGGTGTGGTTTCAGTTTTTTTTTTTTTTTTTCTAAGATTTATGTCTTTCCTGAGTTGGACAGTTTTTTCTACTTCTTCAAACTTACTTTGTCTACTTCTTTTTGTCCAATGCATTGATTAGTTGAATATTTCCTCTGCCTAGCAGATTATCCTTCTTCTATTTGTGTGTGCATGTGTGTGTACATATGTATACATTATGAATGTGTGTGTGTGTATATATATATATATATATATATATATATATAAGTGTGTGTGTGTGTGTGTGTGTGTGTGTGTGTGCATGCACATAGGTGCTTTAAAACACTTCAAAACTTGGTCCTCAGGCTGTGTCTTAGTTACGATTTACATTCTTGTGAAGAGACACCAACTCTTAAAAAGGCAAACATTTAATTGGGGCTAGCTTATACTTTCAGAGGTTTTGTCCATTATCATCATGGTTGGAAGCATGGCAGCATGCAGGCAGACATGGTGATGGAAAAGAAGCTGAGAGTTCTACATCTTGATCCAAAGATGGCCAAAGGAAGACTATCTTCTGCGGGCTCTGGATCACACTGGCCAGACTTGAGCATATATATGAGACCTCAAAGCCTTGCCTCCATAGTGACACTCTTCCTTAACAAGGCTACATATCCTCCAATAAGGCCATACCTCCCACGTGTCAAGCATATTCAAATGACCACAGGCTCCCAGCTTGAACCTGAAGAATGGCTGTCATGTGTGTTAGTTACTTGTCTAAGTCTGTACTGAAGTCCTACATTCCATTCCAAGCACATCTCTGCATCTTGGAGAATTCACACCATGGTTGGGTCTTGGCTTCTGGCTTGGGTATCATCAGGTGCCCACCGTGTTTGTTTTAAGTCAGCTTTCCATCTCTCTGGTGAAAACCTAAGACAGTCAATTTATAAAGACCACAAAGTTAGACTCACAGAGTTGTAATGTGTGGGCAGTGGTCAGGTGGCTCCACTGTTTAGAAGCTTAAGGCAGATCAGTAGGACTCTGCTGTTGGATAGGCAATAGAAACAGAAAGGGGAAGGACTGTCTTCCACTCCCTTCAAGGGAGATCACCAAGATCTGAAGACCTCTCACTAGGCCTCACTTCCTCATGTCTCTCTCTCCTCCCGGGGAATGACAACAAGGAGACCTAGACAGTAACACATGAGATTCTGGAGAACCCTCAACACTGTAGCTCTGGCAATGCTCAAACATCCACACCTTTTGTGTTGAATCCATTTAAATATGTGGGTACTTCTCTTTATCAGGATGCTGGTTACTTTTTCTTTCATGTGAAGAAAGGTAAAGGCTGGAAAGATTTACTAGGGCAAGTAGAGAACAATTGATTCCCACCAATTCCTTCTTCTCAGCCCCAGGCCTTGAGGTGCTGCAGAAATGTCTGCCTTGCCTCTTGTTAAATAAATATCTCTGGGTCATTCAAGTGAGAAGACACCCCTCAGTTGCCTTTGTTCCACAGACTTTAACTCTGCTGCTGTGGGATTTTTTTTTTTTTTCAGGAGAAATGCTGCTTAAACCATCAACCTTTCACCCAACCTATAACCAAGTTAATAATGTACTTTGAGATTATTTACATCTGTGCACTCATTCTCCTTACATATTCTGTAGGCAACCTTTTCAGAATTAACTGACTTCTGAGAAAAACATTGTAATCAGTCCTGCTCCACTGTGGGCTTCCAATGTCATAAATTCCCCCAAGCTCAGCAGAATGCACAACCTTGGTTATATCAAGTTGCCTACTTGTCACTTGTAACCCATTCCTGCCCCTGACTCAGAACAATAAATGGATATATGAGCAAGATGTGGTGGCCAGGTCTAATAAAACACTCACTGTAAGTAACAAGGCATTGAAAGTGCCTCCTACACACAAAGTATGTTGGAAGAGACATTATAGTGTGGTAAGAGCAGAGTGTGGCTTTGTGTGCTGTCCTGAGTCAGACAGAAAAACAGTACACACGCACACACACACACACACACACACACACACTTGAGGCATCTGAAAACTTCGGGTTTTCTTAGACTAGACCATGATGTGGTAACTCCTATAAAAGAACACATTTCATTAGGGTTGGCTTACAGTTTCAGAGGTTCAGTCCATTATCATCATGGTGGGAAGCATGGCAGTGTGCAGGCAGACATGGTGCTGGAGAAGGAGCTGAGAGTTCTACATCTTGATCCCCAGGCAGCAGGAGATGTCTTGTGCCACACTGAACATAGCTTAAACATAGTAGACCTCAAAGCCTGCGCATAGGAGAAATCCACAGTGAGATACTTCCTCTAACAAGGCCACATCTACTCCAACAAGCCCACACCTTCTAATAGTGCCTCTTCAAATGGGCCAAACACGCAAACACATGAGTTTGTGGGGGCCATTTCTGTTGAAACCAACAAAAGAATGTAACTTCAATCCCCAAACTCACATACAAACCTGGACATCGTGGCACAATGTAATACCAGCAATAGTAAGATGGAGTTACATTATCTTTGCCCTGAAGTGTGCTGGTTAGCTAGCCTTATATACTTTGGGAAGTTTCTGTCAAATGAGCAACCCTTTAAATAAAAGTTTGAAGGCACCTTAGAAGCAACACCTGAGGTTGTTTTCCAAATTCCAAGCACATTCATGTGTGTACATATATGCAAGCATGAATACTCACATATACATACACAAAATAAATAAAAATACATTTTATGAGAACAGAGTGTTTGATTGTAAGGCAAGTTTGAGGAGCAGCCTCATGAGCTACATACTTCCCTAAAATTCATTCTACCAAGTCCATTGTCCATTGTCCCAAGCATGACTTCTCTGCTCTGCTATCTTTGCTTTTTCCTTTCATGTTATATTTGAGCATTTCATTGTGTTCCAGTTGGTTTGAAACAAAAGAAACAAGAGTCATTTATAAACCCCACCCACTAGTCATCAAAGATACCAGAATCAGAATATGATGCCTCAAAATATGCATCTTGAACACACAGATTGTTTTGCCTACTGGCCAGTAAGAACCATCATGCACAGGTAAAGTTCCTTTTACCTTTGCCTAGAGTACAGTGCATTTTCCCCTTCTTTTGTAAAGGATAGTTTCATTTAAAAAGGAAAAGTCCTTCCATATAGCATGTCTCTGCACTGGCAAGAGAGGTACCTCTAAAGACAACTCCTATCATCGGAGAGGCTCATTTCCTGTAGGCATAGCAAGGCTACCCAACCTGATCACACACATCCTCTGATCACTTTCCTCTAAGTGTCTTCCTTGTCTCAGGGCTCCAGCCTTATTTTCACTGTCTGTGTAAAGGCTGAGACTCATCTGCCCACATCAAGTCTCATTTCTTCCTGGGGAAATCTGTCTTAGTTACTTTTCTGTTGGCTGTGATAAAATACCCCAACAAAATTAAATTAAGGAAGGCTTCATTTTGGCTCATAGCAGCAGCACATAGTACATGATGACAGGGATGTCATGGTGGCAGGAAGCTGAGCCAGCTGGTCATGTTGGTAAGATCCACATCAGGAAGCAGAGAAAGATGCGTGCTAATATTCAGCTCACTTTTTTTCCCTGTTGTTAACCCCAGGACCCTAACTCCCAGGATGATGCCACCTACAGAGAAGGTGGGAGTTTTCCATCTCAATTAACCTATTCTAGGTAACCTCTCAAAGGTTTGTATCTCAAAGTGGCTCTAGATACTGTGAGGTTGACAACCAATATTACCCATCATAAACTCCCATACATATGTATTGATATATGAGCATAATTTAAAAATCAACTTTCGTTCACCTTTGGTTCAAGAGTCTAGCCAATGGCTAATGTTTTCTAGCAGAAAGAATAAAATTTATATTTGTTGACACTTAAAAGACTAGATGCCTTCATTATTTTTTTAACAAGTGAATTCAATACAGAGAACATTGCTGGAGACCTATGCATAACACAGTGTACTTTGAAAGTGTGGGCTAGAAAGATGGTTTAGAATATGGACTCCTTTGGCAGAGAACCCAAGTTTGATTCTCAGAACCCAAGTAAAGTAACTTACAACCACTGAAAATTTAAGTTCCAAGGATCCTATAGCCTCTTCTGGTCTTATTCAGCACCTTCATTCATGTGCACATGCTCACACCCAAACACACACACACACACACACACACACACACACACACACACACACACACACAAACATATTTAAAGCTTTAAAAATATTTTTGAAAGTTTGTACATTTTAGGTTGGGAAGATAAACTGCCTGCTGTACAAACATGACGACTAGAATTTAATCCCCAGAAGCCATGCAAAACAAAAACAAAAACAAATAAACAACAAACAAAAGTGAAGTAGACATGATGGCATGAGCTTGTACTCCCAGCACTTGGAAAACAGAAATAGGTAAATTCCCAGGGCTTGCTGGCTGGCCTGCCTAGCTATGTCTGAAAAAACAACTAAAAAAATGAGGTAAATAGTATTTGAGGAATTGTAGAAGAATTTTAACCCAGAAACATGGCTGCTCTGGCAAGAAATCACATCCAAAGATCTAATCCAAATGGAATATAGACGTGCCCTGAATTACAGTATGATCTGACTGGAATACAGATATACCCTTAGTATATATGTTTAATGTCTAACAGTGAAGGCAAGGGTTAGTTTGTAAAAGAAAGTAGCCATGTTTAAAAGTGACATCTAATTGAGGAGCAGACAAAGTGATGAGTCAGAGAAAGATTTGACAGAATGAGTAGGAGATAAGATATGTCCAACTCTTAGGAGAACTTTAAAGCATCAAGAAACTAAAAGGTCATATGGTAAGAGGAGATTGTGTACAGAAGTTCTAACAGGACAGTTTTACAGAGACTGGTGGCAGAGAGAACAAGTCAGACACAGGTGATGACAGAATTAGCCAGAAGATTAGAACATATTACCAAAGTTAGTATGAGGCCAAGCAGAGCAATCAATGAGAAGCTGAGAGAAGCCAGATTGAATCAGTCAGCTTGGAAGATAAGATCATATGGAAGATAGAATTTTCCAGACCTAGGCCTTGGATAGTTAGGACAGAGAAAGAAATGCTTTGCACTCAGCCAAATCATTGTATTTGTACAGCTTGGGTATGGCTGGCTCTCAGCTCATCACTTCGTCTACGAAAACATTTATAAGGAATGACTTCCCAAATTAACCCTGAGTTTCCATATGCACACACACAGAGACACATTTACCCCCTAGCATATGCATACACATACTACACACACACACACACACACACACACACACACACACACACACACACACGGAGAGAGAGAGAGACAGAGAGACAGGGAGACAGAGGGAGAGAGAGAGAAAGAGAGAGAGATGGGGGAGGGAGAGAGAGAGAGAGAGAGAGAGAGAGAGAGAGAGAGAGAGAGAGAGAGAGAGAGAGATGGGTGGTGATATATTCTAAATGTTAAAAGAAAAATGTTGGGATAGGAACATAGCATGTCCAAAACAGATGACTTGATAGAAGGTCCACTCAAGTCCATGTACAGAAGTTCCACACACCCAAGTTTGTCATAGTGTTAATATTGAACTGTTCAGATTCCCTAGCATAAGTAATTGTCACATTCTAAAAGGGAAAAGCAGCTTCATTCAATGACAGCCTGCCTGTGTCTGTAGGTTTCAAAGTTTCTATTTTCATTCATGTATAAGAGTTCTGGTCTTTGTTTTAAATTGCACAAAAGAAAGCAAGGGTAGTAAGCTCAAGATATAGGGCCATGAATGAAGACAGTATAGGTGACAACATATTTTTTATTTTTGCTAAATATATTTTGTTAACTAAAATTTAAAAAATAAAAGAACTTAAGAAAAGATACTGATCCACTATCTATGGGATATTGCTAAAACACAAAATGTTTTTTTTTTGGTTTTTTTTTTTTTTTGTTTTGTTTTTTTTTTTTTTTTTGTGAAAGAGGAAACTGCAACCAACTTCAGAGAATATATGTTAACCAGGGTGAGGGGTGGGATAGCAATCTGCCTCATGCATGCAGCACCTGACTTTCATCAGTGTGTGGCAGGCACAGCATAAGGCCAAAGTTGACCAGGAAGAGTTGCTGATTTGGAGCAAAAAAAGCCACAGGCTTTGCAATGTGAGTTCACCTTCATATTATGTTTGAAGCCTCTTCTCGTCATGTTCTCACTAAAATTCACACTCCGAGGGGAATGGACAGCTCAATGATTAAGACTACTTGGTGTTGTTCCAGAGGATACATGTTCAGTTCCCAGCACACGTCCAACAGCTCACAGCCACCTGTAGTTCAGGGCATCTGATATCTGTTTCTGGGCTCCACCAACCCCTGCACACACGGAACACAACTGGCTCACACTCACACAGACATACATACATAAGTACAAAAAAAAAATACAATAAATAATAATAAGGAAAAAAAGCCTTACATACCAAGACAACAAACCAGCAGCTGGGCGTCACCCTCCCCCACTTTTTATTTGGGCCTGTACTAAAAGATATTTGCATCTGTTAATTATCAGTGTATGTTTGTTACATACACTGTTTGTTAGGGGTAAAGTTGCCCCAGGCTCTGGGATACTGAAAACTTTGAGGGTCTGTGTAAGTGCCACATGGGCAACCTTAACCTCTACTAACAGGCTGCATGGCATAGGGTGCCCTTCAGTACCCAAGGGGTATAGAACTTTGGCTGCTCTGGGCTAAAGCACAGTGCTGGGTGACTGTACCAGACACCTTTTCTGGCTGTCAGCTGTCACACCAGCTCCTTGGGGTATTAGACTTTTAATCTTTGATCTTTCTGCTCCACCAGGAGGTTTTTCAGGAATCACTGCTTGGATCCTCATTTGTATCCTCATTTGCATGCTCATTTGCATGCTCATCTAAATCCTCATTTGCATCTTCATTTGCTTCATCAACTCCTCCCAGTCACCAAATCCTTTATAAATAATCATTACCAACCACAGATTTTTATCAAGATAAGCTTAATGGTGCACTTGGGGCCCATTAAGACCTAAGCCTTATTATCCGGCTGGTTCTTCTCAAGGTGTTTTGTGTGAGGTCCACACAAGCAAACATGGAAAGTCAATAACAACAGACCGGTCTCTTTTTAAGATAAGACGTGTCTATCTAAACACCGAGGAAAAACAAATACTATTTGCAAATAATATTGCAAATAATATTGCAGTCTCATTCCTGGAGATAAAATCATTCCTCGGTCCATCATCACTCAGTCAACCTGAAATAAATCTTACCAAGATTACATGCTTGTGAGCAAAGCCTGCTCTTTACATTTTTATTTCTTTTTTATACAGAACATTTGTTCTGTTCAGCGAAAGAGGTTTTAAACACGATGAAGTAAATTGTAAATGCCCACAATGATTTCGAGGATTTTTGTTGACATTATAGAAACCATTCGAAGTTAAGGTTAGTCTGTATTTACAAAGAAAAGAGCTAGAGATAAGTGAGATTAAAAAGCATGATTTGTAAATTAGAAGAACACTTGGTCTTCCTGTGCCAAATGCTATGACTGAATATTTTTAGCTGTTTCTTTATGTGAGGATGACTATATCTTTAAAAGCAAAGGGGAAGTAAATTTGCATTGTGTATTCAAAATTATTATTGCACACTACTGGATTGCACAGGGCTGGAAAACAGAGTGCCTTCTACATTTCTGTTTCTATTCTAGTTGTGAAACCTGAGGAATTTCACACATCTGTGAACACCTGTCATTGAAGCACTTGCCTTTTACAAACTGAATACATAAAGTTTGAAAAGATTGTTTATACCAACTTAAAATGGCAAACATTTAGGTTTCTCTCTTCCTTTGTCTCTGAATATTTTTCCTAGGGTCAACGTCTTTTTGAGAAACTGCTCCAGCTGACGTCACAAAACATTGAAGTCAAGCTGGTGAGCGACGTGACTGCAGATTCAAAGGTATTAGAAGCCTTGAAGTTAAAGGGTAAGGCCAAGGTTGATGCTACTTTACCATGGACATTCTGTGACAATTCCTTGAGTTTCACATAAAAATGATATGTCATTTCTCTCATAGGTATATTCTACTTAATATGTTTCTTAATTCTCCTTATACAAATAAACAAACAAAGCCTGATTAAAGATTCTAGGAAACCTAACTACCAATGCTACTGGATTTGTTAAGTAGTGATTTGTATATTCATTTATAAGACATAACCTATTATCCATTAAATATATTTAGTTAATAAGTCAGTCCTTTGGGCACACATCAATAATTTGATCTGAAGAAAAGGAAGAGCCACTTCAATGGGATCAAACACTAGGTTCCCATTTCTCTCTCCCCCAGCCCAGTAGAATCCTCTGTGTTATGCAGTCCTCACTGGGTTGGGTCTGGAGACCTTTGAAGCATGCTGCTTCTGACTTCAGGACAATGGCACAAAACACACCATCCACCCAGCCACTCTGCAATGTGCCCGACCTTGGCCACATTGAGCTTCATCCTGGAATAATTATCTTTTCCTGTAATCTTCTCTAGCTGGATTCTTTTTTTTAAAGTAACCTAAAAAATAGAAGGATAAAGCTTGCCAATAAGGGATGGAGAAAAGAGATTAACAGATAGATAATGGTTAAGTGGATGGATGGATGGATTGATGGCTGAGTTGGTGGGTCTATGGATAGATGGGTGGATGCGTGGATGAATGGGTAGATAGATGGTATGTGGGTAGATGGATAAATAAAAAAGGATGGGTGGGCAGATGGATGATAGGTGTGTAGATGATACACAGACAGTATCATAGTTAGCTTATGCTGCTCTGATTAAATGTCAGTGGCTGACAAATGTATAAAGAACCGAAACATATATCCTCACAGTGTGGAGTCTGAAACTTCAGCATCGAAGTACTCAATGGTGTCTGGCAAGAACCTCTGCTCTATTTATAGACTGTTGTGTCAGTCAGTACCCCTGCTTTGTCACCATGAGAAAAAGAGATAAAGTGGTAGATACCACAATTTCCAAAGACCACTTCTTATTGCTACCACAAGAAGACGAATGTCTACTTGAAAATTTGTTGGAAATTTTAGATCATAGTCAATACAAAAATAGGTAGATAAGTAGATAGATAGATAGATAGATAGATAGATAGATAGGTAGATAGATAGATAGATAGATGATAGATAGATAGATAGATAGATAGATAGATAGATAGATAGATAGATAGATAGATAGACAGTGACATATAGGTCTTTATATTTTGTTATGAGGTTTTAAAATTAAAGGTTCTAGTTTCATTTTGCTTCTTTTTGTTCATATTGTCATTAAAAATTCCAAGAGTGATTTCACTCTGTTGCCTCAGCTGACCCTGAATTCTTGAGATGGTACAATCCTCCTGTCGCTGAAGTAGCTGAAATTACAGCAAGTATCACTGACCTTTCTCAATTCTATTACCATTTGTTGTAAAGACAAGACACATGTGCTTGAGTAGATGCTGCATCACCATGACAATGATCAGACTCTGTATCTTCTGCATCACGTCATCTGTGTCTTTTGTGACTAAGATCTTGTTAGGTGATTCACACAGATTCCAGCTGTGGTTCGAATGGAGTTGACATTTGGGACTTCCCTCATTAGCAGGTGAGCTCAATAGACAGCCTTCCCTATGCTGCTAAACAACGAACAGACTTGGGACCCTACTGACCACCACCAGAGCATCTTCAACAGCAGACATTCCATTGATATTTATTCATGATCATACCTCACTTGTGCTTGTCTTCTGAGACAGTGTCACACTGTAGCCTAGACTGGTTTTGAACTCATAGTGTGGCCCAGGCTGGCTTAGAACTCACAGTACTCATTCAGCCTCAGCCTTCTACATACTAGAATGGCAGGCATGAGCTACAGTGGCTGGCTTTACATCAAAAATTTAGTTGTGAAATGATACTAGAGTCTCCTTTTTATCAGTAACAATATGTTTATAAGTTACCATTTTGTGGCTTTCTTTTATCTAATTCTTTAAAAAGAAAAGCAGTGAGCTTCTGTTATCCAGTTCCAAAATCCATCCTCACCTTGGCTTATTTGAATCTAAGGAAGCTGTACTTATTCTTCCATGATAGCTTGCATTCATTTTCACATCCACTGGCTGGACTTTAATGGAAAACATTCTATATCTGAGGCTGAAGCTCAAACTTTAAAATTAATAAAAAGTTGCCATGGTTTCCAACTTGAACCCTTTACAGTGAGGTCTGAGTCATGTAGTCCAGATAAGCAGAATATAACTTAAGATGTTGTGACTAGTGTGTGTGCTTGGGTCATGCTGATTTATCATTATTATTAAGTCTAGCCCTCAGGTAGGCAAGTGTGTCTGTCTTAACTTCACATCAGTACTGAGAAGTCTATTTTGGAAGTTTTTCTAGTGGTCGCATCATAGTATTCCAGTTTTCATCATCTGAAAGCTTGCCAATGGGAAAAAACTTGAAGGTCAAAGTGATCCCCTGTCAAGAAGCTTTATTCTGCTGTTTTCTACACAGTATGAAATCCTTGAACATGTGTCATGTCTTCAATCTGCAGTGATCCAGACAAAGGTCAAGATGTCCACTCTCACCTGGGTATAATTCTCTGCCTGCTTTGTCTTTCATATCACCTTCTTGGGTACATGCTACAAAACATAAAGCTGGTACCTTTGCTTCATATCTGCCAGTTAGCATTCGAGGAGCTCTGGCTTTCTCTTTTCTTCGCAGTTCAGTACAATATTTAGTGAAGCAGATACTGTTTCACATGTATGCATCTGCATACAGTGTGCTCTCAGGCAGTGATCAGCATAACATTTAGACACAGGTCCTTTTGTGTCAAACACAGAGGCCATACTGAAATGCTGGGCTTGCCATTTACTGTGAAGTAAAATATTTGGTAAATTATTTTTGCTGAACCTCAGTGTCCTTTTCAATAAAATGATAACAATAGTATCTTCGCTGAAGGGTATAGGAGGTAAACAAATGTTGTTTGCCTGAGCCTCTGGTGTAATTTGTAGTATGTTACTGTAATATTTTGTGTCTTAGTCTATACTGGTTTATTTCTGCCCACACAACTTACCCCTGTGATTCTCTAGGGAAAGGGAAGTCCAGTTCTAATGTAGAGGTAAAAATAAATAAAAATTCTGTTGATATCTGTCCCTCAAAGTCTCAGGAGCCACTCCACTGTGGAGCCAAGCTCAATCCCCTAGGTAGTTAGTTAGCAAGCCTGGAACCCAGGCATCTCGTTCCATGGGCCCTGTGTATCCTCACCTCACACAGGCAACAGAGCTAGCCCTGCTAGTAACAGCTGCCTTTCACCCATTGCTTTCACACATTGTCCTCCACAGCCCAGTAAAATCATGACTCAACAATCAATAACTTATCAGACATATTTATAAGTTAAATTCTCAATCCACAATACATCTAAACAATAAATTCACTGCCAATTAATAAAGATATAAACCGCCCACCTAGACAAGATAAAAACCAATCTTATTCACCTTGATCTGAACCATCCTGCTTTGCTGCCTCCATCTCAAATCTCCTGCTACTCTTTCTCTTCTGCCTTACCAATACTCTGTCCCCACGTACTCTCTACTGTCCAATCATGTATTGCCTTGACATCAACTTACACATTGCCAATTCTGTTTACTTAAAAAAAAGCTTTTCTCTCCAATGTAAGCTGTGTACAACAATTACCATTTGAAAATCATCTAAACAACTATGTTTTGCTCAAAGCTAATTAACTTCGGTGGGCTATAAAACTAAATTAGTATTCAATTCCATTAGAAACCTAAGAATGGCCAAATATCTACAAACACAGAAAACCTAACACGGCTTCCAGAACTGAGGCAGGTTGTAGAAACAAATCTCCACTATTGTTCCCCTTTTAGCAACATGTGAAAACAAGTCTTTAGCCTTCTGGCCTAGAATTACTAATAGACTTTTAAAATGCATAAATCTTGAAGGGCTAATAATTCTGACTCAGCAAAGATTATCAGTCAACTATTTGGCATAATGTGTCCCTTTCTGAACAGTATCAGTCTGTGGGTGAAATAGGCAGTTTCTGCCCAGTGGCTGCTTAGCCATGACATATACCTTACCTGGAAGTAGAGATGTTCAATTTCTTCATTAAATCTACGAAAGGGAACCTGTAGTGATCATATATGTCTCAACAAAAAGCAAATAACATTAAATGTCATAATTTATGAATTTCTGACATTTTTGAAAGCCATCTAACTATATAAGATAATCGGGACTGTAGTCTGTTTACTATTCTCAGTTATTTCTGCCAAGAATATTTTTAAAGCACCATAACTGTGAACTAGGAGCCATGGATTTGTTATTTGGCCCCAATTCCTATGTTTAATCAAGTCAGAATTTTGCAAAGGCATCAATAGAATCACTGGGTCCAAACCTTGTACTTTAATTTTTTTTATAATAAATAGGTTCTAAACTAATGTAAATATATGACTTTAGTTTAGTTACCAAATGAGATTATGTCTGTACAAATGAATCTGTCTAATTCCTCCCTGCTAAATTATGACCATTTCTAAATTCCTCATAAAAACAACCTTAGAATAACCACTATCGATGCCCCCACTAAAGTCCAAGGAATCCGGACAACAACTCTTTAGAGCATTTTCAAGCTGAATATGGGTGTTGAGAAACCTAGAGGGGGGAAGGGATGAGGACGCCAGTCAGGCCTCAAGAAAGAAGAACACACTGATGACTGCTGCAGTCTCTAATGTCTGTCCCGGCTGGATCTGGCTGAAATTCTCTGAGATCAGGAATCTAAGCAGGCCAGTTTAGCATTCTTATGATGAGCTTCACCAAAACTGCACATTCTGCAATATATAAATCTCAAAAAATACATTTTACTATCAAGATATTGTTTTGTGTGATCCTCTTGAATCTAGTTTCAGGCAGTCTTCCTCTATCAAATCTGATCCATAGAGCTCTGGAAGGCATACAGAGCATAAGCACCTTTTAAAACACAGAGACAAAACCTTTCCCCCAAAACAGTCTGTCCTTTAGTCAGCAACAAGAGTATCTTGTATCTTGTATTCTCTCCCAGAGAAATAATATAACCACAAAATTCAACATCACACCATTTTGAAATTTAAAACAATATAAAACAAAGGAATAAACTAAAACAACCATATAATCTTATTCTCAGTCCTCTCATAATCTGTCATGTCAAGAAATTAACTCAAAATTTCATGGAGCCCACTTTAAGAGAATATGAACCCCCAGTTGTGGTAATTTTAAAATTTACAAACCCGTGCTAGTCAGCAACTGATGAGCCACATGGCTTTAGTGGGGTAACTCATGAAACAAACTAACACCTTCTATCAATTTTAATATCAATGAGTAAGCAACTTGTAAAATCAGGACCTTAGCCCAAAATATATGGATCTGTCCAGCTCTCGGTCTGGAATGTCAGATCTTCATTTAGTAATAACTTCTATAATATATGTCTGTATTCTCTCTGCCTGGTGTACAGACTTCTATTTTTCATAACCCTCTTAACTTGCAAATATCACCACTCTCTACTTGGAGTCAGTGACTAGTTACTCCTATCTTAATTCCGAACCATGGGTGAAAATCCTCACGAGATTCACGTGAACTCTGCACTCTCTTCTTCTAACTATAAGAACAAATTTGACTTGAGCACTAAATCTTTATACAATCTTCAAATAAACAAATCCCCTTTTAAATAAATTTTCCAAACAATTCTGTCAAGAATCAAGCAGCCTCTAATCTCTCACTCTCTGTGTTCAGGGTAGCGTGCCTTCTCATAGCAGGGGACCTACAGCCTTCAAGCAGACTTCCTCTGTGTTTCTTTTGTTTAAGATTCCTGCACTTGAGACATCACATGACTCAATGTAGCACTGGCCCTCTCTACTTAAAAAATAACACTCTCTTGGGCTAATAATCTTAACTTTCTAGTGGATTCTTGCCTAACATGTTGGTTTGCCACCTGTTGTGGTAAATAGAAAAGGTTCTGTTGCTATCTATCCCTTGGGGTCTCACTCCACAGGATTTCTCACTCCAGGACTGCTCTAGTGTAGAACTGAGCACCCCAACTCTGTCGCGTGATCCACAAGCCACCCTTTCCATGGGGTTCCCTTCCCAGGTGGTTCACTTTGCCCCCCCAAGCGGCTTCTGTCCTGGGCAGTACACGACCACCCCAGTGTGTTGTTTTCACTCACTTTCCCTTGGTGTGTTGCCAAGCCTTGCACGCGCGCACACACACACACACACACACACACACACATATCGCAAATCCATGGTGGGCTTTGTGCATCCAGTCACTACACCCTCTATGAACTCAACTAAGTCACCACATTAAAGAACACACCAAAATACTCTGATCCAATTGGTATGATATAATTTGCCCACCTACATAAGTCAAATGATCCTGTACAATCCCATCCCTTACAAAATATTCATAACAACCTTATCCATATAGAGATGTGCCAACAGAAACATCCATGTCTGCTTCCATGGTGAATCTCTCTTGAATCTCTTGATTTCTCAATCTTTTCTGCCTTTCCAAAACTCTGTCCTTGCCCACTCTCTACTGTCCAATCATGTATCACCTTGACATCAACCTACAAGTTTTTTTTTTTTTGTCTTAGTCTATACTGGTTTATTTCTGCCCCTACAACTTACCCCTAGCCCTGTGATCCTCTAGTGAAAGGGAAGTCCAGTTCCAACTCTGTCATGGACAACTTTGAGAAGAGCATAGGTCCCCTAACATTTATGTTTGTGCAGTTGCTCTAGGTAGGCAGCAGCTTGACTTCTCTGAGTTCAGTGAGTTCTGTAGGTATTTAAAATGCCAGACTGTTGCCAAAACAACCTCTGAAATTTCTATTCCAATGTGAGCTTTTATATTCTGCCACTGGGAACAAGCACAAACGACATTGTGAAAACTCTAGACATGCTGTGTTCTGGTCTCCACATGAAAAGAAGCTGCTAAAAGTGATACAATAAAATTAAGAAGCAAATGTCCTCCTTCCTTGCTTATTGGAACATTTCTCAGCAGCTCATAGTCATCACTAATCTTACATTCCAGCCGAGAGCACCAATTTCATAGGAGGTATGTGAGTTGGTTTTTAATTTTTTTCTTTGGTTTTTTCCATTGTTTGAATTTCAATGTGTTTGTTAACTAAATATTTGGATAAAACGTATACTAGACATGCTATTTTCTGTTATAACAACAAAGCAATGCTTAAGTTACACACTGAGTCACATTAAATTTGACTTGAATATAATTAACAATATACAAGTCTGAGATAGGATGGGGAATGAGCAGCACTGTGAAGTCAGGCACAGTTCGTGTGTGCTTCTGGCTATTTGGGAGACTTAGGCAGGAAGGCCTCTTGATCCCTGAGGCTCAGACCAGATTGCACAGCAGAATGAAACCTCAGCTGGAGAAGAAGAAAGGAAATAAATAAATAAATAAGTAAATAAATAAATAAATAAATAAATAAATAAGAAAGAAAGAAAGAAAGTAACTCAAATGGCTGATGAGAGACACCACTCCAGATCCTTCCTTAGAGTTCTCCAACTGAGGTCTAGACTCCTCTGCATTGTCTCAAGCCCCAAAACTTTCTCCCTCATGGTTGTTACCACACTGCAACACCATTTCTTCCTCAAGCTTTCACTTAATGAGGGTGGAAAAGGCAGCTGGTTCCAGCATACCTAGGCAATCAGTACATTTTCCATAGTGTCTGAAGAGACACTATGACCAAGGCAACTCTTATAAAGGTCAACATTTAATTTGGGCTGGCTTACAAGTTCTGAGGTTCAGTCCATTATTGTCGTGGCAGTAAACATGACAGTTGTCCAGGCAGGCATGGTGCTGGAGAAGCTGAGAGTTCTATATCTTGTTCCAAAGGCATACAAGAAGACAGGCTTCCCAGAAGCTAGGAACGGGTTCTCAAAGCCTACTCTCACAGTGACACACTTCCTACCACATGGCCACACCTCCTAATACTGCCATTCTCAGGCCCAAGCATATTCAAACCACCACATAAATGTTTGGTGAAACAACTCAAAGCCACCTAAGGAAGATCACAGAACCTTCCATATCTCCCTGGTATCTGTTACACGGGTGCTGTGTCAGTTTGCCAAGTTTAAAAACGGAGAGTTTAATAGAGCTGGATGATTTTATTCAGCGTAATAAAGGTCTGGGAAATTTTAAAGGGATGGTTTTCTCTGTGATAAGAGAAATCTACTAAATAGCAATGTCTTACAATTGCATGCTTCTCCATGGCTGTTCTAGTGGCCAAATAATGGGACAAGCACTTGGCTGCATAAATGCTGTCTGTCCCTGCTATAATGCTAAATCTAACTGTCTTCCTTATATGCATGTGTTAAGGGGCTGGTCCTGGTCCTCAGTCTTGCTATTGAGATGCAATATAACTTTTAAGAGGTAGAGCCTGGTGTGGGGATATTTGAGTCACAGGGGTATGGGCCTTTGAAGGGGACCATAGGACTCTGGTCTCTTCCTTAGTCTGGCTTATTTTATGTCCAGGAGACCATCAGTTTTTGTTCTGCCACATGTTCCCACCATCAGACAATGCGACACCACACAACCCAAATGGAGTCACTAGATTGTGGACAGGAATGAATCTGAACTGAGAAAAGTAACTGTTCTTCTTACAAGTTATCTGTCTTAGTTACTTATTATAGTAACAGAAAGCTATCACTGATGCTGACTCTGTGGAAATGCAAATGGTGCCTTCCTCCTCACAGAAAAGAGTGGCAAAAGGGTTGTTGGAATTCAAACTACTTTGACTTGTCAGTATTTTTCTTAATAAGTCTCTGTGGAGATCAGAGCCAAGTGCCTTTCCCTATGGTCACATGTCCAGGCTTGAAGTCTTGTAGTTTGCTGAGTTGTCTGACTTCTTCATCCATGTGGCTAATTAATGGAGACAGGCAAAGGCATGAAGTGACTACTGACCAGAAGGCTAAGAGCTTGACTGCTAGACTGCCTCCAATGGAGCTTTTTGCTGACCCTTGTTTGTCTTTGGAACAAGACTTGAAGCCATTTGATTCTGCTATGGAAGAACACTCAAACAGTGGGTAATTTTAAAAAGCAGAGGTTTCTCTCAATTTGAGAGGCTGGAAAATTTAAGGACAAGGTCTAGTCAGGTGGTAAAGTTTTTCTTTCTGTGTCATCTCATGGCAGAATCTGGAAAGGCCAAAGAGAGGAGTGAGTCTTACAAGGACTTTAGTCAAAATCACAAGTGGCATGCATTATCTAGTTGTAATTTAGACCCTACCTAGTTATAACATTGGCCATTAAGCTCTAAGCATTTTGAAGAGGCCACTGGAAGGGAAAAGGAGTGCATAATTTTGTAGAATTATTATAAAATACTGAACTTGGGTTCATTTGGAACAAAGGTCACATGCAAACTAGTTATATGGCAAAATGTAAAATAACAAATAACTATGAAATAACTTCATTATAGCTTCATAAACAAACAGAACACAAATTATTGTTCAACATGTGCTTTTTCCAGTTATAACAACTTGACAGAAAGTAGCAAAACCAGAGGTATGTGAGGAGTGGTGGCATTTTGCTAGTAAATGGTCATGACCTCAGTAGAAATGAACTTAAGGTGGAATATTTCTTCATTGTTTTCCAGACATATTTCCCTCAGGTTGCCATAGCAGCTGCTGAGAGAAAGGTTCACAAGAAAATTATACACAACAGGGAGCCAGTCATCCCATAGAGAACATGCTGAGGGACACCACCAGTTAACCATGTGGGAAATGCTCAGATGCTGTTGCTAAGAGAAAAGCAATCATCTGCAAAATGGAAGCCACTGTGGCATTTCATCCTTTCAGAATTGACTTTAGAGTATTATTATGGTTGTCTATAAATGATGAGAGTACAGCTGCTTTTACTCTTGTGTTTTGGTGTGTGTGTGTGTGTGTGTGTGTGTGTGTGTGTGTGTGTGTGTGTGTATGGTGAGATGGTGGTGGTGGTAATGATGAAGGTGGTAGTAATAGTGATGGTAACGGTGGTGATGGTGGTAACAGGGTAGTTATGGTAGTGGTTATGGTATTGGTGGTGATGGTGATGTTAGTAGTAATGAAGATAGTGGTGGTGATGGTAGTAGTTATGGTAATGGTGGTAGTTATGGTATTGGTGATAATGGTGGTGGTGATGGTGGATGGTAATGTTGTTAGTAATGATGGTAATGGTGGTAATGATGAAGGTGGTAGTAATAGTGATGGTAACGGTGGTGATGGTGGTAACAGGGTAGTTATGGTAGTGGTTATGGTATTGGTGGTGATGGTGATGTTAGTAGTAATGAAGATAGTGGTGGTGATGGTAGTAGTTATGGTAATGGTGGTAGTTATGGTATTGGTGATAATGGTGGTGGTGATGGTGGATGGTAATGTTGTTAGTAATGATGGTAATGGTGGTAATGAATGTTGTGGTGGTATTTCTATGGAAGTTTAGGGTGTAAGCTAAAAACTTAAAACCAAAAGCTCAGATTCTAGAGAGGAGAATGTGTTCCTGACTTTGCTCCTGTGGAACTCTGAAATATTTAACTTCTTAAAACTTGCCTTTTAATTTCTACATTGACTAACAGTAGCAGTTGCTGCACAATGCTATCAATGAGATAATTCACAGGATGCATTTAATACAGCACCTGTTAGGAACTTTTTTTAAAAAATTTTAAAAATAACTTTTCTTTTGGCTTTTTGAGACAGGTGTTCTTTGTGTAGTCTTGGCTGTCATGGAACTCACTCTGTAGACCAGGCTGACCTTGAACTCAGACATCTGCCTGCCTCTGACTCTCAAGTGCTGGGATTAACAGGATATCCTGCCACTACTTGGCTCATAATATCTTTTTTGCATTTCATTATTTAGTTAGATGTTGAAGCTCTCACACTAAGTTTTTACAAGCTGCTGAACACTGACAAACTATTTCTCCCACAGAACGATAACCACACATTCATAGACAGTATAAATGTATGGTTGAACTAACATTAATACACATCACCATTTTATTGATTACATAATAAAACAAATGATCAAGTATCCAATTATTAAGTTACATAGCTCAAAAGGCATATAAACCATTTCTGCTCAGTTCACTAGCAGATCCCACTTTTTCTTTTTTGCAAGAGTTTGGAAGGAGAAGGGGAAACCATCATTCAAACAAGGTAGAAAACACAAGAATTTCAGAAATTTTGATTAAGAATTGGTTAGCTACAACAATGTATCTATACATCTTAAAAATAATTACTAAATTAAAGAGCATACTCTACCTGTTCTGCACAAGAAAAAGGCAACACATTACTAAAAATATTTAATAGCCTCCTCCTGTTTCTTTTTCAGGCCCTCCCAGTTAGGTTGCACCTGAGTGCAAACATTAAATTAACTATAAGGCTTTTTGTCTGGAGACATTATTGAAGATATGTGCTTCTGTAACAAAGTTGATTTTCAAATAGAGGTTTCTCAAAACAGCACAAAACAAGACAAAGACATTAAATAATCACTGCAAGTCTTAGTTTAAAAAAAAAAAAAGAATGACAGCTAAGCAAACCTGAGGTATTCTGGTGCATTTGTGGGAGATGTAAACATAGTTGTGAGCAGGCAGATAACAAGAGAAGCCCTGCCATGTTTGAAATGACTAAAGGAATATACCATGGAAGGTCTAGAGAGTTCTTAGTTCCTGGGATTTGGGTTCTGTATGATGCTAAAAATATACAGGTATTGTACTGGGTATTTTGGCACCTAACCCTTCTGAATTCTGGACTAATAGAATTCTGGCACAGAAGTGCATTTAATGATATAACTCAAAACCTCATTTTAGGGAAGGTCAATTGGTACAAATAAGCACGTTTTAAATGCTGACCAGCAAAACCTGTTGCTAAGTGTCCACACATGTTGATCACAGCCCACATATAGAGGTTGCAGTTCTGTCAAGCTTGTGGTGTAGTAGAACTGTTTTCAATGTTCCTGTGGAGCTTCCATAGACTTATTTAGTAAGCTGACACATTGAGTAATTACAGATGACAAATCAGGTCCCATCTGAAGTCCCACTTCCAAGGCAATGGCATCAGGCACCCCAGTTTTATTGAATTTAACAGTTGTTTCTATGACCATTGGAATCCTTAAAGCAGAGCCGCATTTTTGGACGGCACATCTCCAGATACAAAAGTTTCTTGCTGTTAAAAGTTCCTCGATGCTTTTGTCTTTTGAATTGTACTGCATCTTTATATTTCATTCCACCTTCAGTTAATGTGAGGGCAACAAGCACCAAAGCTCTGCCAAGGCCTGCAACACAAGGGACAGCAATACAGCAACCAGATTCTTCCCAAAACTTAATCCTCACAAGGCTCAATCTGTCATCAGCAATCTGGTTCACTGGTGGTGCACCATCATCAAAAGGCCAGTCAAGAACTCGAATGCCTTCCTTCTCCACAAGAGTAGTGTCTAAGTTGCTTCATATACTCTTACTGTTGTGGTAACTCCATACTTCTTAAGTTCCTCTATAGATTTGTTTAAGGTCCCATTGATTGGATTGTATGTAATAAGAAATCTCTTGTTCTTGTATGTGACTTCCATAGGAGCAGGGTGGTTCATTCGAGCCATGTTAATTTAGTTTAAAAAAACACTGAAGAGGGTTATGGAAGGATTAAAAAATTGAATATAGAACTGATTCGAAACAAGAAAGCAAAACAAAACAAAAAACTAGCTTGAAGTCTACTTCAATATTCAATATACTCCACTTGAAACTCTCAGTGTTTTGAGTATGGATTGGGAGAAACGGGCAATGAAATGAACCTCCCAATAAGAAGCAGTGATTCTTCAATCCAGTAATACTGAGGAAACACAAAGGAAATGCACTGAGCTTCACCCCATCCACGTCTGAGCTCTTACAAAATGCTCTGCAGATTTCAACACAACACGCCTGAGTCCAGGTTCTCCACTTATTTATGGGGGCTTCTTGGTGGAGTAGTAATGAATTTCTACAGTCCACTTGTCTACATAGAGGTCGTGCTATGCCCAGCAGTAAACTCCAGTGCCCTTCAGGAACACCACAGAACTGAGGAACGTGTCTACTCATTGAAGATTGTGGCCTAATCATACAGCTGATCCTGAGGCGACCGCGGAGCAGGACAGGCGGCGGTGGGTGACAGAGGAGAAGGATGGCGATACAAAGCTGCTCATAATTTTTTTAATGAGGATGTTTAGCTAATTGTGGTGATGCACCTTTAATCCTCATACTTTCGAGGTAAAAGCAAGAGGCTCTCTTGTGAGTTTGAGGCCAGCTTAGTCTACATTGTGAGTTTCAGGACAGCCATGATCACACAAAAAGACCCTGTCTCAAAACCAACAGCAACAACAACAATAAAAAAAAAGTCTTAAAAATATAAAAATGAGCACTTTTATAAAGGGAAAATTTCTTGGAAAAGAGGGAAGGGGAAAGAAGAGAAGACCACGGGGGTGGGGGAGGATTGGGGAGCCTGGAGAGAATCAAGGTGGACAGTAGTTCATGAATGATACCTGAAGATTTGCAAATGGTCCTTGTAGAGAGGGCTACAGTGCTCAGCGTTACAACACCAGCACAGTTCGGTCAGGACATATGTCCTTGGGGCTTGTGGCCAGAAGGGCAACTCTGGACCCCACCCCTGCTCTCCTGGGAACTTTCCTCACATATACCCCAAAGGGATTCTTGGCCAAATTCTTCTAGCACATAAATATTAGATATGAATCACTTAAACCTCCAGTGACAACTAAATCTTTCAGCTGCACAGAAGACAGGACCTACGTCACGCCCCAGCCTTCCGCTTGTGTCTCTGCATCCTTACGAGGCCAAATTTTCCACAGAGAGCCTGCACCTCGGGGCGCACACAGTGTGAAGAACAAGAGGGCCCTGATTGGAGGCTGTTGCGTTCACTAAAGAGGCTGATGAACAAATCTGTTCCTATGCAAAGCTGAGCATAGGCACATGCGGCGTTGGGAGCTCAGCCCGAGTCTCTTCGTCTCCTTACTTGTCCTCAGTGCAGGCCATTCTTAACTTTAAGTTACCCTTCTAAAAGGCTTTTCCTGCCCCACCCCCAAATCCATACTCAGTGCTGTCAAGGTCCGAGGAGGGAAAACAGGAACATTTTATATTATTGGAAATTCAGCAGCATAACAATTCACTTGAAAGAATTCTCGAAATGCCCGTAATAATTGGTTTCCATAAAATTCATTTATATGTTCAATTTAATATGACTCTGATTAGAGGATGAGGTTATTGTCTAAAGAGTAATTTTTATGTAGGGTGTGTGTGTGTGTGTGTGTGTGTGTGTGTGTGTGGTGTGTGAATACCACCTGTATGTGAGTGCCCATAGAGGCAGAAGAGGACATCAGATTCCCGGGTTTGTAGTTCATGGTATTTGTAAACTTGGAACCAAATGTAAGGGCTGGGAAGCTGACTAAGGTGCTTAAATGCTTTGCTACACCAACATGGGGACCTGAATTCAGATCTTCAGTCTCATGTAAAAGCTGGTCACAGCAGCGCATTCCTTCAATCCCAGGGCTTGGGGTGGGCAGGACACGAGGGGACCTGGAGCTCACTGACCAGCCTAGTGGATCCATGAGCTTCAAATTCAGTGAGAAAATCTCTCAGAAAAATCACAGTGGGGTGTGACTGAGAATACCTGACATCAAACTCTGGTCTCCATGTGTATGTGTGTGTGTGTGTATGCAGTCTATGGCCCTATTATATATAAACTACTTATTTTATGTCTGCTGTGACATTCGGCAAAGCACAGTTGTTCGCTTTCAGCAAGACTAGCTGGAAAGCAAGGGCTGGCAGTATTTCCAGGTCCTCAGTAAAGTTCCATGTTGTGATAAACTAAGAAAGACCCTCTAGACCAGTGGTTCTTACAGTCCTAATGCTGTGACCATTTAATATAGTCCCTCATGGTGTGGTGATCCCCAACTATAAAATGTTGTTGCTCCTTCATAACTGAAACTGCTACTCTTATGAATCATAATGCAAATATCTGATTTGCAGGATTCCTGATATGCAACTTCATGCCATTTGACCTCTAAATGGGTTATAACCCTAGGTTAAAAGCCACTGTTCTAAAAGATTCAGCAATATATTACATACATACATATATACATACATACATACATACACTATTATTTTAAGAAATATTTCCTGTATTTCTTCAACATGCCAGGCTCTCTTAGAAATTATCTGAATTTTTAAAGATTATTTTGGCTGTTTGTAGAGGAGAATTGAGGTAGAGGAACAAGTTACTGGAATGTGGGTGAACCCCAGGCTAGAGACAGAGGTGACCTGAAATAACACGGACAGAAGGAAACACACACATATTCAAAAGTA
Source organism: Micromys minutus (assembly GCF_963924665.1). Classification (NCBI taxonomy): domain Eukaryota; kingdom Metazoa; phylum Chordata; class Mammalia; order Rodentia; family Muridae; genus Micromys; species Micromys minutus. The sequence goes on from NC_137969.1 coordinate 67,052,565, forward strand.
CATATTGAGGCTAGAAGTGAAAGAAATTTTACACACACACACACACACACATATGAGAGAGAGACAGACAGACTATCAGACTATGATGATATGAAGATGGTTAAAGATAAGGAAATAAATCAAGAATGGCTGTCAGAGCTCTGCTATGAATGACAGGATACAAGCTGTCAACGTCTCCTGACATGGGAGTTTAGTCGGAGAAATATCTTGCCACTTGGGGCAGATGCAGAGCACTGTTTGATTTAGTAATCTCAGCTTTGTGTTTCCTACGTAGCCAAGCAGGGAGATTGATTCGGGTCTAATTTCTGTGAGTCTAAAGGACAAAGAAGAATCAGAATTAGAAATACAGTCTGGAAAGTCACCAGCATCTAAATAGTATTTATAGTCAAAGAACTGGATAAGACTCTCACTTCTGAGACTTAAAGCATATGGAAAATTAAAATAAAGACAAAAATAGGGTAGGACAGAAGAGGGAGGCAGAGTTGGTGTTAGTGTGAGTTTGTACCATCCCCACAGTGTGTAGTAGGTACTATGGAAGAATCAATTAAAGTCAGCTTCTACTAATTCAAAAACACAATTATGAGCTTCATGGTTACTACTGAATGAGTGGGTTAGATAATTGGAAAACTAATTGTAAGTTAATGCTCTTAATATTTTAGTAATTATACTAAATAAAATTGTCTAAATCCTCAAACTGGATGATAAAAATCAAACTGGATTAATATATGTACACATACATATATCTATACACATCCCACTTTATATATTTTAGGTCACAGAAAGTGTGGCAGAAAAAGGAGTGGAGAACGTCTTACGTGTGATATTAATGATAGAAAAACTAATATGGCTACCCTAATACCAAATAGTGGTTTCATTTTTCATTACCAGAAACAAAGTGGTCCTTCCATAATGATCAGACAGTTCAGACAACAAGTAGCTGTAACTATATTAATTCCATATGGAGAAAAGGTGTCGAACAATGAAAAACAAAAGCTGGCAGAATTTTAAGGAGACACATTTAATTAGAGATCAGAACACTAATAAAGCCACAAGAAAAATCAATACAGAGTGAAAGTCTTGAGCATGACCTAAGTAATATGCAGAAAACATGAACAAGTACACATCTTTCCAACTGGGATGTCTTAAAAAGCAGACAGCCTAAAAACGATGATCTAGAAAGCAAACTCAACACATATCACAGAATTTTAATTATGCTGAATGTGAAATCAGGCTAGAAACCAATAGAAAATGTGTGTGTATGCGTGTGTGTGTGTGTGTGTGTGTGTGTGTGTGTGTGTGTGTGTGTTCAACCAAGACCTCACAATAGTAATAAAGAATTTTAAAAACATTTTCATAACATAATACATCAAATTTTACAGTCGCTAACTTGGTGTTTAGAGGCTTTGGCTGATTTTTTTGGTTTGGTTAGACTTTTCAAAACAAGCTTCCTCTGTGTAGCTCTGGCTGTCCTGGAACTCACTTGTAGACCAGGCTGGTCTTGGACTTGAGATCTGCCTGCCTCTGCCTCCCAAGTGCTGGGATTAAAGCCTTGTGTCACCACTGCCCAGCCGATGGTGTCTTCTTAAACATCCATGTTCTGAAAGAAGAAAAGCTGAAGAGATGTCGCCCATGCGTCCATCTCAAGAAAGTCCTGACTTCAAGAATGCAACAGAGAAGACAAATTATTAAACACAAACATTTTTTAAATTGATCAAATATAACACAGAAAACTTCAATGAAAGCCAAGTTGATTTTTGAGGTAGTTGATAATTCTATGACGCACTGGGTGGGTAGACTGCAATGATAATAACAACAACAACAATAATAGTAACAAAAATGGAAAGGAAAAGCCTTGCTGGTGTTGGGAATGGAAAAAGACACATGACGCAGAAATATTGGGATTTTGATCTACTTAAAAGCTAGTGAGAGGGTAGTGTAGGTGATGTGGACAAGTACCTTGGAAACTAAGTAATTGACATAGGAAACAATAGAAGATAGAGTAGTGTCCAGGACAGCTTTGAGAATCCGAGGCTATTGTATGTAAAGCACCAGGCTTGAGATTTGCCTTTTGTTGGCTCCTGATGAGTGATTGTTCTTGTCCCTGGATCAATACAGAGAAAGCAACGTAGCTCCAGGAATCCCAGAGTTCTAGTCAGCATTAACTGTCAACTTGTCACAGCCTAGAGTCATCTGAGAGGCAGGAGGTGGTTGAGGAATTGTCTACAGGCATATGTGTGAGGGATTGCCTTGATGGAGAACTGATGTAGGTGGCCACAGCACACTGTGGGTGGTAACATTCTCTGGGTAAAAAAATCTGGGAATAAGGAGGCTGAACTTGAGCATGAGTGAGCCAGCTCACACAGTAAGCCACCAAGCAGCATGGTCCCTGCTCCAGCTTCCTGCCTTGAGGTCCTACTCTGTCTTCCCTGAATGATAGAGTGTGAACTGAAAGTGTAAACCAAAATCACCCTTTCCTTTGCTCAGCTGATGTGATCATGGTGTTTATCACACCAATAGAATGAACTAGAGCACTCCATCAGGAAACGGTAATTCGAAATGATCAAGGCCACTGGGCTCTTTTTGTATATCCTCAAGTGTGATTGTCACGTGAAATACAGTTAATGGCCAGAGCCCCCAGAGCAGGCTAGATCGTGAGAAGCAGCTGGACCACAGGCAAAACATTGACCATGTACCTTGTCCTTAAGAATGTCACATCAACATGAAGATACATTGGAAACCACACCACCAGTTGTCTGATAACAACTGGAATATATGTGTAAGAAGGTTTATAACATCATGTTAGAAGCCCAGCGTGATGCTTTGCCAACTTTGCCCTATAACATTTTTATCAAATATTAGATACGCACCTACCCTTGCTTGTGCTTGATCTCACCAATTTTCATGATGTTTTGCAGATGCCTGATCTTGAATGTAAAATGCATGAAATGGGGATGAGGGACGATCAGTGGGGAAACTCTTGTCTGGCATAAGCAAGGCCCAGGGAGTTCTATCCACAGCACAATCAATTAATTGCATTCTGAATAAAAGACAAGTAACTTTTGTATAAATGCGCTTTACAATTATAATTTTTTTCAATAATTATAAAATAATTACAAAAATATTAATAGCCACAATTTTTGAATGGGACCAGCATATGAAAAAAAAACAGAAAAATAATGTAAAATTTAAAAAAAGAATCAAGATTTTTAAATTGTTTGGTTGACTTGTCTTCCCACCATCCTCTTTTCTGCTGCCCCACCCCATTCAGCTTTAAGCTTTCCTAGCCCTGGGATTCCCCCCACTTCCCATTGTGATTTACCATCTCCTCACTTAAGACCTCCTTTTCTCCCACCGCCCAAGGTTCTTTCCCTGCCGCCTGGGCTCTATAGACACTCACTCCAACTTAAACAGGCAAATTTAAGAATGTTAAGTCAGCATTCACCTATGAGAGAGAAAATATTCCTTTGGTCTTTCTTAGTCAGTATGACACTTTCACGCTCCATAGATTTCCCCACAGACTTCATAATTTCACTTTTGTTTCATGACGAATAGTATTCTGTTGAATATATCTACCAAGCCTTTGTTATCCAGTTACCAGTTGATTGACAGCTGGGCTGCTTCCATTTCCTTGCTATTGTAAATACAACAGCATTAAGCATGGGCAACCTCAGAACTCTGTTGTCTGAGTCCTTGGGTATGGAGCTCCCGTAGTGGTATAACTGGGTCATACAGTAGTTCTACTTTTACCTCTTTGAGAAACCCTGACACTGTAGCAGTTTACATTCCCTCCAACAGTGACTAAGGACCCACTCTTCTCCACATTCCGTGTTTTCTCGATGATAGCTCTTCTGACTGGGAAGAAATGAAATCTGAATGTTATTTGAATTTGTGCTATCCTACTGGCTAAAAAAAAATGTAGAACGCATTTTAAAGTGCCTACTGGACATTTGTATCTTCTCTTTTGAGAGCTCGCTCTTCATTTCCACTGGTTTATTGAGTTCTTCGTGTGTTCCACACACCAGTCCTCTTTTATCTGACAAAAGCGTTGTGGCCTATGAGGGACACCAGATCTCATGCTTTCATGGCCCTGTAGGCTCACTCTCACCTGACTCCAGTGGTGAGGACAAAAGGGAGGGGAAGGGTCTCTCCCTTGCCAATGCCACCGTACAGCAGACAAGAGGAAGAGTCAGCTTTTCCACACTCATACCCTCAGGGCCATCTCACCCACAGACCTCACATCCAGGGCCAGCTCTACAGTGCTGCCCAGATAAGGAGCAGGGCCTGCTCTCCCAAGTGCTGTAGTAGATGAGTGGCAGGGCCAGCTCTCCCAACTGATGACCTAGGAGAGGTAGCTCTTTTTCCTGCTGTAGGGGGCAAGAGACAGGGGTGGGGAGAATCTCCCTGGCACACATCATCACATAATAATCATAACTAGCCCAGAAATAAAGAATGGAGAATCAGCAGGATTTGAGGCAGGTATGGATGCCACTCGGAGTGAACTGGTGGGTATGAAGGCAAGAGAAACCTCTACTTACAACAGCTTGTCCACCCAGTGGCCTCTTGGATATACTAAATTTCTTGAATTTTTGATTTGTCCTGCAGAGATGGTTTCCAGGCAGCTAAATCACCATAGCTGACATAGCAGCAGATTCTAGCAAATCACCTTCTCTGTCACCCAGCTCATTGAAATAACTATGCTGTCAGGTCTGGGATGCTGCCTAGAGGATGTGCTCCAATGAGATTTACAAAAGCTCAGTTGTCACTTGGAAATGACACGTGCTATGAGAAAAGAACATTGTGTTCGGATGTTTTGCTTGTGCTGTTTAAGTTTTAGGTTCTTGAGTTGAAAGAAAATTTAGAGGCTTTCTGAGATCTTTATAACTCCTGGGGATTGGTAAAGGTAATGTTTGTTTTTCTTTTTCTTTTTCTTCCTAATATAATCAGGAAAAATATTACCACATTGAAAAAGTATCTAATACATGACTGATTTGGGGTTTTATGGCTTAAAAAGACACCATGACCAAGGAAACTCTTATTTTTTTAAAGGACTGGCTTAAAGTTTCAGAGGTTCAGTCCATTATCATCATGGCAGGAAGCATGGCAGTGTGCAGGCAGGCATGGTGGTACAGAAGGAGCCAGAAGGAGACTGCCCTCTGTAGGCAGCCGGGAGACTGGAATTCCACACTAGGTGAAGGTTAAGCACAGATCTCAAAGCCCATTCTCCACAGTGACACACTTCCTCCAGCAAGTCCACACCTCTTCATAGTGCCATCCCCTGTGGGACAAGCATTCAAACACATGAGTCTATGGGACCTATTCAAACCACCACACACAGATAACATACCCCAACTAATGTTCTGCACACACCATTTTCTCTTTTCTCTTACCAGTACCATATACTTGTCCATGTGTTAATGGCAGATACAGACCACAAACAGCTTAGACTAAAGGAAAATTGGTGTGAAGAATTACTTCCCTCTGGTGATTCAAGAGTGACTGGACACAATAGAAGTTATGCACGTTGCCTTAGAGATGAGGGAAACTGAGGCTAGATTTCTGGCCTGCTGGAAAAGGTATGCTTGTGACCCAGTGGGTTTCAAAGAAGTCCCTCGTTTGCCTGGTCTGTAGTGATAGAGCAACTGAAAAGCAATGACTTAATCCTATGAAAACAGGCTCACGTGCCCAAACAGTAATGCTAATGGCAGGTCTGTAGACGATGTTGCGTGTACTAGTTTGTGGGAATCTAAGAGTAGCCTTCCTTGGAGTAATGTTACTAGAAAAAAAATATATGAGTCACATTGTTAGTATGACTCAAATTCTACATAGCTTTTACTTATAGGAAGTACTTCATCAATGCTATTGCTGTTTATTTGAAATTCTCATTTAACTGGTAGTTTGTTTTATTCTTCTCCATTTGACAGTCTTGGTCTAGGGTACAGGCAGAGCACAGGTGAGCCATCATGGGTGCCCAGATAGCAAAGAAACTAAGAAAATGGGAGCTGTAGTAACAGTAGGAGACTCCATGCCCATGGTATCAATATGAAAAAGGTGCTTGGAAAACACACCACCAAGCAGGGGTTGAAGGTTGAGGGCTGTATGTATGTATGTCTGTGTGTGTGCGCGCATGCGTGCTCATGTGCGTGTGCATGTCCATGTTTGCTCATCCTCATACCCAAACCACCATAAGCCAGTTGGTCATAGCAGAAGAACTCTCCCCTCTGCATGGTCCTTGGAGGACCTCTTCTCAGAAAGCTGAAGCTGTGCTCACCATTTGGACAGGACACTTAGGAGAATTACTTCCATCACTCCGGAGTACGTATTGAAGAGCAGATTGGAACAAGAAGTAATAAGTTATTAACCACCAAATGAAGCCTTTTCCTCTCCCGGCCACCCACAGAACTATGAAGTCCCTTTCCTGTGACATAAAATATGGATGACAGATGTAATACATTACTCACCTGCATTTTTTGCAGGAGAAAATGACATGCTTATCTTTGATATTTTACTTGTAGAAGGTTGTGGAATCTAGTAATTTCTCTACACAATCCCCTCTGTACATTTTTTCTTCAAGCATTTGGAAGGAAAGAATGTGAGAAGTAAGCATAGGGGATTCTCCTGAGCTCTTCTGTACCACACCACGCAAGCTCTGTTCCTCACTTTAATGGTGGGAGGGGCCGTTGCTTTCCAAGAACTGTGGTGATAACAACCTTACAGTGTTCTGGCTTCTGTATTTTTAGCTGGGATGTCACAGCTGTCAACTAGAGAGCTCAGTTGAGTGTAGCCCAATTCTTTCTCAATGGTTTCAGCCTAAAGGATGATTCTCAACCAGGGCCACATTTTTTTTTCTAATAGTGGAATTGGACATAGAAGAATTCAGAGTTGGAAAAAAATGGTCACCAGAACCTGTGATGAGGGCAGTTTAGTTGATATTTGGCCTCAAAACAATAGTGAGTCCATATTTCATAAGCAAGCATGCCTCCTTCCCCACCTTGTAGAAAAGGGTTTGTGAAAACTCTATTCATAAATTGTATTTTGTTGGAGAGCAAAATATTTCTCACTTTGTAATTCTTCCTCTATATCACATAATAATATTTAAGTTTTATTGATTTGAAAGCATAAGGCTTATAGGTTGGGTTAAAGAAAATATATTTTTCTGCAAAGCAAAAGCAGTTCCTCCTGGAGACTGGGTAATAGCTACTTACATCTTGACAAAAGATTTTTATTTAAAAAATAAAGTTCCATAATACTTTAGACCAAATGGGAGAACTTATGAAAAAAATGCAGAATTTACACATTTTGTAGATTCTGTGAGTTATTGATTTAGATCAGATACCTCTGAAGCATTTCTTATAGCTTACATGTTTTAGGTAATGAAGCTCTCTTTATAGATTGGTGATGTTATATTACTCGCTTTTATTCCAAGTCTTTGTGATCAAGCATCTTGTAACCATCTGTAACAAATGGCATGTCTTGTGTACCACAAGAATTCATTTCTAAGAGGAGTAGAAGTAGAAATTTCAGAGACTTGGCACTAGCAGATTTGGTGTCTATCAGGACCTGCCTCCTGATGCATAGATGGCATGGATGTCTACAAAGGGCACGAGGAGGGGTTTTCTTTATGAGGACACAGTCTTATTCACATGTGACGTGCACCCATCTCAGTCCCCTGAGCACCTACCTGAGAAATGTTTACACTGACCATGCCAGTGGTCACAGGAACTAGTTCAAGCTTTCTTCATTGTTGGTGGCTGTTTCCTGAAGAATTCCTCCCATTCTCTGCATTGACTTCCAAGAGGGAGGAGACAAAAGGATTGCACTTTCTAGTGTAGGTATCTGAGAGGTGTGTGGCAAGAAGCACTGGCCAGAATAGCCCTTCACTAAAAGGAAGCAGAACACCAACTGCTGTGGGAAGAGCTGGGGGCAGGACAGATTTTCAACATTCTTATCATTGCCTGACATGGATTTAACATGAGTCATAACAGACTCACAGGTTCTCTTTCTCCTTCATGTACTCTCCTCTCCTCTACCTTCCTTCCTCCTTCCCTCCCTCTCTCTGTTTCTGTCTCTGTCTTTCTCTCTCCCTCACTTCTTCCCTTCCCATTCTCTCCCAGCCCCTTACCCCCCACCTCTCTCTCTTGGTTCTCAATTTCTTAGGAAGATTCTCTACTTCAAACTTCTGGGTTTCTCAGGCTGAATATAGAGTTGGGGGCTCCCTGGTTATGCACTGAGTTTTCTGCTGGGTGTAGTCAATCAGCATTAATCATGAAGACTTTAATTTTAGAACTTAAGTACTTCTCATGATGGTATATAATTTTTTTTTTTGCTATATGATTATAAAGTGTATGCTGTGGTCTCTCAGTAACTTTGGAAGAAAGTGTATCTGTACTTGGTTCTTCTACAAAAACTGGCTAAATATCTCCAGATATTATAAGCCAGAGCTCTTACTTCCTTCATGAAACTTACACCCTAATAAAGAGACCAGCATTCATCCAGGAATAAAATTACTTTTAAGGATGGTTACAGAAAATTATTTCACATGGATTCACATTTTCCATCCTTTCCTGCATGCACCTGCCTCTGTCTCTTAGAACAGAGGTCTCACAATAGCTCCCTAAGAAGACTTTTCTTATCAAATCCCCATGTTTGCAAATAAAACTAAAGCACAGAAAGCTAAAAGTGTTGCTCAGAGATGTTCAGCTGCTAAGTGGCAGAGGCTCAAATGAAGAGGTTTGGCCCGAGGAAACTAGAAATGTGTTCCGAATTTATGATTTTCTTCCAGACCTACAGTTTCACCTCCCTCCCCCATCTTTTCCTTTTCAACTAATCTTTTCATTGTGTTTATGGGTAGAACTGAGAAAAATATAGAACAGTGGATGAGAACAGGCATGTCTAGTGCTAGCACACATAGGGAGATACATACACAGGTTGTGCTATGCCATCAAGATTCAGGCAGACCTCAACAGGCCAGTGAATTCCCAGAAGGTACGTCTTGAGATTATAGAATAGATTCTGAAACCAATTCCCTAAGTTGACAGGCTGTGTCCTGTCTCACTGATGGCTGACAGCACCACCAACGCAATACTCAGGGGAGGGAAAATGAAGTCTGTAATGGGGGTGCTCAGTCTGTGTTTCCCAGGTAAGAAGTAATGGAGTCTCGGACTATCACTGTGATTCCCAGTCTTCTGGGTACCCAGGTGCCACTGGCTGGCAGACCATTGGGAATTGGGAACACGTTCCTGATCTGGGCTTCCCCTCCAAGTGTTCACATGTCGGGCAGAAAGAGGAAGGCAGAGCCCCTAACAGAAGTGGAACCTCTTTGGTTCCAAGTGAGTGCCAATAGTACAGAAAAGCTGGAAGCCTTCTCCAGGAAATTTAGACTCAGCTCTTTACAAGAAGTCCTCCCCTCACCTTAAGATCCTTGATGAAGAGGTTGTTCTTGCTCATTTAAAATGCTTCATTTAATGATAAATGAAAATGCATACGCCTTATTCAGGGTGGACGAAGGATTAAATACCCTTTGTAAATACCCTTTGTCTGGTGGCATGGTCCACTTGCCCCATTGTTTTAGTCAGGGTTTCAATTCCTGCACAAACATCATGACCAAGAAGTAGGTTAGGGAGGAAAGGGTTTATTCAGCTTATACTTCCACATGCTGGTCATCACCAAAGGAAGTCAGGACTAGAACTCAAACAGATCAGGAAGCAGAAGCTGATGCAGAGGTCATGAAGGGATGTTACTTATTATCTTGTGTCCCCTAGCTTGCTCAGCTTGCTTTCTTAGAGAACCCATGTCTACCATCCCAGAGATAGCACCACCCACAATGGGATTGGCCCTCCCCCTTTATCACTAGTTGAGAAAATGCCTTACAGCTGGATCTCATAGAGGCATTTCCTAAAGAGAGGCTCCTCTTTTTGTGATAACTCTAGCTTGTGTCAAATTGACACACAAAACCAGCCAGTGCACCTAAACTAAGTCATTGTTTTCTGCCCCACCATCTCCCCAGTGAGCAGCTTTAGTTCCTCTGTCCCCACAGTGAGTTGGTTCTCACTGATATCTGGGACTGCCTCTGCACATTGTTTTCATGTCATATTTTATTTAATTTTTACCCTTGGCAACTTCAATATCCCTGTTTTTGCCCAGTCATACATACATACATACATACTTACATACATACATACATACATACATACATACATACATACACACGTGTGTGCACACACACATACACAAACATATTTAGTAGGAGCTCAGAACTAATGGCCACTGGGTGAGTCGGTGAAAAGACAGGGAAAAAAGCTAACAAGAAGTTAAGGCTCTTTCTTCCTTCCCCTTCCATGAGTTTTGCGAGAAGTTAATAAAGGAATGAATTCCTATCTCATTTACAACTGAACACAATGGTCCTGGAAGAAGAATATCGTTGACACTATTGGTTCTCGTAGGAAGGGACAATTCAAATGTCAACATTTGGGAGTTTTATTTAAGTCACTTTAGTAAGTACTGTCTAACTGTCTGATGTTTCCTTTTGTTATGAATTGTTGCCTTGGAATAGAGCCATACTTCCGACATGCAAAGGATTGTTCTCCTATCTTATTTTCTTTACAATGCTGGAACCTCTGCTGCTTACTAGTTCTAAAGGAGATCACAAGTGACTTCCTAAGCCCCTGCAGACAGGAAATGCTCACGTTCATTCATTCAGCTTGTCTGAGTTGTGTTTTCATGTCTATTGTCCTAAAACATGGCCATCTCCCTGCTACCCTCTCAAGCTAATGAGTGAAGCCCAGTGTTTCTCATTTTCCTTCCTTCCATCCCTCTGTTCTTCCTTCCCTTCCTTATTCTTTCTTATTTTCTTTTGACCCTTTGTTAAGGATATTAAGTATCTTTTGATTTGTTTGTTTCGAGCATCTCAGCTTCTAAGAGTCTCTATAGTTATAAGAAAAAGAATGCTACATGACTCTGATCATGAATCAAGCAGAGTCCTGACTTGGCAGTCAAGACCTTGGGTCCAGGGATGAAGATGTAGCTCAGTGCCCAATGTTTGCTTACCACATGCAAGGCCATGGATTGGATCCCCAGAGTGCAGTAAAAAGAGAAAGGAAAAGCAGTAGGTGGGGGAATTTATCTCTATGGCATCAGGCAAGTCATATTCATCCCCTGAGACTCATTTCCTTGTGCTTGTTGTAGATATAAAACTGGAGAAGGATGAGCTAATTCTTTCATCCAAATACTAGCCAGGCCTAACACTGTTCAGTTTCTAAAATCAGATTAGGCATGCTCAGGGTGATACAGCTATGCATAACAATGAGCCAGTTCTCTGTAATTCTTAGGTGTCTTTTTTATTGTCAAGCATCATGTGAATACATTGACAATTTGCTTGATTGAATGACATTGAATGACATTGAACATGCATTTAAAGATTAAAATTTAATGAGTTTCCCTTCTAGTAAATATGACAGCACATGCAGTGTCACAGTTCTGAACATTGTTATCCTCAGTAAAATTAAATTCACCTACCACAAATTACATAGATAGAAAAATCCTTCCATTTGTAAATAATATTTAAAAGTGTTATCAGTTCCTGGAAGAATTTCCTTTGGTTAGAAGAATAAAATAGTTTTCTTTTACCTTCAATTTCTGTTACAGGCACAGATTTATTCGCCCTCAGCTTCCTAGATTTTTGTTTTTACCATTTAAAATCATGTTAAATAATTCTCATATATCATCATTTTGTCTTGTTCAATTCACTCCAACAGCATTTTGAATCTCCATTGGCAGCTTATAATGTATGAGGTCTATTTTATTTTTTATAAGCTATCAGTGAACTTTTAAACTTTTTTTTTCAATTTTTAGAGATTTTGCTTTATTTTATAGTTTCTTCCACTCTAGCTTTGGTTCTCTATAGAACTACCAGGACTGGGTTATGGACACAGCAATAGTGCTTTTTCTGGTAACTTTGACTAAAACTCTGACAAGAAACAATTTAAAGAAGTAGAGATGTATGTGAGCTGCTAATTTCAGAGACACGCTCTACCATGGCAGGGAAGTACGGCTTTGGTAACAGGTGGTCACCTTGTCACATGACCTCATCAGATAGGAAGTGAAACAGGAAGTAAACAGGAAATAGGAAAGGTTAGAAAGGTCAAAGCCAGTCTCCAGGGATCCACCTCTGCCAGCAAGGCTCTACCTCTCAAAGGCTCACCAACTTCCAACCCAGGGCCACTAGCTAGGGACCAAGTGTTCACACGCATAATCCTTCAGGAGACATTTTAATCACATTAACCATCTGTGCCAAACTCTGCCATTTCTTCCTTTAGGATTCAGTTGCCATCTCGATAAATTCCTTGCTTTGGAGGAGGTAGCGTTTCCTTCCCTTGAGACTTTCCTTAAGGTATTAACTGACCCAGACAACTCTATCGTGCATGGACTTTCCAATAAGTTTTAATCTCTTCATGTCTGTGTTGTCAATTACTACGCTATTCTAACTTTCAGATCCTTGCTTGTTTCCAGCACTGTCAATCAAATAGCTGATTGCTTCAACTGAAATTTTAAAACATTTAATCATGAGTATACCTTTAATCCCAGTAGTCAGGAGGCAAAGACAAGTGTATCTCTATGAATTCCAGGCCAGCCAAGAGCTGCATAGAGAGACCTTATCTAAAAGACAAGAACAAGATAAAAAAAATGTTTAATCAATTTACTGTGTTATTTTTTTTTTGATTGCTGTAAAAGAACACAGGCAATTCCTAAGAAAGATGAAAAGAAGGTTTATTTGGCTTTCAGTTTCATAGATTTAAAATCCAGAGTCTTAGTATCTTGTTCTCAAGCCTGTGGTTTCTCATCTCATGGTGTCCAGGAGGGAAGGAGAGGAAAGACCCCTAAATCAAGTGCACATCACAGTGCCCTAGTTTCCTTATGCTAAGCCTCGCTTCTTGGAGGTGGCATCAGCTCCTAGTAGCAACACAGAGTAGTAGCTAACCTTAAAGGATGTTCCAAGTGCCTTATTCTTAGATTATTCTTTATTATTTAATTGTAATGTCCCAATGAATACTTGTGTCTTCCATTTAATCTGACCAGTAGCCATGTGACTCTTCTTCCTGGTGAGCCTCTAAACTGTTGATGTGTTGTACGTGATATAAGCATGTGAATCCCTCTCAGACTCTCGGGATGCAGCCTCTAGAGGCTGACCCTGCTGGTAAAGCAAACAAAGCCTTGTGGGGATCAGAAGTGGTCCTTAGTCTTCCCTCCCTAGCTTGGTGGTGTAGAAGGTAGCTACGGGGATTCATGGAATGGGAGAGTCTACATCACAAGCGTAGGTTCTTGCTTCTGGACTTATCCTCATCTAACTTAATGGTAAGCCGCAATAGTAAAGATTTCTTCTCATCAATTTTAGAATTTTGTATGCTTAGGAATAATTAAGAAGTATTATTAAGAAAGTTTTATTTTATGATCAAAAAGAATTGTTCTTCTTAATTAGAATTTTTACTGTTAAGCCAGTAGTTTTTAAAATCACCATGCCTATAGGCACCCTGATTGACAGATTATGAAATAATGATTGAAACATGGTTTCTGCAGGAGTTAGCATATCTCAATTGTCAGAAAAACATGTCAGGTGGAGGAGACAGCACCTAAAAATTGCCCTTGTAAGTCCAAACCAGAAAAGTAAAGTCACATTTTTATGAGCCACTTCATCATAGTTTCAGGATATTTGAATAGATGTTGGAACTTCACTGAGCTCTTAAGTTTCACTATGTGTGCATGCGTGTATGTAAATGTAGGTATGTAATACATGTGTGAATATGTGCACATTCATATGTGTACATACCTGTCTGAATGTGTAATACTTGTGTGAGTGTGTATATATGTATATGTGTGCATACACATGTATGTACAGATGAATGTGTTTGTGTACATATGTGTGTATGACATATGTACCAATGTATGAGTGTGGAGGTTAGAGATAAACCTTGGATCTTGGGGCTCATGCTTCACCTTGTTTGAAACTCAGTGTCCTGTTAGCCTCTGCATATGTCAGTTGAGTTTACCCACAGCTTGCAGAGAGTCTCCTGTCTGCTTTCCATCTTTCCATGGGAGCGCTGAAACTGCAGGTGTGAGATACTGCCAGGGCTGTGGGGCAAATGCTTCAACCATTGAGCCATCTCCCTAGCCCAGGAGTTTTAACTGACACTGCTAAAGTTTCTTCTCCCTTATTGAATTGTTTGAGAGCAGAGATGCGTCATTATACTCTTCAGTTCTCCCCTTTAGCCTTCAAGCCAATGCCTTCTAAATGCTGTGCAGTAAATTGATTGAACCATACAGGGTAATACAAATGAAGCTTATAAGAACAGGCTAGCTGTGATCCCTTTTTGAGGAGAAGATGGATTAATAAGATAGATTCCGCCACAGACCTGACTCTCAGGAAACATCTGAAAGCCTTTCCAGAAATCTATAATGACTAATGTGACTCCCGTTGATACTTGTGTGAGGCTCATTAGCAACTGGTTCAAAAGCTAGTGACAGACATGTTTTTGTATTGCTATTTGGGACCTATATATGTGTGTTATTTTAATTTTTTCAAAGCTTACATTTAATGATGGTTCTTAAACACGTTAACAGCCCTTTTAGCCCACCGCCCACCAGAGGTAGTTCGAAAGAAACGATATGAGGGAAGTGGGCCTGTTTAAAAAGGGTTCTTTGGAGCAATTCCCATCTGTGTTGTCTGGAAATCGGCAGTTCAGTTCACAGGTCAGCAGAGGCAGGCAGCTCCATCCACTGAAACACACCAGCAGTCAAGTTTGATGGAGTAGGGATAGCAAACTCAAATCAATAGTGGTGGCATGACCTAGCAGAGACAGCCATGCCTCAGCCTCGACACAAGTCAGCAAGAGGGACCAAGAAGGAACACTGGGAAAAGTTCTCAGTGCCTCTCTCAGTGAAGCGAAGATTAGTGAAGATGCAAGAGCAACAAGCATTGCACAGCTGGCTCCGTAGGCAAGCCTAGCTCCCTCTCCGTCACTCTCCACTGAACCCTTTTTATATGCTCTCTAAACATCACATGTCCTCCATGACAGAGGCCTCAGTACATGCATCTGTCTCAGCTGACATCACTCTGCAAATCAGCCTGAGTCTGTGGACTCAGAAAAGCTGTGGCATACCACCAGAAGTTTTGTGGTGCCTTTCTCTTTAAGGAGTCCTAAAAAGTGCAGCTCAACTACACAGTGTAAGGCACACCAACACATGCATGTCCTTAGCAAAGAATCCTTCATCACATGTCCTTTTATGAGCTTGCTTTAACAGAATATCCTTTCTCCTGTGTCTGCTTCAGTGAATGTTCCTTCACATGTTTGCTCCAGCAAAACACCATCCAACTGACTTTCCAAAGAACCTGGAAGTCTCCATATATGAGAAAATAGATATTTAGGAGCAAGAGAATGGTGGACAGAGAATTTGGAATATGATTATAGAAACATTATACAGGGTCACACACACACACACACACACACACACACACACACACACACAGCTGTAATACAGGATTTCTCATTCTTGAGATTGATTGACATGAGGACTTGATGACTTTTGTTCTGAGGTTTAGTCTACACTTTCTGGAATATTTAGCAATCTATTTACGGAATGCTAATAATAATATTTATTTGAGGCTTGCAATCCAGGAAGTGTCCTCAGACATTGCAACGTGTCCACCGGAGATGTTTAACAAAAGAGAAATAATATTATTGTGCGTTGCTTGATCCCCACTTTTTTATGAGCGCCTCTAGCCCTGGACAGAAGAATGACTCAGTCATGTCTTTCTTGGTCTCAGCCTTCTCATGGTTTCCCCTAGCACAGTGATGAGGTCTCCTCCTTTCTTATCTCTCTCAGAATGAA
The DNA here is from genome assembly GCF_963924665.1 of Micromys minutus. NCBI lineage: Eukaryota > Metazoa > Chordata > Mammalia > Rodentia > Muridae > Micromys > Micromys minutus. Next base: position 67,068,444 of record NC_137969.1, read on the forward strand.
CCATGTCCTGGTTATTGTAAGGGATACTGCTCTGGTCTGTGAAAAATTTCTATGTTGAAATTCTGACATTAAGGTAATGGTTTTAAAAGGCAGCATTTTAAGGCAGTTATTGGATCATGAACATGAAGCTTTTAAAAATAAGATTAGTGACCCTAGATGAAGTTATACATTCCTCTAATCTTCAAATTCAAAAAGCTAAGACAGGAGGATTGTAGATTTGAAGCCAGTGTTGGGTCCGTAGTGAGGCCTTGTCAGACAGAAACAAATACAGAGAGACAGACCTGGGAGCAGCTCTCTGCTCCCTCCCACTAAGAGAAGACAAAGTAAGGATATATATGAAAGAGAAAGCAGACCCTTAGCTAAATGTGAATCAATTGACTGCTGGATCTTGAGCCCCTCAGCCTCTGGCACTATAAAAAAGAAAACTCAGTGTTTATAACTATCTAGTCTAGAGTGCTTCCTTGAGGCAGCCTGGGTGATATGAGAACACTTTAGCAAGCCTGAACTGTAATCAATCAGGTTATACCTTTTATCTTGACTTTTATCCAGAACAGAAGCCTGGTATAAATTGTTCAGTAAACATTTATTAAATAAAAGTCACTTTCTTTATAACATAATAATTTTAGGTGTCTATAAGTATCTACAGAGGCCAGAGGTTCAGCCAGGACCCAGGGCCTCCAAACGCAAACTACTTAGGCTAATTGTAAGTGAAGTTGCTGCAAGTAGCACTATCTAGCAACATGTGAGCAGCGTGTGGAGAAGTCAAAGGGGACAGTTTCCACAAACCCTGCAGATTAGATGTTTTGGCTCCAATGGCTTTGTGAACTGGGGCTGCAGCCGACCTAGCAAGAACAGATGGGAAAGTTAGAACCTAATAAAGAGTACACAAATAACAACTGGTCCTCAGCCAAGATTTAAACGCTGTATGAGGGGCAGACAATATCTCAGAGAGTTTAAATTGTTTCTAGACAGGATAAGAAGGATTTGGCTGGAACTAGGTGCTACAGATAGAATCTGGGCCAGGCCCCAAAGGTGCCTTTGTTCTCTTGCAGAGGAAGGGAATGTCCTCTCTTCAGTGTCGGTTATCTTATTGCTGTCCAAAAATTATGGCCAGTTACAGTTGAATTACAGCCCCTAAAAGACACACTGAAGGCTTTTCCCTCTGTGCCACAGAATGTCACCTTAGGTGAGAATAGTGCTGTTGCAGATATAAGTAGTTAAAATGAGGTGTCTATGGAAGGGCTGGTCCTTCATTGAGTGTGACTGGTGTCCTCATAAAAAACCAAGTCCAAGAAGAAGAAACAGTGAAAAGAAAGGCAGACTGAAGTGTTGTAGCCAAAGCCAAGAGCACCTAGAAGCCAGGCTCAGGTAAGAAAGAGTCTCACAGGTGTCAGAGAAAGTGTGGCTCTCCTCAAAGCCTTGAGTTTGGACTTCTCTCATGTAGCTTGAGTTGGTTTGGTTTAGTCTGTTCTGAGCTAGTCTAATCTATTCTGGTCTGGTCTGGTCTAGTCTACTTTGGCAATGCTGAGAACAGGACAGCTCAGGGCCTCTTGCAAGGCAGGCAAGTGCTCCACCATCACACTCAAGCCAGGCCCTCGTTTGGACGGCTAACTCCCAGAAGTGAGACATTCAGTTATTTTAAATCCCTGGGGCACTCTGGCATGGAAACGCTATGCCATCTCCAAGGACAAACACCATTGTTCTCTGTGTCCCCTTCATGCAGACTCAGGTCCTTCCACAGTTGTCATGGATGATGACTTTCTGTTCTGATATTCAAATTCTCCCTACCTGGTGGCTCCTCCCCTGGAAACGCCCACACTTCCTTAGCTGTTCTTACACTAAGACAGGGCTTTACTTTAGGATGGGCTAAACGCTAAGACCCACATGGGCATTACTTCTAGAATGAAAAAGGACAGAAAGAACAAAGCTGGTCCACTCTCAGAGAAAACCTGCTTGGACGATCCTTCTCTAATGAGGGTGATCCTACTCTATGGCTTCTCTTTTCATCCTTGCCTCATGGAGCTAGGAAGCATATCTTGTGTTTTCCCTGTGAGAAGCCAGGTTCATGTTTAAATCAACATCTGTGGACATCAATATGTCTGCCTCCGGAGAGCACTCAGACCTTTACAGTATTTTTTAAAATGTTGAATGCCAAAGACTAAGATCAGCATGCTTCCCACCACTGAGGCACATTCTCCAGTCCCCTCTCCTTCCAAATATCCCAGCAGTGTCCTAATGCATGTAATGTGATGTACCCCTCCCTGGTAATTATGATCCTCACAAGGATATATGTCAGTGGGATGTGGTTTCTTCATCACTTCTGAATATCCAAGGACAAACTAGCTTAGTTCATTAACTACATACGCATAAGCCTGTTCTTTTAAGAGAATTGACTTTAACACACAGTGGCCTTGCGTCAGAATAAACTAATGCTGTAAATGTGTTGGGGATGGCAATACTTCAGGACATGACACCGGATTGTATCACATTCTGATTCCAACAACTGGTCACATTCAGCTGTTGAGGTGTTTTTAATTTTTATGACAGTCTTAGTGACAGTTTACTGCTCTGGGTTCCATCTCATTAGGATCTGGATAATCACAGCTCAAATGAGGATGTATTATATAAAGAGCACAAAGAGATGAAATCCCAATTACAGCGTGAATATGTTAAGTGAAGAAGTAAAGGCAATGAAGAAAGCAAAATAATACAATAATGGGGAACATAAGCCAGTTGGTCTCCTATTGAGGCAGACACAATGGTGAATGAGACATTCTTTTCAAAATTAATAATTTTATTGCCATTATTCCAAAATCGTAAGAAAAGGGATGTGTACTGTACTGACCTCACCGACCGGGTAACCAGCAGCGCTGGGGTTTTCTTGCTGATCAGGGTGACTTGAGAAGCCATGGTCTTGTCACAGTGGACAGAGCCTCCTCTGCATAAACATGGCAAATCCTTTTACTTCTTTTAGCATGGGCAGGTAGCATCGTGACAGCCTTCATCACTGAAGCCTTGTGCAAGTACCTGGCTCCTCCCATTCTCTACTGTGCTCAGCACAGCCCTGGGTATTAGTGCTTGTAGATGTCTGGTTGGTGATGGATGCAGGGTCTGGGAGTGGAGGCTGACTGGTGACTGCTTGGCCTTCTAGGCGCTGAGGTGACATACATGAACATGACTGCCTACAACAAGGGCCGGCTGCAATCGTCCTTCTGGATTGTGGACAAACAGCATGTGTACATCGGCAGTGCAGGCTTAGACTGGCGATCACTTGGACAGGTAAGTGACGCACCATACCTAAACTCAACATCTGTGGCCTAGAGATCGCTCAGATGCTTATGACATTAATATATATATATATATATATATATATATATATATATATATATATATATATATATATATATTTATTTATGTGGGATGCCACATAAATTATATATATATATGTGGGATGCAAGGACTGAGTTCACCATGCTTTCCAGCATTGAGGCACATTTCCCAATCCAATGTGTCTTACCTTTAGCTGCCTGGTTTTAAGAGGCTTGACTTTGTTTAATGTGGAAAAACAAACTTTCCCTCAGGAGAGCCATTTTATGAGAAAAACAATGTGACCACCATTGGGTCAAACCTTAGGAACTCAGATGCTACTGTGAGCATCTTCAGAACAAGTTGCATCTGGGTTATAGTGCCTACACTTGAATGCTAGAGATGCTGCTGCACCATCAGTAAGACAGGAAACCAGGCCAACTCAACACCGAACAGTGTGATTTAGGGCAGAAATCATGTGGAGTACTCCAGTAGACGGTCTTAAGATGGAAATGTTATCATACTCTTCACAGCAAATCAATGTCAAATGTCTTGAAAATAATCTTAGACAGTCTTATAATTTTCATATATTTCTGCTGCCCAAGGCTAATCCACAGAGGATTATAAAACTGTTGTTTCTATGTGTCTATGGAAGTGAGAAGCTTCTAGTAACTGGGTGCTTCAGGTACCTGACCACTCATGCTACAGAGCCCACACATGCCCATCCTAGCTGAGCTTTGGGTAAGCAGCACCAAGGTGCCAGTAGTTCTCTAACCCATGGAGAAAGATTACAGATATCATTACAGATAACTGGACATGGGAGCTGGTGTGAGTACTGACTGCTTTGCATATGTAGCTGTTTGCCTCTCTGATTCTGGTCTTTTCTTTGCCTTCTTGAGCTTCTGCCTTTCCTGCTCTTTCTCTCCATGAAGTTCTCCTAGTTTATGGTGAGGCAGGCAAGCATGCTCTTGTATAGAAAAAGCAGTCTGTTTGTAAACAAGATGTCAGCAACCCAGCTGCTTCTCTACACTGAAGTGTTGATATACATCTAAAAGAAAACTTACCAAGTATGTTGATGTCACATTAAGGAATAAGACAAGTTTTCTCTTAGAATAGTATGATCAAGAGCAAGTTCAATTTGAATTCTCCATTTCTTTCTGTAGGTTGTCCATCTTTCTGTGGTTACTAGACAGTCTATAGGTTGTCCTGTGTCTGATCTGCCCCTGCTGCCTGTCTGCTTGTATCACATGCCCTCCCTCTCTCATCTATCTATCTGTCTGTCTGTCTGTCTATCTATCTATCTATCTATCTTTCTTTCTTTCTTTCTATCTATCTATCTATCTCTCTATCTATCTGTCTGTCTGTCTGTCTGTCTGTCTGTCTGTCTGTCTGTCTATCTATCTATCTATCTATCTATCTATCTATGTCTCACCTATCTATCTATCTTTCTCTCTCTCTCTCTCATCTATCTATCTATCTATCTTTATCTCTCTGTATGTTTGTATATGTGTATGGATGTGTCTGCCTGTCTGTCTGCTGTGTCTATTTGTGTTGCCTGTCCTAGCAAAGGGCTTTGTTCTGTATTCACTGAACAAGAGAATGAGATACTTAACAGAAACCTTTAAGAGTTTTACAAAGGAAGAAGACAATTTAATGACCTAAAATAGCACTCAAACTGCAAACAGATGTTATCAGTCTGTGTCCATAGGCTGATATAAATACTTCCAACATTTATGATGGATATTGGTTTTGTTTGAGGTTACATTAAAACTATTGGCTGCTTTCAGCAAATGATTATAACAACACACACTTACACACATATATTATTCTGGGTTGGGGATATGAAAAAGTCTAGAACTGATGATTAATATGCATTTTGCTTAGGCTGTAAAAGCGGATTACATGAGAAATCCAAGTCCTGGTAAGCTTATTTCAGTATTTGCTTAAAGGCAGGTTAAACTTAAACAAATTGAGTACACAGTAGATAGCAGTTTGCTTGTGAGGTCTTAATGAGCTCAAGGCATTTTATAAATGTGTCTGCAAAGCTGACAAAAGTTCACGCTCTTCTGAGACAAAGGTACTTTCCCACCTCTGCCACACCAGAGCCATGGTGGTATTTCTGGTTTCAATTTTAAAAGAAAGTTAAAGTAGACTAAGTTTAGACTATTATTAAAATGACAGTCTCACACTCCAGCTATCGACTGGACCTCTAAGAAAAACACCCCACAACTCTCTGGAGGGGAAGACATAGAAAAGAAAACATTGCTTATTTTATGTCTACTCAAAAAATTGAGTGCTATCTACAGAATTAGGAAATGTTCTGGGGAGGCTATTGTAGGAGGGTGTTTTGTGTTGGTGGGAAATGTTTAAGCCATATGATGTTCCTCATATGGGTTTTCTTGTGAAATATGTGTTCTTTTGCTGGTTGTAAATTTAATTAACAAGTCAAACTCCTTGTAGATCAGGAGAAGGGGTTTCTTTCCTAACTGCTTCCATTCACATGCCAGACACTGTGCTTATAAATATTTTTAAAGATTTTATTTTTATTTCTAATTGTACAAGTGAGCATTTATGTGTACGTATGTACATGTGTGTGAGCACGCTTACGGGCATGTGTGTGTGTGTGTGTGTGTGTGTGTGTGTGTGTGTGTGTGTGTGTGTATCCAGTAGAGTGTAGATACCCTAAGACCATGGACATTGAATCATCCATAATTAGAGTTACTGACAGTTATGAGCTATCAAATATCGGTGCTGGTAACCAAACTTAAGCGTTGTGTAGGCTTAAGCACTGGGCTGTATCTCTACTCTTTGGGATAATTTTTTCATTTATCATAACAATCTAATGATAGCTATTATCTCTAGCTTCCTTTTATGGTGATTCCAAAAAAAAAAATAAAACAGACAGATTCTGTTTCTACCCTCTCCTCATTCAAAATAATAAAACGCATTGTAACCTGTTTAGGATCAATGTTGACAGTCTTAGATTAACAGTTACATCAGCCAAATCTGCCTCTTCCATTTTATTATTTGTGATCTGAACCACTCACATCAATTAACCCAAAGTCACAACTTTTTATTTTGTGACTGCTGAACAAAAGTCTTAAGGACTATCTTAGTTAGGATTTTATTTCTGCCAAGAGACACCATGACCAAGGCACTTCTTATAAAGGTAAACATTTAATTGGGGCTGGCTTATGGTTTCAGAAACTTAGTCCATTATCATAAAGAAGCATGGCAATATGCGTAATTATTATGAATAATGATCATCTCAAATATAAAGGATCTGAGTTCTACATCTTCATCTGAAGGTAGCAGGAGGCTGTGTCCCTGGGCTTATCTTGAGCATCTGAGACCTCAAAGCTCACCTCTACAGTAACACACTTCCTAAAACAGAGCCACACCTACTCCAACAAGCCTATACCTCCTAATAATACCACTTTCTATGGGTCAAGCATTCAAACACATGAGTCTATGGGAACCTCCTCTTCAAACCATCACAAAGACAAAACCAAATCTTGTTCCTGTGTGTTCTGCCATCTTCCCTGTGTTCCACCTAAGGCAAACTGCATGCTTTTGATAGAAGGGTAGTGCAGATATTATCGGAAAAGCAGGAGGGGGCTAAGAGCCTGTGGCAACAATACTTACTATCCCAGTAACTTCCCTACATCAACTGCCATCCACCCAGAACCTCTTTGTCACTTGCACCTTGTCCCTCTGATCCTCTTACACACCTGATCACAAATACCACCTCCTTCCTGGCCCTTCTATTGCCACAACATTCTTGGTTTTGGTGCCATGTTATTGTATGTACAGTGAAGAAACCAACAAAATGGCTGGCCAGGATTGGGGAAGGTTCTTATTGTGGACCAGAGAGAGAAAATATCTAGAGGCATCTGGAAGAGTCTAAAACAAAGAGATGAAAAAAGAAAGAAAGAAAGAAAAAGAAGACTGGGCATGACCAAGGCTATCTGAGGCAGGAGAGTTGCAGGACAGGAGGGAAACCTGTTTCACAAGTTCCGGTGGATGCTGGCTTTTATGGGACAGCCAGAAATCTTTCTACAGCCCAGCTTGAATTGAACTTAGACTGTCATTCCCAGACACACTCAGGACTCCACTCTTCCTAAAACCTAACAGCCGTCACTACGTCACCTTGACTGAGTGTTCCTTTCAACCGTAACACATCTGTACCATCAGTTCATCCTGTGTCATAGCTTCACATGGTGTGTCTTTTTCTAGTGAAATGTAAACTAGTGCTAATAATCATCATCTGAAATCCGGGCTAAATGATAGGAAGGATTGGGGCTGATCTTCTGACTTTCCTGTGTCGTGGCCTTTCTCTCTCTATGTCTGGCTTCTCTCTAAGCACAGGAAAGGCGTGAGTTCCTTCCATTTTCACCAAGTTTCTTACTTGTAAATAATTCTACCATTGATTTATTTTACAGAGGAAGAGAGGCCACAGGTCAGTTTGGGGTCCTGTGACCTTCCAGGAAGTGGTGATGCTAAAATTCAAACCTATGCCCCTCAATACTAAAGTTTTTCACTTTTATTTGACCTTGACCACCGCTAAGTTTTAAAAAATAAAATATGCTTACCAAAAACTATGTTTACATTACTTAATTGGGGTGAGAAAAATTAAAGTCACAATTCTTTCAGAAATCTTCTCTGCTTGCATCCAACAACACACAATGTGGCGGCCCTGAAATGACATCTCTTACTCTTTTCTGAAGCTTTGCAAACTCCCTACATCTCAAGGTTGGCTTTCAAAGACCAAGGGTCCTGCATATATGTTTGCTTCTCATTCCTCATCTCCTGTTGTTTTTTTTGAAGTACCCCCCCCTTAGAATTCCTACCCACAGGGAGTCCTGTAGGAAGAAAGAACACCTCTCCACCCTTCTTACTTCATGAGCACCTCAAAACACCAGGGAGGAAAGGAAAACTGCAGCTTGAAAAAAGGAAACAAAAGACCAGCTAGTGCACAAGTAGAAAGGAAGGCATTCAGCAGCCTCAGGCTCTGGAGGCGGGAAGCTGAAATGGGAGAAGCTGGGGAGGGAAATATGAAAATCAGGCTTTTAGAAAAAGTTACATTTATAGTCTTTGAACAAACCCTCTTAGCTCCGAGTTGAAAGGTGGGATTCAATAGGCCCATTGACATCAAGAGCCTGGCAACTAAGGAAAGGAGAGAAATTTAAGTATTGTTCTTTAATGGGACTGTTGTATTATACTATATGTAGTTATTTAAATAGTGTTCTTTAATGGGATTGCAACCGAGAAGAATAGGCCTATTTAAACCCTGAGCATGTGCACAGTTTTATTGTAGCTACTTTTATTGTGGAAGAAATTAAAAGGTACACATGAAAATAAATCAACTCTTGGGCAGAGGACTGTGGGGATTCAGAGAGCAGAACCTACATGAGGAAAACCCCAAAACTCAGCAAGTTGCCCAGACCCCCTGCTGCATTTGTAGTGAACCACCTGACCAGCCCAGGATCTGAGTCATAAGTTGGATCATAAACTTTTAATCTTGGAGTTGAAAATTAATCTGGGAGTGACTAGTTTGATAAGATGTACATTATGGCATGTTATTTCAGAGACATAATCTTGGTCATTGCCTGGGAAAAAGACTCTCACCATTTAAGAATGAGAAACTATGGGTTTCCATTAAAGAAATTTCTTCAGTGTGCTAAGGTGCTATGAGAGGGTTGAGAGGGTGTGGTTGACATTGAAACACTTCTCATGGTTAATTTTATAGATTGTTCAAGCCTACACTTAGGGACAATGAGGCAGAATATGGAGCTGAAGACTGGTAGGTCATTTACCCTTTAACCTACAGAGATCTGGGATCCATAACTCTGTCGCATATCCACAAATTCAAGCAACTGCAATTGCTCTGGCTGATAGAGATAGTGAGTAAGAGCAGGAAAAAATATTTGATGGGCTGGCAAAGTGGCATCACAGTGACTGGTGAGCTATGAAGCATAAACCCGAGAGACCAGGTGGCACTGTTCCCAGCACCTGCAGCTGGCCACCAGAAGAGGACAACACTGTCACCAGAGACCACCTGTCTTCAGAGGGTATTCCCGATATCCCGTGGGCTGATGGTAAGGAGATGGACCACTCTGGCTGTTTATAGCTGGAGCTCCTGAGCAGTGATAATGTTACTGAGCCTAACGATGCTGATTTTGTCATAGCTGCTATTTCTAGAAATGATCACTTGGTGGACACTGACATGAGTCAAGGTCACAGTCCTTTACTAGATGTCCCTATGGCCTGGAATTAATGATGAAAAAGCCACTAAGACCTACCCAGTCTTTGAGTCCTTCTCTTGCATATTTCATTATAAGTGTGTGTGTGTGTGTGTGTGTGTGTGTGTGTGTGTGTGTGTGTGTGTGGTACATGTGTGTGCTGTATTACATGTGTGCATGTGTATCAGAAGACAGAGGTGAGCTGCAAGTGTTAACCCTCAGGATGCCATCCCTGTTCCCACACACACACCTTACACCAACCCATCCTCACCTTTGAGACAAGATCACCCATTTTTATCTGAAGTTTGTCAATTAGACTAGTCCTGAGAATGCACTCATCTCTGCCTTCCCAGCACTAAGATTACAAGCACTTGCTACCATGTCTGGCTTTCTATAAAGTGGATTCAGAAGGTTAGGGATGATAATCGGCAATTTGCTGACTGATCCATGTCCCCAGCCCTTGGGTCCATCTTGTTCCTGACTTTTTTCTCTTCTAAGAAAAGGTCACAGGCAGAGAAAGCTAAAGCTCCATTGAGTGCAGTGGGCAGGAGTCCCTGGTGCAGCCAGCTCAGTCTTTCCTCTTTGGTGCTAGCACCGAGCTGTTTTTTTAAAATTTTACAAGCTTCAGATGGTGTGTGCATGGGTAATCCAGGTAACCAGTTATCAAGAACAAAATAGAATGAAAAGGCAAAAGGCAATTTAAGCGCAAATACGGCAGGGAATAATTAATAGTTCTTAGAAAACATTTAACAAAGGAAAGCAAATAATTAGCTCTTCCTTATTGGTTGAAAGATTACCTGTGCAGCTCAGAAAGGCCGTTTTGTTTGTACATGCATTTAAAAGTAAATGAGGGGGTTGAAGCCTCTGCTTTTAATAAAATATATGTATAAGGAAACAGCATTTTCAATAACAAAGCTATGCAAATTTTTTGCAAGTTCTATAGTAGCAATTCTACAAGTAATATTCAAAGGAGCATAAATAAGTCTTTTCTTCTTGTCTCCTATGGGAGTCATTCTTTCAAAGTTACTGAATTGTCTCCTTCCTCCGTTTATGCGGTAGCACAATATGCGATAGCACAAAGAAACAAGAGCTTGTTTCGCCTTTCTCCTGCAAGTGCTAGCATAAGGAACTGTCATAGCATTGTTTCTGAGTAAAGTTTATGTCTGAGTTTGTATTCAGTGTCCTACCCACCTTCACTTTCTCCTCTTTTCCAAATGGTGGGATGGCCTCAGGTGTCCTAATGTAGCTTGCCTTGAGATGTCTATCCAGCTCACAAAAGAAAGAAATAAAGGAAGGAAGGAAGGAAGGAAGGAAGGAAGGAAGGAAGGAAGGAAGGAAGGAAGGAAGGAAAGAAGGAAAGAAGGAAGGAAGGAAGAAAGAAAGAAAGAAAAAAGAAAGAAAAAAGGAAAGGAAGGAATAATATATTATATATGCAGTATATAGTTATATATATAGTATAACAATATACTACATTGTTACTTTGTGTGTGACAGACCATGTGTACCATGCCTGCTTGTGTGCATGTGTGTATATGTGTGTAGTGTGCATGTTCAGAGGTGAACCTCATTTGGCTAGTTTCCACCTCTGCATGGGTTTCTGGGATTGACCTCCAGTTCCTTCCGCTTATGTTATCAGGCAGCAAGAACCTTTACCTGCTCAGCCATCTTATTGGCTCCTGATTTTTTTCCCCTAGATCCAGAGCACTGGACTAAAGGCTCTCCTAAATTATGACTGATTCCCTTGAGTTCAAGAGAATTAATTGCCTTCATACCCAGTTCAATGTCACCCCCACCCCCCCCCCCCGTGCACATCCTGCCCCAGATGTGGACTTTCCCCTCTCTCCAGTGACACTCTGGCCTTGAAAGGCAGGTGCCCCTGCTAGGTTTCCTGTTCACCGATCTCATTGTTTGTGTGCTGGCTGTTTCTCAGCTGTTGTTTGGCACTGAAACACTGAGGCAGAAGTCAGATGGAAACTGACTTTATTTTTCTTGTTCTTGAAACCATATGGTCCTGAGCAAGTCATGCCATCTCTGAGTTTTCATTTGTTCATCTCTACAACGGAACTAACAAGAATGATCTATGGTGTTGCTGGGGAACCAAAGGAGTCACAAAAACATACCCAGCATTGCACCTAAAGCATGGGGGCTGTCAAATAACTAGGCTTTGAACTGATGCCCAGGAACCAGAATGCTTGGGCCAAGAAGGAACGCTGCTATTAATGCTTATTTCCTATCATCTATGATAGGGTCATTGAACTCTTTCACAAATGCATGGCCTTCTTAACTGCACAGTGTGGGGCACAATGGCATGACAGAGATGTGGCCCACTGACTGTGACTCACTGAGAGCAAGGCTTTAGTGACCTGCCACAGAGCATTGTTTTGTGGTTATTATCAAAGGGCATTGCCTAGATAATTCAACAACTTTAAATAAATATGTAAAGTGGAGCCAAAACCATAGCATTTAGAAACTAGACTTGGATGTTCACATGAATCAGACCAATGCTCACCAGAGAAAGTTGAGGGGGAAACACAGATGCAAGGGAGAAAAAGTTTCAAGCTGGGCTCAGGATCATACACACTTTCTCTACCAGTCCTAAGTTGGAAGCAAAGGCAAAAAACAAAGGAAACTAGAATCTCTGGTCAGGTTCTGGCCACTGGTGCTGCCTGCTAAAAACTGTCATTGGTGGCTCACTGCAAGGAAAGTGGCAGCCAAGAGAGCCCTGGCTGGTTGCTGCAGGTTGTAGGTCAGAGTTCTAACTTTACAGATTGTCTGGCTGTCTTCCAGCTGTGTCCTACTTAGAGTTTCTATTGCTGCAGCAAAACACATAACCAAAATGTAAGTTGGGGAGGAAAGGGCTTATTTGGTTTACACATTTTCATTGCTATTTATCACCAAAGAAAGTTAGGACAGGAACTCAAACAGGGCAGAAGCCTGGAGGCAGGAGCAGATGCAGAGGTCATGGAAGGGTGCTGCTTGTTCCTCTGGGCTTAGTTATAGAACCCAGGTCTACCAGACCAGGGATGTTACCATCCACCATGGGCTGGACCCTCCCCCTTGATCACTAATTGAGAAAACACCTTACACTTGGATCCCATGGAGGCATTTTCTCATCCGAGGCTCCTTCCTCTCTGATGGCTCTAGCTTGTGTCAAGTTGACACAATCAACCAGTACAGGCAGTAATATATTCGAGATCAGCAGTAGGATAAATACATTCTCACACCCACACACTCTCTCCCCCATAAACTGGTTTTATTCGATCCCTTGTGGCTATTAGCAGCCCACACTGAAACTAATCATAGATGTCTCCTGAGTGTGGTTAATGATATGAAGCCCCACTTTACATTATTTCTGCCTGGTATCCCCCTTTTTCTCTTGCCCCCTCCATACTTCAGTCACCTGGGTTTCACCTCATATTTAGGTTTACATTGGTCAACTCTTGCTTTTGAAGCCTTGCTTAGCAATTTCTGACTTATCAGTTTGACTAAGGGTCAGATAAGATGGTTGTTCTTCCTATTCTGTGATCTTCTCAGAGGAGGTATCAGTTTCCCAAATCCCTTGATTTCCTCCTGAGTAGAGGCCCCAGATGGGACCCATCATCGATGTAGACACACATCCACAGAGTGGGACTCAGAAGCTGGCACCAGGTCCTTCTCTAAGTGGAGAATTGCCTGCCAGAGTCTCCGAGACTCATCTCAAACAGATGGAAAATGTCAGCCTTGGATGTTTTTGTTTTCAAGTCACTTCTAGTTGTCATTGTCATTGCTGTCATGTTTGTGCACAACACTCGGAAAAAGTAAGAGTTGTTGCTAAAGAAAACGCTCGGCTCGATGTTTCAAACACAAGCAGAAAGCAGGAGGAAGGACAGAAGAATGCGGCTGAGAAACATGTTTTTTAAGAAAAGGGAAATGATTTAGGGGAGCTTGTCTCTCTTCCTGTTTATACCAGAACTCTCCTAGACGGCACTGTTCATCAGTGACAAGCTCCCACCTCGTGCACACAAATGACAGGGGTGTTTCACTTCTGCCTGAGCATTTTACTCCTGGATTTCTCTTAAAAATTATCTTCCTTGGTGCTAATCCCAAATCTTTTCCTAAGCCTTTGATTAAGGTCTGACGTGCATGTTCTCATAGCTTGTTATGTTCTCCAGCAAAATGACACCAATTCATCCTATGGCATATGTGAGTATCCAGTGTGTACCCCATTTAAAAAAACAAACCACAGGAAAGTGAGGAGAATCCTGGACTTTGAGGCCAGACATCCCAGAGTTGGTCAGGATATAGTGGGGTGCTGGTATTTAACTAGAACTCTATCAAAACCTTTCATGGAGAAGTATAGCATTGGACCTTTCAGGTCTAAACCCACCACAGATGCACAGAGGAGGTATCTATGGTTATGTATGTGAGTTTTTATAAGTAGTTCTACAGTTTGTCAGCTCCTTGGAGGATAAACTCTTAAGTAAAATACTATCACAGCATATAATACCAGCTGCTGTGGATTTTGCATAGATCCTTTCACATTCATTTTTCTGATCCTCTAAAGCCTATGACAGCAACAAGAACTTTTATTACAGTTCTGGAACCACAGATGGGCTGAGAATCAGATGCTAAATGGCCAACCAACCCAAGGACATGGAGCCAAGAAGTGGCTACACTGTGACAACAGCTCTCCTCTCCACCCTGGAAAATGAATGGGTAGCAGCCTGGTGAAGGCACTTAGACTATTGGCTTTCTGCTCCAGCTTTTAGCCAAAGTATAAGCAGAGGAAATGCTTCCTTTGGTCCCAATTCCAGGAACAATCTGGGGAGCAGTAGCCCTGGCTCAGTATCATTTGCAAAGTGGGCTCTTCAATGGAGAGACTGTTCCACTGTGGCTGACCTTCTCCAGCGGATTTGCTCTCTCCCCCAAAATAAGCTATTTAAACCCTTTGACTCTTTTCTTATTATCTTGGACACCCTCACACACACACACACACACACACACACACACACACACACACACACACACAAAGTCTCCCTGAATCCTCACATGTCTCCCAAACAATATTAGGAGTCTGTTAGCTTTCTGTTAGTGTGATCAATAGCTGCCATGATTGATTTATAAAGAGAATTTTTTGAATGTTTCTAAAGGTGGCAAAGACAGACTTTTGCCAGTATGCAGCCAATTTGGGGGTGGATCATAGTATGCAACTGAGATCAATTGTATACAAAAATGTAGGACTAGAAATTTACTCCTTGCAAGTGGGGTCAGGCACATCAGTGGATAGACCGTTGCTAAGAGGAGCTCTGAGTAAGCTAAACTGGACTAACAGGATTTCTCCTAAGTCCAGGTCAAGAATTTAAACAAGGGTATGTAGTAGGCTTCATCATGTTCTATGAGTAAGTGGTAATATTGTTTAAATGAATTATCAGGATTCTTGTAAAAACTGCCTATGCAGGCCAGAAGCCAGGATCAAAGAAAAGATTTTGCTGAAATGAGAGTCAAAGGAATGTGTTTAATGATAGTTCAGAGGGCGTTACCTGCCTCTGAGAATAAGCTATTTTCACTCAAAGTTGTATTGATTTAAGCCCATCATGGATTGGTGCTATAGTAAGGTGGTAGGAGGGCAAAGTGGTACACAACCACATAATGGACAGGAAGTTCAAGACCGGAAGAAGAAGAACCTGGGCAGTCGCATGATCAATAGCATTTTCTCAGGTTCCTGAAGGTCTTTCACTGGCTCCACTTCCTAAGGGCTCCACTTCATCCACATGTCAATGTTAACAAATGTTAAGTTGTTCATAGGAAGTCAGCATTGACATGTGGACTTTGGGGGATATGGCAGATTTGAAATCATCTAGGAGATACACCCGGGGGGTTGTTTGTGGACTTTCCAGAGAGTTTTAATGAAGTTAGGTATACTCACTCTAAATGTAACAGCACCATCCCATGGGCTGGGGTCCTAGACTAAAGGGGGAAAAGCCAGCTGGGAGCCAGAATTCCCTGCTTTTTTCCTGCTCTGTCTAGTTGTGAAGAGTCCAGATTTGCACCCCTCACTACAAACTCTGAATTACCCATGCTTTCATGACTATGATGGACCAGGATTTCTTGAACTAGGAACCAAAATAAACTTTCTCCCCTCAAGCTGCTCTCTGGTGGGGGCCAAGGCAGTGACAAAAATAACTAACACAAGAAGATTAGTTACAAAAGCAATAACACACCAGGATTAGTTACAAAAGTAACTAACACAGAAGGCATCCAGATCCTAACTGTAGCAATGAGAGTTTATAGAGATGAACTTGGAAATCATTTTTTTTTACTTTTCATTACTTATTTTATTTAGACCATTGCAGACATTGGAGATTGTTCTGTCTGGAGAATTATCTATTATAGTTGTACTTAACAATCTTTGAGTGAGTCAGCTTATAAGTATATTGCAAACAAAAGTAAAAGAGCAGATAGCAGGTGGTGGGTTCATTGCAGAACATCTAATCAGGCTCTATAGCATCCAGAAGTAATAGTCTTGCTCACTTGTACCATGGGATACACAACAGTGACCTCTATTGGAAATGATTTACTTCCTTGCTATTCTCAAAGGTATAATGTTTCTAATACCCTTTGTCGGTTTGCTGTTCTTTCTCTTTATCACAGTGTCAGGCAGGCAGCCTGTTCTAGCACTAGAAATCTCAGAGGCACTTGGATAAACACAAGTCTGAGACAAAGGTTACTGCTTTGTTCTCTAAGTCTGCTCACAAGAAGCACAAATAGCTCGTGACATTGTACCAATATAACTTAGGATATAGGAATAAATACAGCAACAGAAAAATATAGCCTTGATGTCAGCGAGCTTGGAATTTGAAGGAAGAATCTGACTATGGAAGAGATAGCTGGAGGGATAAAGTTTCGATTGACATCAGGAAAGGAATAAGTAGGGTGTTGTGGTAAATTCTAACGACACAATAAGAAGGGAAGATTAGATGCTGGACATACACCTGTCAGATGTTAATTCTCACTGATGAAGGGATGGCAGAGCCTGAGTCCCTGGAAGAAATGAAGGCCTTGCAGAACTTCCCTAACTTGTCTTATCCAGGGCCTCATAGCAAAGCCCAAAATATCCAACACGGTACGTTGAGGGCCAGGACGAGGCCACAGATTCCCTTGGCCCCTTTCTTTTCCTTCCTTCCCATTTTGGGGTCTGTACTCCATCTCCTCCTCCACTGTGCCACCACTAGAACCTTCAGTAGCCTAAAGAATGTCAAGAACATTATTGAACTGCTTTCTCTGTCCATAGCATCTATGTAATGTGGCTCAAGGGTACAACTACCTGATTCCTAGTGAGTGTTTTCTTACTTTTTGAAGAATGCTCCCCAACAAAAATGCTAGACAGACACAAAAGGAATGTGTTTGGCCTTCTCTCCCATGCATCATCTAAGCAGCTAAGCAACAAGCTTTGTGATGAAGGGGACAGATGTACCACTGAGCGAATGTGCTGACCTCACTCCTGATAGAACACTGTGCCCTGGCCAGCTGACAGATTTCTACTTGGTTGTACCTTCTAGTAGTCTCTGTAAAGGCATTAGCAGACAGATCACAATCAGCTCTGTTTCTATACTTTGACTTCTTTGGCCACTTTGCATCAAAGCTACAGCTATTTTTAATTTCTCTCTCCCTCCTCCTTTCCAGTCCATACATACAGTTAAGTCCTAAGTAGTAAGAGGTCTTCATTCTCTGGTCCATGGTCATGTGCACACTGGAAAATGACATCAGCCACCTTTTCTGGAACTGATGAGTCTCGGTACCTTGTATCTGCTTTTGGCTTCTTATTGCCATTAATTCTGATCTCTAATCAGAGATTATATTCCTAGATGACCTCATCTCCCAGTACTCAGACACTTCAGGAACTCTCCTCACCCTGAAATGCAACAGTCTCCTTGATTTCACTCCCATCTATCACTTCCAGTGACTTCTCTGGCCCCACCCACCAGTCAATTAACTGTTCTCTGAACAAGGCTTACATTTCTCATCTCCGGGTCTTTGTGCAAGCTCCTCTCTTCCAACCCATCACAGATTCAAAGATGTAAAACAATGAGAGAGATACAAGGATTAATGGATAGTGACCGAAAAGGAAAATATAGTACCAAATTTACTTAAACCATGTGCAAGCATTAAATATTACATGTTTGGGACATAGTTAATGAAAAACCCAATTTTCAGAATCGTTTGTATGAAAGGGTGTCTGAATGTGTAATAATATTATAATGTTAATAGTTCACATCTCAATTATCAATGAATTTCTACAAATAACAATAAAAACTAGTATAGGTTTGAATAGATCCAAGTTCAGTGTGTATGTGTGCTTGTGTGTGTGTGTGTGTGTGTGTGTGTGTGTGTGTGTGTAATCCAAAAGACATCTCAGTGACATATTTCTGAAGAATTAGCCTGTGAAAATTTGCTATTCACTTACAGTATTAGACAGTTGTGTGTGTGTGATTTTTATATGAACAAAGAAATTTTTACTTGAAAAGGAAAGAAACTGCACACCTGTCATGCTCTGTCACAGGTGAGCCTGTCGTGAAGACCTCATTTTAATGAATTATTGTGTTGTTTTGTTTCATTTTGTTTGCCTTAAGTAACATGTAGAAAGAGAGTCATTTTTTTAAAAACAAGAATTCTATTTCTTGTGTGTCCCTGACAAAATTGCACAGCCTTTGAAAAACCTGTTTGATGATTTATAAAATAGTAGTTCTCCTATATGATGAACATTTTGGAGAATATATGGAAATTCAATGAAGAAATGTCAAGCATGCTTAATAATTTTTTCGTAGCTACTTCTCTTCCTCATAGGAACTCACAGAAGACAGTATTTTTCTCATGCTCCCTGTGTTGCCGTCTATGGTAGCTTGCTGTAGAGCTACAGTTTCTCAGCTTTTTCCTATGAAAGAAATGACTCTTTCTTTTAATTTTCCATAGGATGCAAAATAGTCTCTAGCCCTCAATACATGACCAATAAGTAGACTAAGTGTGAGCTGCTAGATTATTAATTCAATTATCCGTTACAGGCTAACTGCTAAGCAACCACATGGTACCATCCCCCATCCCTGGGGCTGTAATATGGGTAATGACCTGGGACTGTCACCAGGCACTTATTTCTGGTTGATCCCTGGGAACAGTGCTGACAGATGCTGTCTCCACAGCAGTCACCAGGGAGCCACAGGGGTCCTGTGTCTTGTGGAACACTGCCAACAGGCAAGCTGTGAATATCTTTTTATTATTATTCTTTCCAAGAATCTTTAAAAGGGAAACAAAATAAAATTTCAAGTTAGATTTAAACTACCAATCTCTAAACTAAAGAAAGAAAGAAAGAAAGAAAGAAAGAAAGGGAAGAAGAAAGGAAGGAAGGAAGGAAATAAAAGAAGGAAGAAAGGAAGGAAGAAAGGAAGAAAAAGAAATCAACCACTAAAGTAGTTCTTTTTCATTTTGTTTTCAGTGACACCATGAAATTAACTGGCAAAGAAATGCATTAAAGTTCTATTTAAGAGAATGAGAACCCCGCCCCCATACTGTGAGTTTGATTCTCTGGCAAATAAACAACTTCCCTTCTATAATCTCTTTAAGCCCCAGGCAAGCCCTGTGGTACTTTCTTGTCTAAGAAAGTTACAGAATCTTCTACCAGGCCATCTAGAAAATAACCCTCAAATCAAAGTTATAAAAAGAATATATATTAGTCATCATTATTAATATTCTCCAAAATAGCATGTGTGTGTAATCATTCTCTTCTCGAAGTTTCTACTTGGATAATTACTTTTAATGAGCTTCCTTCTCCCTTACTCTTTAGCTTCACAGGTTTGAAAGACCTGGACCTGTGATCAGTTTCCATGACATCTGAGAAATGAGGTGTTGCTTGTGTGCATGGTGGTGTGAACTGTTTGATGTCTTGAGGTCATCCAGGATGTGCTCTTACTTGCTTCAGAAACACACTGGTTGTGAATGTAGGTGTGGATAGGTGGGTTTCATGGAACATAAGCATAGACAGTAAGGTCTTTGTAAGCCATCATTGCCCAGGTCTTCAGCTCATTGCTTTATGAGATGGGATCTAAGTCAATCCATTAAGAACCCAGGTATGATGTTGAGAAGAAGTAAGAATTGCTTTGGATTGCTTGGTAGTTTGTGTGGTCCACCCCAGACCTGATTATTAGATGTCATCTAAGAATACGTTGCCCTTCCCCACACAGACACAGTCTTGTTTCTCTGTACAAGCCTACTCCTTTTTAACAGTCTGCCTTTCCCTGCTAGAACGTAGAATGGTGATGCCATCAATGAAGAGTAATGAGTTTGAAATTTCAATTTTTTAAAAAAAATCCTTTTTATTCCTCGGAGTCAACACATAATGTACAGATGTGCCAAACTGCCTGTTTAGGTATTCTGGGACACTGCAGCAGATCCACATCTGTAAAGCACATACAGTAAAAATTACTGCTGTATTTGATCACTTTGGAATTCTTGAACTAATTAATCATCTTAGTTGCCTCAACAAACCCTTGTTGTTGATAGAAATTACAATTTTGACTTTCACAGCTAAGTAAAGATTAAAACAAGCTACCCCCAAAAGCACAGGGTAGGTCAAGCTGTTCTAGAAAACACATTCTCTGTATTGATCACAATCATCATTAGTCAAACAGAAAGCTGATATTGCGAGCTGTGTCTTGAAATAAGCAATTATCCATAAATTGAAAAGAAGATTAGATAGACAGCCGGTGGCCTGGAAAGCTGCGAGTCAAATTTGATGTTTACCTGTTAAGGTGATGCGAGGCCATTGATGATACTTGATATTGGCTTTATGCATCGCATAAAGAGAGCTGACATTAAGAACAGCAAGAAGAGGACAAATCGGTCAGTGATGCTTTAAGAGCCTTTATTCTGAAGCATCTTCAGGAATAATGTTGGCCTCAGTGGTAGAAGGCAATGCCCATGCTCGCAGCAGTGCTAAGCCAAAGCCACACAAGACTTGTGCATGCTACTTCACACTTTCTACACGTTAAAATTACTTAAATATTAAATAATTAAGCCAGGAAAATAGTTCTGAGGGTAAAATACTTGCTACAGAAGCCTGACCACATGAGTTTGATCCCTAAAAGTCACATAAATGCAGAAAGAACCAACTCCACAAAGGTGTCCTCTGACCTCTACACATACAACATAATACATGTTGTTCCCTCTCAATATCAACACATACATACATTAGTAATGATAAAATTAAAGACTAAGAGTAATCAATATTTTATTTAACTCAAGACAACAAAAATAATCAGTATGAAATACTTTGACTTTTTTTTCCACTCTAAATCCAGTGTGTGTTTTAGACTTAACCATACTTCTCAGTTCAGACTAGGGCTTAGTTGTCATGTATGGCTATCTGGTAACACACAAGGAGAGGACAGTTCTGGAGTGTCACTTTGCGAGTGTCATTGGGAACATCCTAAAAATGCAAAATCCTTGTACCTGTCTCTGTCTGACCTGTTGACTCTTCATCTAAGTTCTAGAGACATGTTCAGGTGTGCATGTTAAAGAATGCTTCTTCTAGAGCAGAGTTCTCAGCCAACCTACTGCTCTGACTCCTTAGGACAGTTCCTCACGTTATGGTGACCTCAACCATAAAGTTAGCTTTGTTTCTACTTCATAATTGTAATTCTGCTACTTTTATGAATTGTAATGTAAACATCTGTGTTTTCCAGTGGTCTTAGGTGACCCCTGTAAAAGAGTTCCCAAAAGGATCATGACCCAAAGGTCAAGAAGCACTGTTCTAGAACAATGACAGTTCCTCACTCTTATTACTCAAGCACATATATCTTTACTGATTTCATAGGGAGGGGAATGGGGCACAATGGCATGTACATCTATGAGCTCACAGTAGAGAGGTTTATAACATTAAACTACTGACATTATGTCCCATGAGAATTTCTCACTAGTCTAGACTAAAAGCTACCCTCTGCTCAGCACCTCCATATCTTAGGTCTTGTATATCTTGCTCATATTTCCTTTCACCAACTTTCAAACTCTTTGCATAATAGACAGGAGCACCCACACCCCTCCAGGTAAGGCCATGTAGCTGATCAAGGTCACTCTGATGCACGTGCATAGCACTTACTCCTCCCCTCAGCCTTGCCCTACTGGGTTTAAATATTTGAAACCAAAAACCACAGTGCACGAAGTGAACATTTAGAACTATAAGAAGAGCTCTCAAGTTAACTGTAGGAGCTGTTCCCCTTATCCTCACCCACACCCAGCCTGAGCCGGGTAGAACCATAGAACCATTTTAGTTAGAACCCACAGCCCAGGATCATCCAGGCACAGAAGAGCCCAAGGGCATAAGAATGAGGCAGAAGATACCCAACTCTCTGTTGGCCCAGGAAAATTGCTTTATCACAGACTCTGTTTCAAATTGCTGGTTCAAGGTAAGCAAGTAGATCTTACCAGTTTTAACCCCCTTCATGTCCCTGCAAACAAGAATTCTCTTACCATCCTAGCCAAAGCAAGCATGAGACAAACTGCTTCACTCTCCATCCCCTATTCTTCCTCTTATTTACAGAAAACCATGGGGTGGTGGGAGGGGGTGAGTTGCTAAAGGCCTCTCTTGTTGATTTCCCAAAGTATGAAACACTCACCTGAGGAGGCATAAGAAATCAACTCTGAACCAGGTGTAGTGGCTCATACTCATAATCCTAACACTCAGGAAACAGAGGCAGGAGGAAAAGGAGTTCTAGGCCTTCTACATACTGAGTCTGAGACTCATTCTGAACTATGTAAGACCCTGTGTCTCCATTCCCAATCAAAAACCA
The DNA here is from genome assembly GCF_963924665.1 of Micromys minutus. Lineage (NCBI taxonomy): Eukaryota > Metazoa > Chordata > Mammalia > Rodentia > Muridae > Micromys > Micromys minutus. Next base: position 67,090,806 of record NC_137969.1, read on the forward strand.
ACTAACCAACCAGACAATCAGACAAACACCAGGGCCTGGAAGATGGCTCAGTTAGTCTAATGTCTACCATCTAAGCACATAGACCTCTAAGTTCAGATCCCCAGCACCCAGCATCCATGCAAAAGCAGAGCAAGCTGATGAGTGTCTGTGACCTCCATGCTCATGGGGAAGGTGCAGAGACAAGCAAAACTCCAGAACTTGCTGCCAGTCGGTCTAACCAGTTAGTAAGCTCTGGCCTCAGTGAGACACTTGTCTCCAAAATGCAGTAAAAAGTGACAGAGGAAGACACTGACATCAACCTTCTACATGCACACTTTCTCCTTGCTTATACACACACATGGTATGCATGTTGGGGACTGACTGTGGTTCCGCATCCACCGTTTCCCTCTTCAGTGTGTCCAGGCACTGCTGCACACCAGGCTGGAAGGATGAAGCGAAGTTGGGAATGGATGGCGTCTGCTACATGATCCTGGTCCAGCTGGGAAAGGTGGGGGCATTTCCCCAAGGAAGGCCTTCTCTGAGGATTTTAATATTACAGCTCTTTTAGATGTTACTCGGTGAAACAGCTGGTGCAAGTATTGGAGTGACCAAGGGCTATGTATGAACCTTGGAGAGTGGGAAGGAGTTTTTAGTGTGAATATAAAATCATTGGCTAGGGCTTAACATGCTGTGCCTCATTTATATGGAGAGGCACTCCAGGAATCCTAGGTACCTGCTCAGCAGGTTCTTACAAGGAAAGAGGAAGTTGAACTTGAGGGTCTGTCAAGGGCTACTTGACCTTCTTCAGGTAAGGGATCTGGCTCCCTAGACAAGGTCATAGAAGGGGAAGATTTGCTGGCAAAAGGGAGTTTTCTATTTTGCTCCAGGCTCAGAGGAGCTATCTGGACTTGGTAGACTTTGGCCTTGAGTAGCAGAGTTTCCCAAAACAAACACACACTTGTACACCCTTGCACACACACACACACACACACACACACACACACAGAGACACACCAAAACAGAGAGCGAGAAAGAGGAAGAAGAAGAAGAAGAAGAAGAAGAAGAAGAAGAAGAAGAAGAAGAAGAAGAAGAAGAAGAAGAAGAAGAAGAAGAAGAAGAAGAAGAATGCAATGATAAAATCTATCGCATAAGGATCTTCATGAGAGACCTCTCTTCACCTCCCCTCTCTCATGTCTCTCTCATGTACCTTCGTAGCTCACATGACATAGTCTCTTCAGAGTCCCTAGAATATCTATCTTCTAATGCTAAGGGGACCCCTGACATTCTCCGTGTTTTTCAGTCCCACAGTACAGTATGTTTTCAGTGGAAGACCATTTTCCTAAACCATAAAACATCCTTTCTCAGCTTGTAGAGAGGTCAGTAGCTTTGTGATGGGGCCCACTTCAGTCCTTCTTTTCTGAAGCAAACCAGCCATCATTTTTGTTTCTTTCTGTAACAGCACAAATTCTACAACATGGCAGCAGGTTGTAATTCTGTGGAGATTATACTGTGCTTTGAGAGCTAATTAATGCATTCATAGCTGGCAACAAAATATGAGCATCCTGTTCACTAAACAGAACCGTGGAAATGGAACCTTCTTATCTTGCTTGAAAACGTATGATAGGGGAAATCAGTACCAAAGTACTTAGTAGAAAGTCACTGGGAGGAAAACTCTGGCCCTAGAATGAGTTCATGGCGAAGGAGTCCCATTCTGCAGAGTTCATTTCACTTCAGGGCACAGTACTGGACCTCACAGAATAAAGCAACACAGGACACTGTGTGATGACTCGGGGAAATGTAACTAGTGGAAGGCCTGTTCTGCCTTCAGCTGAGTAGAAGAAGCAGAAACATGGTCTAGGAGAGGATGCCTACAAGACCTATAGAAAAATGGACAAGTTAGTGGCCCACGGTGAATATGCAGTGCTTAACTCTAACAGGGACAATCACAGTGGCAGTTCAGTACACAGAGAGGCATGAAGGTGGTTCTAGATGCTGAGTCATCTTTGACCTGGAGGCTAGTTTTGAATGTTGGGCAGCTTAAGGGACTCATTTGGTCTCTATGAGCTCATTTTCCTAAATGCAAATAACGACCAACTTGTCTTCTGAAAGACATGGTGCCCAGGAGTGTTCGCAAAAGAAGAAGATTTTAAGATTTACTTGCAGATTTTAAGAGGAAAGTATGAGTTTATTTTTTGTCTGCAAAGAGAAAGCTAGTTAAGGTAGACTTGCCAAATATAATTTAAAGCCACTTGGCCAGGAATGTTCTCAGGGTTTTAAGATATACTAATGGCTGGGGAGTATCTTAGTATTTCTTTTACTGTGAAGAGACACCATGACCATAGCAACTCTTATAAAACAAAACAAAACAAAACAAAACAAAAACAAAAAAAAAAACAAAAAAAACTTTGAATTAGGTCTGCCTTATAGGTTCAGAGGTTTATCCCATTATTATCACAGTGGGAAGCATTATAGCATGCAGGAAGAGAACTAGCTGCAAGTTCTACACCAGGATCAACAGGCAGCAGGAAGAGAGACACTGGCCCTGGATTGAGCATTTGAAACCTCAAAGGCCACCCCTCCAGTGACATACTTCCTGCTTCATCCAATAAAGCCACACCTACTCCAACAAGGACACACATCCTAATAATGCCACTCCTTAGGGCCCTCTGGAAGTCATTTTTATTCAAACCACCACAGAGAGAAAGGAGGCTCCTGTGCACCCTTCCAATTGTTACTCTGAGCTGGTTATGAGGGAGTTAAAACACCCCCAGTCACACACAGTGCTTTGAGATTCTCATTACTTATGGTCGGGGCTGATGTCCATTAAAACATCCTCATTCTTTGTCTTCATGAGGAGCAGAGGCCCAGAAGTTTGGCTTATAAAATGAAATTAATTTGGAACTTTTATGGATAATCTGTGTGAATGAGCGAAGCTTGTTATGGAATATACCACAGGAAATGTTAGTTTGGGGTCTAAAACACATATTTCATATACAGCACCAACGCGGCTGCAGATGATGCTCCTTGACAGCTGTGCGGCAGCAGACTGCTCTGTTAATGAACCAATAACTCATTCTTAACCAGCCTCCTTTGCACGCCAGCAGTGGTATTCAAATCACACGGGTGTGTTTAAGTTCACACTGATGTCCCAGTGGCCCCCAGGCTCCTCTCTTCTCACGGTTAACTGTAGTTCCAGCATCGTTCTTATCTGCTTTGCCCTGATGTTCACTGAAGCTTTTAATAAGTGATTTCTTGAGATTATACTGTAATTCTATCATTTCCTATTGTCTTTCCTTCCTCCATAATATACTATAAATGTATTCCTCCATATATGAGAAAGAGAGCCTAAACATATAATATAACCTATCTAGACTGTATAATAATGTTACTTGTATAAATGTTTTTATGGGTGCCTGTTTGGTGCTGGATAATCAGTTACTGTGCTCTTTCCTGGGGAAGATGATTTTTCCCACTCTGAGTATTTCTTAGTTGTTGTTCTCTCTCTCTCTCTCTCTCTCTCTCTCTCTCTCTCTCCCTCTCTCTTTGTGTGTGTGTGTTTGTGTGTGTGTGTGTGTGTGTGTGTGTGTGTGTGTGTATGTAGGGCTGAGGCCTAATGAACCCCCAACCATGTTAGCAAAATTATCGAAACTTTAAATTTACAGTGTGAAAAATTAACAGGTCATTCCCAGGTCCTTATGAACATAGAGGTAAGTAGGACCATCATTACAGGAAACAGGATGGAGATGCCTCCAAAACTAACAATAAAATCCAATATGATTCAGCACTTCTGCTCCTGGGTGCACAGGAGATGAAATCGCGCTGTGAGAGATGCCTGCAGATCCACACTTACTCACTACAGCAAAAGCTAAAGCTGTGAACTCAGCCTAGACACCCATCAGTGGATGAGTGGATGGATGTTTTCAAGCAGGCAGTGCAGGCATGGGTTATTATTCAGTCACAGAAAAAGAAATTCTTTTATGCTTATCAACATGGGCTAAACTGGAGGCCTTCTGGCGAAATGCACCAGTCACAGAAGGCGAAGATCACAAGCTCTCTTTCATGGAGCCTTGGCTTGGAAAGAATAGCTTGGGAGAGGGAGGCTTGAGTCTGAGGGGGCGGTAGGAATTGACAGGGAGACGCAGAGAAAGGGCAACCGGTCAGAGAGGAGAAATTACCTCTGGTTTTCTATAGCACAAAAAAAGGTTACAACAATTGATGATGTGTTACAAAATGACAGGAAAAGGAAAGCCCAGAAAGACAAACACACAAAAATGATTTCACACTGACAGAGATAAAAGGGTCTTTTATCCCCAATTCAATTTATCATGGATTGTATGCATGTGCCAAATCTCCATAATGCATATAACTAGGTTCAAATACTTCCTCTCTTTAAAATGGAAACCATAGTTGCTAACAACAAGGTAGAAAATTATTTGGAGAGTAAACTGAGTAGTTTTCCTGATATCTTCTCTTTTAACTGTCTTGGGTTCAAAGCATGCTTCTATGCCAAAACCAAAGCAGCTGAATGTGTGGTTGGTGGACAAAGGCCAGTGTGCTCCGGTTTTTATTTGTCCTTTGATGGCGCACCTAAGTCCAGGAAGGGGCTACAGTGGCTTGTTTTCTGGATGTTTCCTTCCACTTGTAAGGGTCTGCACAACCTGTATTTCCGCTTCACGCATACGCATGCCATTTATCTGGATAACGACTCGAGGGAACTGGTGTCGTTTTCTTCCTTTTCCATAGGAAAAGCTACATCTTGTATTAGATAAAATGACCCCTGCAAAAGATCGATGGAACCTCAAGTACCACATCCTGTCCCCTCTGTGCTTCCACAAGTCACTTGCTTTTCTGTTCTTTCTGTCTCTCTGTCTCTCTGTCTCTCTCTCTCTGTGTCTGTCTGTCTCTCTCTCTCTCTCTCTCTCTCTCTCTCTCTCTCTCTCTCTCCCTTTCCCTCTCCCTCCTTCCCCCCCCCCATCTCTCTCACCAGAAAGAGGACTTCACTGCCTTGTAAATGAAGCCAGGGATGAGAAGAGAGGGGAGGGTAGAAATGTCATCAGGAGGAGGTGTTTACCCCAGCACTGCCTTCCCCTAGGGAGAATGGCTTCCTCTACCTGGAAAAGCTCTTCTGGGAATGACAGATTTTCTGTGAAGCCTGGGTTGTTGGTGGCAGGCGGGCCAACAGTGGGACCTTGCTGTCTGTGCCAGGCTAGAGACAAAATGTGCCCTTTAGTCAGAGCAGCGGGAAATCCATAAAAGAAAAGGACTGCAAAGATTTACAGGCGGGGCTTAAATGCGCAGACATTAATCACATATAAACCGCAGGCAGAGGCGTTAAGCAGCTGCACAGTAAGTTACCGAAGTAGTTGGAGGCTGGAGACTTAGGAGGGTTCCCAACTAGTGCCCGACACTGAAGGCTTGAAAGTGCAAAGGCTCCTTCAGGTACAGGGAGGTGGGAGCTCCCTTATCGTTACAACCATCACAAAGGCCCAGCACCACGGAGCATGAACGTCTACACTTAAGAAAAACATTGTGCTTAAGAAAAACATTTTCCTATTTTTTTTTTTTTATTCTGTTCAGTGTCATGTTGTGTGGACATGTGCAAAGCTGTCAGAGGACTTTGTGAAGTCTGCTCTTTTCTCCCCCCTTTCTGTGAGTTCCAGGTTCGGGTTGTGCAGCAAATGCTCTACCCACTGAGCCATCTTGCCAGCCCAAAAAAGAGACATTTCTGACACCCCCTTTCCTCACCTTCTCATGCATCTTCCTCTTGCTTTAAACTTCATCACAAATAAAAACTCCACACCATGTTGTTTTTCACACATTGGTTGTTCAGTATTTGCAAGATTATGAGTGAATTGAGACACTGGCCATGCCTCAAGAACAATGCTGAAGAACATTCTTGAAGCTCTAAAACATACCCCAACGCACTACATATCCTAGCCAGGGTTCCTATTTCTACGGTGAAACACCATGACCGAAAGGTTTATTTGATTTATGCTTCCCCATTATTGCTCATCGTTGAAGGAAGTCAGGATAGGAACTCAAACTGGGCTGGAACCTAGAGGCCAGAGCTGATGCAGAGGCTGTGGAGGGTGCTGTTTACTAGCTTGCTCCGCATGGCTTGCTCAGCTTTTCCTATGGAACCCGGGATTACCAGTCCAGGGACAGCACCACCCACAATAAGCTACCCCGCCCCCTGCATCAAGCACTAATAAAGAAAATACCTTACAGCTGGATCTTATGCAGACATTTTCCCACTTGAGGTTTCCTTCCTTCGGGATAACTCTAGCTTTCGTGAAGTTAAAAAAAAAAAAAAAATCAAGCCAGCCTGCTGGGGAAACATGATAGAACTTTATAGCTCCATTTGCATAAAGCTTGGTAGCCCCCACAGTTTACATTCATTGGGGCTAATAGAGCAGCATTTAAAAATACTTTTCACTAGCACTAGAGAGATGTCTCAGTGGTTAAGAGCACTGGCTACTCTGCCAGAGAACTCAGGTTCATTTCCAGTTCCTAGATGGTATCTCAGAACCATTTATAACCCTAGTCAAGAAGGATCTGCTACCCTTTTCTGTCCTTGGGCACCAGGTATACATATGATTGCACAGATGCATAAACACCCATACACGTTCAAATAAACAAACAAAACCTTTCCATATACCACACATAACTGCATTCATTTCTACTTCTCCTTTCAGATACAATATCAGCGCTGAGACTCCCCCATCCACACTAGCATGTTTTTCGATGCTGTGATTGTTTGGGTCTTGTTTGTGCAGCCATATTGTTACAGTATCATGGGGTGGAGCTTCCCTGTCTTATTTAGGAAACTTCCTAGTCCTCTGGCTCTTACAGTCTTTCTGCTCCCTCCATGGTGTTCCTTGGACCTTAGACATGGGCACTGGTAATACCGGGATCTTCTTCCTAAGAGGGAACTGAACATTTGCTGGAAATCTTCAAACAGAAGCATATTGATGTTCTGTGTAATTTCAAGAGACTCTTCCCGGAGCAGGTTTCTTCTTTCTTTTTAATTCATTCAAATTGTCCACAAAACTAAGCAAAACTGAATAGCTTAGCCTCAGAAATAACACAGGCTGGCTTCCTAGGGGTCCCAGGCTAGACGGCTTCCTTTGTACGTCAGGTTTCTCAGTTACAGACTGACAATTTTGCTATTGACCTGCTTCACAGGTAATGGCTGTAGTCTTGCCTCATAGCTTTTCAGCTGACAAATTAGTGGCCCACTGAGAGTGAACAATTGATGGTGGATGACAATGGGAAGGCACTTTAGCTGCTACTGACACTCAGCAAAAAAGCTTCAATTTATTCAGAGGAGAAAGAGCTGCCCCTCCCCATCGAGTCTAAACAAAGGCTCCAGCATTCTCTCTTCCTGGTTCCTTCCTTCCGGGATGTCAGCCTTGGGAAATTGTAACTGGAAATCCTGTTTGGTTTAAAGACTTAAAGCAGTCTTCAACTTCCTGTCCAATTTGTTACTTGAATAAATGTCATCTTTATGAAGTTCATTTTGTTTAGAAAGTATGCCAAGTAGAGAGGTGGGAAGATGGTCAGTAAGAGCTGTGTAGGTTTTGTAACTAAACTGTGTAAGTATAAGGACCTGAAGCCAAAATGCCCAGAACCTACCTGAAAGTTGGGAGGGGTTATTGTTGGGATCCTGTAACCCCCTCCCCCCAACACACAATTACCTGGCAACAGCCAGATATGCTCCACCCCAGTTACCTGACTTTATAAAGGGGGGCTATTTGCTCCCTCCTCTCTTTCTTGTGTTCCTGCTCTTTGCTCTCCTGCTCTTACTCTTCCCTCCCTGCCCCTACTCTTCCCATTCCATTTCTTCTCTCTCTCTCTCTCTCTCTCTCTCTCTCTCTCTCTCTGACCCTACCACCCTCTTAACTCCCCTCCACGTGCCCTGAATAAATTAAATTCTATTCTATAATACACCTTCTTGTGGCTGGTCCCTCAGTGGGAAGGGATTCCCAACATGGGCTCCCCAAAGGTATCCCCGTTGCCCCCATCCCTCACCGCACCTCCATAGAGCATATTCCCCCACTCTCTTCATTTTTTCCTAATGTTGGTGTCAAAACCCGGGACATAGTCTTTTTCCTTTTTTTATTCTTACCACTTTCTTTAAAAAAAAAAAAAAAAAAAAAAAAAAAAAGAGGGATATATATGCAGATTTTTAAAGGCATTTTGGCATAATATTACATGAATATTTTTGTCAGTACTTAATTCTTTCAGAGGTTTGATAGAATACATTGAAATCCCACTAGTTACCATAAGCATGAAGTACATGTAGGACAGAACATAACATGGAAACAGATTTCTTGTTAAGTATAGATTAAGCATAATCTGTGAATAGCAAAAATTGAAACAAGGCTATTATCTTAGATCTTAGATAATTAATGATTTAAGGTTCAGGTGTACCACACTCTGAAAGGGTGCTATACATTTATCTTTTTCTTAAGAAGGACTGAGGCTTTCTTTTTTTTCTTGAGCTTCATATAGCCTGTAAATTTTTTCTGGGGTGTTCAGAGCTTTCTGGGATTAGTATCCAATTATCAGTGACTGCATATTATGTCTGTTCTTTTGTGACTGGGTTACCTCACTCAGGATGATATTCTCAAGATGCATCAATTTTCTTAGGAATTTCATAAAGTCGTTGTTTCTGATAGCTGAGTAGTACTTCATTGTGTAAATACACTACAAGTTTTGTATCAATTCATCTACTAAAGGACATCTGGGTTCTTTCCAGCTTCTGGCTATTATAAATAGGGCTACTATGAACATTGTGGTGCATGTGACTTTGTTGTACGTTGGAGCATCTCTGGGGTATATGCCCAGAAGTGGAATAACTGGGTCTTCAGGTAGTACTATGTCCAATTTTCTGAGGAACCGCCAGACTGATTTCCAGAGTGGTTGTACCAGTTTACAACCCCACCAACAGTAGAGAAGTGTTCCTCTTTCTCCACATCCTCAGCAGCATCTGCTGTCATCTGAGTTATTGATCTTAGCCATTCTGACTGGTGTGACATGGAATCACAGGGTTGTTTTAATTTGCATTTCCCTGATGACTAAGGATGTCAGCACTTCCTTAGATGCTTCTCAGCCATTCGATATTCCTCAATTGAGAACTTTTTGTTTAGCTTTGTACCCATTTTTTAATAGGATTGTTTGATTCTCTGGTGTCTAACTTCTTGAGTTCTTTGTATACCTTGGATATTAGGTTTCTATCAGATGTGGGGTTGGTAAAAATCTTTTCCCAATTTGTTGACTGCTGTTTTGTTTTCTTGAGAGTGTCCTTAGCCTTACAGAAACTTTACAATCTCATTAAGTCCCATTTGTCAATCTTTGACCTTAGAGTACAAGCCATTGGTGTTCTGTTTAGGAAATTTTCCCCTGTGGCTATATGATTTAAGGATTTCCCTACTTTCTCTTCTAATAGTTTCAGTGTACCTGGTTTAATGTGTAGATGTTTGACCCACTTGCATTTGAGCTTTGTACAAGGAGAAAGGGTCTATTTTCATTCTTCTGCATTCCGAGTACCAGTTGAACCAACACCATTTGTTGAAGATGCTGTCCTTTTTCCACTGAATGTTTACAGCTCCTTTGTCAAAAATCATGTGGCCATATGTGTGAGGGTTCATTTCTGGATCTTCTATTCTATTCCACTGATCCACGTGCCTATCTCTGTACCAGTACCATACAGTATTTAACACAATTGCCTTGTAATATAGCTTGAGGTCAGGGATGGTGATTCCCGCAGATGTTTTCTTGTTGTTGAGGATGGATTTTGCTATTCTAGGTCTTTTGTTATTCCAGATGAATTTCACATTGCTCTTTCCAACTCTATGAAAAATTGTGTTGTAATATTGATGGGGATTGCATTGAATCTGCAGATTACATTTGGTAAGGTGGCCATTTTTACGATGTTGATCCTTCTAATCCATGAGCATGGGAGATCTTTCCATCTTCTGAGATCTTCCTCAATTTCCTTATTCAGAGATTTGAAGTTCTTGTCATACAGGTCCTTCACTTGCTTAGTTAGAGTCACACCAAGGTATTTCATATTGTGACTATTGTGAAGGGTACCTTTCCCCTAATTTCTTTCTCAGCATGTTTGTCCTTTGAGTAAAGGAAGGCTACTGATTTGTTTGAGTTAATTTTATATCCAGCTACTTTGCTGAACTTGTTTATCAGCAGTAGAAGTTCTCTGGTGGAATTTTTGGGTTCACTTACATATACTATCATGTCATCTACAAATAGTGATGTTTTTGCTTCTTCCTTTCCGATTTGTATCCCTTTGATTTCCTTTTGCTGTCTAATTGCTCTGGACAGGACATTCAGTACTATGTTGAATAGGTAGGAGGAGAGTGGGCAGCCTTTTCTAGTCCCTGATTTTAGTGGGATTGCTTCAAGTTTCTCACCATTAAGTTTGATGTTGGCTATTGGTTTGCTGTATATTGCTTTTATTATGTTTAGGTATGAGTCTTTGATTCCTGTTTTTTCCAAGACTTTTAACATGAAGGTGGTGTTGAATTTTGTCAAATGCTTTCTCAGCATCTAGTGAGATGACCATGTGTTTTTTTTTCTTTGAGTTTGTTTATATGGTGGATTATGTTGATGGATTTTCATATATTAAACCATCCCTGCATCCCAGGGATGAAGCCTACTTGATCATGGTGAATGATCATTTTGATGTGTTCTTGGATCCGGTTTGCAAGGATTTTTTTTTTTTTTTTTTTTTTTTTGAGTATTTTTGCATCAATGTTCATAAGTGTGATTGGTCTGAAGTTCTCTTTCCTTGTAGGGTCTTTGTGTGGTTTAGGAATGAGGGTTATTGTGGCCTCAAAAAATGAGTTAGGTGGTGTTCCAACTGACCCTATTTTATGCCTCTGTTGCATGCATGGACATATCTTCCCACAACAGTCATTAATGTAGCTCACAGACTTTACAGCTGGATAAGAGCTGATGACTCTCCCCCTTCCAACCCCACCCAGAAATCCACTGCAACTTTAGGTGTTATGACAACTAATCAGCAGAGAGGAAGTTTCTAGTTAGTAGCAACTTTATGTCTCCTTGTCCTTTGACGAAAGTGTGATGTTTTCAGCTGAAGGGCTTTACTGTCAATTCTGATGGGCTCAGACATTTAGATTTAAGGAAACTACTGGTTTCTTATTTTCTATGGGGCTTCTGCGTGCTCTGGAAAAAAAATAATCTAGAGAGAATTTTGTTCTTAGAGTAATTAAAAAGGGTAGAAAAAACAGGCAAACAGAAATTACCAACTTTTTTTTGAAGAGAGCATGGAACCGACAGTGTAATCAATCACTAAGGGACAAAGAAACCTGACAGAGGGACTTTGCTAGCTAAAGAAGTCACTTCCCCAAAACAACCCTAAGATTCCACCTCACACCAGTCAGAATGGCTAAGATCAAATACTCAGGTGACATCAGATACTGGCGAAGATGTGGAGAAAGAGGAACATTCCTCCATTGTTGGTAGGATTTCAAGCTGGTACTACTTCTCTAGAAAACAATCTGGCAGTTACTCAGAAAATCATATATAGTACTACCTGAGGACCCAGCTATACCACTGCTGGGCATATACCCAGAAGAAGCTCCAACATCTAACAAGAACACATGTTCATAGCAGCCTCATTTATAATAGCCAGAAGCTAGAAAGAACACAGATGTCCTTCAACAAAGCAATGGATACAAAAATTGTGGTACATATACACAATGGAGTACTACTCAGCTTTTAGAAACAATGACTTCATGAAGTTCCTAGGTAAATGATTGGAACTTGAAGCTATCCTGAGTGAGGTAACCCAGTCACAAAAGAACCCTCATGGTGTGTACTCTCTGATAATTGGATACTAGCCCAAAAAGCTGGGAAAACCCAAGAAACCACCCATAGAACTTTTGAAGCTTAAAGAGAAGGAAGGCCAGAAAGTGGATGCCTAGGTCTTTCTTAGAAGGAAGAACAAATCATTTATGGGAGGAAATAAAGGGACAAATAAAGGATCAGGGATTGGAGAAAAGATCATCCAGAGACTGCCTCACCTGGGAATACAGCCCATATGTGCCCAATAAACCCAAGCACTATTGCTGATGCCAAGTAGTGCTTACTGGCAAACACCTGATAGGGATGCCTCCTCAGAGGCTCTGCCAGAGCCATACTGATAGAGAGGAGGATGCTTGTAGCTAACCATTAGACTGAACATGAGGACCCCAGTGATGGAGCTAGAGAAAAAACTGCAAGAGCTGAAAGGGTTTGCAACCCCATGGGAAGAGCAAAATTATCAACTAACCAAACCCACCACAGTTCCCAGGGACTAAAACACCAGTCAATGAGTTCACATGGAAAAGACCCATGGCCCAAGGTACATATGCAGCAGAGGATAGCATTTTCTGACATTAAGGGGAGAAGAGGCCTTTGGAAAGGTGAAGGCTCATTTTCCCAGTGTAGGGGAATGCCAAAATGCTGTGGTAGATAAGGGTGGTTGAGAGAGGGAGCACCTTCATGAAGGCAATGTGAGGGGGAGGAGGAATGGGACTGTGGGAAAGGAATAACATCCGAAATGTAAATGCAGAAAATTTCCAAAAGGGGGGGAGGTCACCTCCCTCTGTAGGTACCAATAATTAAATATAGTTTTCATGGTTTCACAAAAGCAAATTTTTCTCCCAAAAGACCAAAGCACTGAGGAGAATACTTCTTTATCACCAGAAAATTCAAAACCTAATCCCACATTTCTCCATGGACCTCACCAGGTATCAGGAAAGTTACTGTCGAGACACAAATGGAAGCCCTGCCTATCACATGAGTGTGGACTCTCCAGAAGTCTTGTTTATCATGTGTGGGTTCAGAAACAGCAGCTGCAAACACACACACACACACACACACACACACACACTCACACACACACATACACACACCTGGGTCCTTCTCCTTAGACTACTAGGGAGGGGGCAGAAAACTGTGCCCTTAGGGGATTGATAGAAATAAAATGTATGTTGTGGGGATGGAACTCCAAACTTTCCACCTTTTGGAGGTAGGGAAAGAGATACCTGACAATCACAGACCCACAGTTGGAACTAGAGAGGTATGACTGAGAACCGTAGACACAGTAACTGAGAATAAAGCTTCACAGAAAAGTAAGTTCATTTCTACTAAGAGCTAGGAGGGGGTTCTGTGTTAGAAAAGGGGAAACCATGTGGAGAACAGAACTGAGAGCCAGTGCAAAGCAGAGACTGGAATTGCAGAGGAGGAATTGATGTCACCCCATTTGCAAGCCATGCTCACCCCAAAGCAATTAGTGCAGGAAGATGAAGCTCCTGGATGACTCACATTTCCCTCACTCAGTAATTAAGCCCATGTCATCTCCAAGCATAAAAGTAGTTTGTCTCCATCTGTGCTATCTCAGGCAAGACAACCAGCTTTCATGAGAAACAAATGTCTAAGCTATACAGCATACTAGCATATGTTTATGGAGACAGGGCATTCCAACGAATCATAGTCATACATGAAATAGGTATTGTCACAATCAGATTAGAGAATTAAAATCACTATGGCCAATTTATTAATAAGGTTACTAGAAGAAATAATCCCATGCTGGGACACATGGACAATTTTGTTAGAGAGGTGGAATATGTGGAAATTTTAAGCGAATGTGCTAGATCCCCAAAGCAGACAGACAACAAAGAAGTCTGTCAATTAGGCTCATCAGGCTCCTGGATACTTGAGGAAAGAACCAGAGAACTAGACCACTGGGCAGCAGAAACTACTCAAGCGGAAGTGACAAAGAAAAAAACTCTAAAAGGTAAGGGGGGAGAATGGATTCAGACTAGCCAGGGGGCAGAGAGATCTCAGTGGAGCACAAGGAAAGTGTGCGCCTGCCTGCTGGGCTTCATCCAGGGATCCAGGAACCCGTTGGCATCGGGCCCTCTGTTCCCAGCCGATGGCTTCCGGGGTACACAACAGGCACTCAGAACATCTGCCACCAGGAACAGCAGAGATCCAGGGACACAGGCCAGGTACAAGGGAAAGGCAATAACCAATCACAGACAACAAGATGGCAAGAGGAAAGTGAAAGAATGTACCCTAGGGAAACCAAGACAACCTGGTAACACTAGAACCCAGCTCTCCCATCACAACAAACAGCGGAATCACAAACACTACAGAAAAAAAAGACCCAGACACGAAATTCTACCTCAAGAGGATGATAGATATCCTTAAACAAGAAGGGGAGGAAAAGCATAAATAATTAGAAGCTTTTAAAGAAGAAACAAGAAAAACACTCAAAGAACTAGAAGAAAACAGAACCAAAGAGATGAAGGAATGCAAAAAGAAATTTGAAACAGAAATAGACATAATAAAGAAAACACTAAAAGAGACAACCCTAGAGGTAGAAAACCTAAAAAAGAAATCAGGAGTCACAGAAGCAAGCATTTCCAACAGACTAAAAGATATGGAAGAGTGAATCTTGGGGGCCGAAGACAACATTGAAAACATAGACAAAACAGTCAGAGAAGATGCAAAAACCAAAAAGCTCCTAACCCAAAATGTCCTGGACATCCAGGACACAATGAGAAGACCAAACCTAAGGATAATAGGAATGGAAGAGGGTGAATAATATCAACTAAGAGGCACAGTAAATATCTTCAACAAAATCATAGAAGAAAACTTCTCTACCCTTAAGAATGAGATGACCATGAGCATAAAACAACCCTACCGAACTCCAAATAGATTGGATCAGAAAAGAAATTCTTCCTGACACATAATAGTCAAAACACCAAGAGCCCAAAGCAAAGAAAGAATACTAAAAACAGTAAGGGGAAAAGGTCATGTAACATATAAAGGCAGACCAATCAGAATCACACCTGATTTCTCAACAGAGACTATGAAAGCTAGAAGAGCCTGGACAGACATCATGCAGACCCTGAGAGAACACAAGTGCCAGCCCAAGCTGCTATACCCAGCAAAACTATCAATCACCATAGATGGAGAGATGAAGATATCCCAAGACAAAACTAAATTCACACAATATATAACCACAAACCCAGCACTACAACGAATTATAGGTGGAAAACCCAATACAATGAGGGGAACCACCTCATAATAAAAACAAGAAAACTCCTAAGGAAGAAAACCAAAAGAAGAAAGACACACAGGCACAATTCAACCTACTAAGCAACAATAGCAGGAAACAGCAACCACTATTCCTTGATATCCATTAACATAAATGGACTCAACTCCACAATAAAAA
Source organism: Micromys minutus (assembly GCF_963924665.1). Taxonomy (NCBI): domain Eukaryota; kingdom Metazoa; phylum Chordata; class Mammalia; order Rodentia; family Muridae; genus Micromys; species Micromys minutus. Next base: position 67,106,056 of record NC_137969.1, read on the forward strand.
GATATAGGCTATCAGACTGGATACATAAACAAAACCCAGCATTTTGCTGCATACAGGAAACTCATCTCAGAGACAAAGACAGACACTATCTCTGAATAAAAGGTTTGGAAAAAACCTTCCAAGCAAATGGCCCCAAGAAGCGAGCTGGAGTGACCATTCTAATATCGAATAAGGTAGATTTTCAACCAAAAGTTATCAAAAAAGAGTAGGAAGGACACTTTTTACTCATTACAGGGGAAATCTGTCAGGAGGAACTCTCAATCCTTAACATATATGCCCCAAATACAAAAGCATCCATTTTCATAAAAGAAACCCTACTAAAGCTCAAAAAATACATTTTGCCCCACACAATAATAGTGGGAGACTTTAATACCCCACTGTCACTAATGGACAGATCATGGAAACAGAAACTGAACAAGGACACCGTAAAACTAACAGAGACTATGGAATTAATAGATATCTATAGAACATATCATCCTAAAACTAAAGAATAAACCTTCTTCTCAGCACCTCACAGCACCCTCTCAAAAATTGACCACATAATTGGACACAAAACGAGCCTCATTCAATACAAGAAGATCAGAATACTCCCATGCATCCTCTCAGATCACCATGGTCTAAGGCTGGTCTTTAATAACAACAAAGACAACAAAAAGCCCATATACACATCGAAACTAAACAATGCTCTATTAAACAATAGCAGGGTCAAAGAAGAAATAAAGCAAGAAATTAGGGATTTTCTAGAATTCAATGAAAATGAAAACATGACATACCCAAACCTATGGGATGAAATTAAAGCAGTACTGAGAGGAAAAGTCATAGCTCTGAGTGCTTCCAAAAAGAAACTGGAGAGAGCATACACTAGCATCCTGACAGCACAGTTGAAAGCTCTAGAACAAAAGGAAGCATATACACCCAAGAGGAGTAGACAGCAAGAACTAATCAAACTTAGGGCAGAAATAGACCAAATAGAAACAAAAAGAACCACTGAAAGAATCAACAAAACCAAGAGCTGGTTCTTTGAGAAAATTACAAGATTGATAAACCCTTGGCCAGAATAACTAGAGGGCAAAGGGAGAATATCCAAATTAACAAAATCAGAAAGGTAAGTGGAGAAATAATGACTGAAACTGGGGAAATTCAAGAAATTATCAGATCCTACTACAAAAGCCTATACTCAACAAAGCTGGAAAATCTGGAGGAAATAGATGAATTCCTAGACAGTTACAAGATACCAAAGTTAAACCAGGAACAACGGTAAACCAGCTAAATAATCCCATAACACCTAAAGAAATAGAAGCAGTCATCAAAAGCCTCTCAACCAAAAAAAAGCCCAGGCCCAGATGGGTTCAGTGCAGAGTTTTATCAGACATTTATTGACGACATAATACCAATACCCTCCAAACTATTCCACAAAATAGAATTTGAGGGAACACTACCTAACCCATTTTTTGAGGCAACAGTAGCCCTCATTCCTAAACCATACAAAGACCCTACAAGGATAGAGAACTTCAGACCAATCTCACTTATGAACATTGATGCAAAAATACTCAACAAAATCCTTGCAAACCGAACCCAAGAACACATCAATATGATCATTCACCATGATCAAGTAGGCTTCATCCCTGGGATGCAAGGAGTGTTTAATATAAGGAAATCCATCAATGTAATCCACCATATAAACTAACTCAAAGAAAAAAACCACATGTTATCTCACTAGATGCTGAGAAAGCTTTTGACAAAATCCAACACCACTTCATGTTAAAAGTCTTGGAAAGAACAGGAATCCAAGGCCCATACCTAAACATAATAAAAGCAATATACAGCAAACCAACAGCCAACATCAAACTTAACAGTGGGAAACTTGAAGTCTCCCACTAAAATTAGGGACTCGATAAGGCTGCCCAGTCTCCCCCTACCTATTCAACATAGTACTGGAAGTCCTCACCGGAGCAATTAGACAACAAAAGGAAATCAAAGGGATACAAATAGGAAAGGAAGAAGTAAAAACATCACTATTTGCAGATGACATGATAGTGTACTTAAGCAACTCCACAGCTTCCACCAGAGAACTCCTACAGCTGATAAACAAGTCCAACAAAGTGGCTGGATATAAAATTAACTCAAACAAATCAGTAGCCTTCCTATATTCAAAGGACAAACATGTGGAGAAAAAAATTAGGGAAAAGATACCCTTCACAATAGTCACAAAAACTATGAAATACCTTGCTGTAACTCTAACTAATCAAGTGAAGGACCTGTATGACAAGAACTTCAAACCTCTAAAGAAGGAAATCGAAAAAGATCTCAGAGAATGGAAAGATCTCCCATGTTCATGGATTGGAAGGATCAACATTTTTAAAATGGCCATCTTACCAAAAGCAATCTACAGATTCAATGCAGTCCCCATCAAAGTTCCAACCCAGTTCTTCACTGAGTTGGACAGAGCAATGTGCAATTTCATCTGGAATAACAAAAGACCTAGAATAGCAAAATCCATCCTCAATAACAAGAAAACATCTGCGGGAATCACTATCCCTGACCTCAAGCTATGTTACAAGGCAATTGTGCTGAAAGCTGCATGGTACTGGTACAGAAATAGGCACATGGATCAATGGAATAGAATAGAAAATCCAGAAATGTGCCCTCAGGTATATGGTCACCTGATTTTTGACAAAGGAGCAGTAAACATTCAATGGAAAAAGGATAGCCTATTCAACAAATGGTGTTGGTCCAACTGGCACTCAGCATGCAGAAAAATGAAAATAGACCTTTTCTTATCTCCTTTTACAAAGCTCAAGTGTAAGTGGATCAAAGATCTCCACATTAAACCGGATACACTGAAACTATTAGTTGAGAAAGTAGGGAAAACCATAGAACTCATAGGCACAGGAGAAAATTTCCTGAACACAACACCAATGGCTCAAGCTCTAAGGTCAAAGATTAACAAATTGGACTTAGTGAGATTGCTAAGTTTCTGTAAGGCTAAAGACACTGTCAAGATAACAAAATGGCAGCCAACAGAGTGGGAAAAGATCTTTACCAACACCACATCAGATAGAGGCCTAATATCCAAGGTATACAAAGAACTCAAAAAGCTAGACACCAGAGAATTAAACAACCCTATTAAAAACTGGGGTACAGACTTAAACAAAATATTCTCAATCGAGGAATATCGAATGGCTGAGAAACATCTAAGGAAGTGCTCAACATCCTTAGCCATCAGGAAAATGCAAATCAAAACAACCCTGAGATTCCACCTCATACCAGTCAGATTGGCCAAGATCCAAAACTCAGATGGCAACAGATGCTGGTGAGGATGTGGAGAAAGAGGAACACTTCTCCACTGCTGGTGGGGTTGTAAACTGGTACAACCACTCTGGAAATCAGTATGGCAGTTCCTCAGAAAAATGGACATAGTACTACCTGAAGACCCAGTTATTCCACTTCTGGGCATTTACCCCAGAGACGCTCCAACACATAACAAAGTTACATGCACCACAATGTTCATTGCAGCTCTATTTATAATAGCCTGAAGCTGGAAAGAACCCAGATGTCCTTCAGTAGATGAGTGGATACAAAAATTGTGGTACATTTACACAATGGAGTACTACTCAGCTATCAGAAACAATGACTTAGCAAAATTCTTAAGAAAATGGATTCATCTAGAGAATATCATCCTGAGTGAGATAACCCAGTCACAAAAGAACAGACATAATATGCAGTCACTGATAATAGGATACTAACCCCAGAAAGCTCTGAACATCCCAGAAACAACTCACAGACTGTGTGAAGCTCAACAACAACAACAAAAAAAGATTATATTTTAATTAAAATAGAACTGTATCACATCCCCCTTTCCTCTGTACAGCCCTTCCTAGTCTCTCTCTTCTATCCCCTCAAATTAATAGCCTCTTTTCCTATATTATTGTTACATATACACATATGTGTGTGTGTGTGTGTGTATGTACCCACAAATACTTAATTACAACCTTAAAAAAATGTATCCGAAATAAATTTAAAAAATAATAAAACAAAAGCTAAGGGGATCGGAGTCCAAAATCAGAATCATGTCAAAGACTGGACCTTATGTTGAGTTATGAGAAAGAGAAGTGAAAACAGACAGAACTAAAAGGCTTCCCAAATTGACCTATGTGGGGAATCATGCCTCCAGGAAGGGAAGTGAGACCACAGGGGCACTAGCAATGCAAAGGGCAGTGTCCATTCACTTCTCTGTGGGATGGAGATAAAGAAGGCTTATGTAAACAGGAAGAAGACCCTTAACACATCTATGAGAATGACTTTAACAATTTAGATGAAGTAGAGAGTCTTGAAAGTCACTAGCCATCAAAGTCCAATTAAGAAAAATATAAATGACCAGAATACCATTACTTTGTCTTCTAAAGAAATTGAAAGGGAGATAAATAATTCATATCACAAAAATGCCAGCCCCAGATGGCTTCACCTGAATATTCTATTAAATATTTAAGGATGAAACAGAAGCAATTTTGCATAAACTCTTCCACAGCATGAAAGAAGAAAGGACCAGCTTCTTTCATGATAGCAGCACCTCCCAAATACCAGAATTAGTCAGATATATGATCAGGAAGACCGATTATCAAGAAGACCAGTTATCCACACATGTGAAGATCTGACAACTCACAAGTAGATCAAGTGCAACAATATATTAAAAGATATTACACTGAGATCAAGTAGCATTGATCCCAGAAATGTAAAGTCCCTTTAGCATTTAAAATCAGAATAATATATCTGAATGTTTAACAGGCATTATAAAATTATCATCTCAAGGGGTATAAATAATACATTTTAAAGAGATTTCAATTGCTGTGTGCATATGTCCATGGTGTATGTGATGTGCACACCACAGTGTGTGTGTGGAAGCCAGATGACTACTATATGGGGTCTGTTCTCTCTTATATTTCTATAGCTTTTAGAGATTGAACTGCTCAGTATGTTTGCTGGCAAGTGTCCTTACATACTGAGCCACCTCAATAGCCCCAGACAAGAACTTGGACAGCATTCAGTAGCTATTCACAACACTATTAAAAAGTAGAACTAAAAGACCAGTGTGTTGATCTACCAAAAATCCACAGTGAGTATCATGTTCAGTGAAGAAAAACAAGACGCTTCCCCACTGAGGTCAGCAACCAGGCAAAGATTTCTTTTTTTTTTAAATTATGTAATATATTTATTTTTTAAAATAAAGCTTTCTTTTATTATTAAATAATTTATGTATTTACATTTTAAATATTATACCTTTTCCCAGTCCCTCACTGTCCCATCCTCCTTTCCCCTGCTTATATGAGGATGTTTCCCCTCCCACCCACCCACTCCTACCTCAATAACCTAGCATTCCCCTATGCTGAGGAAACAAGCCTTCACAGAAACAAAGGCTGCTCCACCTATTGATGCCAGACAATGCCATCCTCTGCTACATATGCAATTGGGGCCATGGATTTCCCCATGTGTACTCTTTGGTCGGTGATTTAGTCCCTGGGAGCTCTGGGAGGTCTGGTTGGTTGATAGTGTTGTTCTTCCTATGAGGTTGCAAACCCCTTTAGCTCCTTCAGTCCTTTTTCTAACTTCTCCATTGGGGTCTCCATGCTCTGTCTGATAGTTAGCTTCAAGCATCTTAATCTGTATGAGAAAGGCTCTGGCAAAGTCTCTCAGGAGACATCCATATCAGACACTTGTCAGCAAGCATTTCTTGGCATAAGCAATACTGACTGGGTTTGGTGACTACATATGGGATGGATCCCCAGGTGGAGCAGTCTCTGGATGGCCTTTCCTTCAGTCTCCATTCCACTCTTTGTTCCTATATTTCTTCCTGTGAGTATTGGACTAAAGTATTCACATTTTGGTTTCTTGAGCTTCATATGGCCTGTGAATTGTATCTTGAGTATTTCGAGCTTTTGGGCTAATATCCACTTATCAGTGAGTGCATAACATGTGTGTTCTTTCATGTCTGGGTTACCTCACTCAAGATGATATTTTCTGATTCCATCCATTTGTCTAAGAATTTCATAAAGTCATTGTTTCTAATAGCTGAGTAGTACTTCATTGTGTAAACGTACATCTTCTGTATCCATTTCTCTGCTGAAGGACATCTGGGTTCTTTCCAGCTTCTGGTTATTATAAATAAGGCTGCTATGAACACAGTGGAACATGTGTTCTTTTTATATGTTGGAGCATCTTTTGAGCATATGCTCAGGAATGATATAGCTGGGTCCTCAAGTAACACTATGTCCAATTTCCTGACATACCCAGTGCAGCGAGGCAAGGAAAAGAAACAAAAAGCACATGGTTGGAAAGATGAGATAAAACTCTATGCAAAATAGGGGTATCTCTATGTGGAGGGTTGGGAAGAAGGTACAAAACAGTTACTACGTATACATTTAGAATTTCTATAATAAGGTCAACATATAGATATAGCATTTCTACAAAGAAAAACAAAACTTTTAAAACTTTATTTTAAATAACTTTCAAATAAAAAACATTATGCAGTAAGACCCACCAGATCCAAAGTTTATACATCTCAATGGACTTCTATTCAGTTACAACAGACATTCTGAAGCCATGCAAACTCACCTTTGATTATATTCTTTACTATCAATTGTATTTTATACACTTATCCACTACAAAGAATCCAAAAATAACAACAACATAACAAAAAAAAAAAAAGCAGTTTTATGTCCTCTCTGTGACTACAGGTCCATTGTCTAGAATTCATCCTTATCATTTAATATGACTCTCTCTTGTTCTCCCTTCTACAGGTCACTGTACCCACATGTATAGTTGTGTGTGTGTACATGTATATGTGTACATATATACATATATACATATATGTGTTACAATAGACTATGATCTGCATATGAAGAACATGTGGTTTATTTCCTTCTGAGGCTATATAACCTTGCTTAATGTTGTATGTCAAGTTCATGCAAATTTCACGGTTTCACATTTCTTTGGAGCTGAATAGTATTTCATTTTAGATTTTACAGATGCACTATGTGGGGATTTGAATGAAAATGATGCTCATAGGCACTATTTCAAAGGACTGGGACTTGTGACCTTGTTGGAGGAAATGTGTCTCCAGGGGATGGGCTTTGAGGTTTTAAATGATCAATCCAGGGTCAGTGTCTCTTTCTCTTCTGGCGACCTGCCAATATAAAATATATAACTCTCAGTTCTTTCTCCAGCACTATGTCTGGCCTGCACACCACCAAGCTTCCCACCATGATGATATGGACCAAACCTCTAAACCTAAAAGCCAGCCCCAATTAAATATTTTCCCTTATAATAGTTGCTATGGGGAGCAGAGCCGACTGGGAGTGACCAAGCGAGCCACCGCTGCCACCATGAACCCCGAGTATGACTACCTGTTTAAGCTGCTTTTGATTGGTGACTCGGGTGTGGGCAAGTCATGCCTGCTCCTGCGGTTTGCTGATGACACATACACAGAGAGCTACATCAGCACCATTGGGGTGCACTTCAAGATTTGAACCATTGAGCTGGATGGCAAAACCATCAAACTGCAGATTTGGGACACAGCTGGTCAGGAACGGTTCAGGACCATCACTTCCAGCTACTATGGGGGGGGGGGGTCATGGCATCATTGTGGTTCACGTCACTGACCAGGAATCCTATGCTAACGTGAATCCTACACTACACTACGCAGTGAAACATATCTCTGCAGGACATAGAGCGCAATGCTAGTGAGACTGTCAATAAACTCCTGGTAGGCAACAAGAGTGACCTCACCACCAAGAAGGTCACAGATAATACCACAGCCAAGGAATTTGCAGACTCTCTGGGTGTCCCCTTCCTGGAGATAAGTGCCAAGAATGCCACCAATGTTGAGCAGGTATTCATGACAATGGCTGCAGAGATCAAAAAGAGAATGGGGCCAGGAGCAGCTTCTGGGGGTGAATGGCCCAACCTGAAGATTGACAGCACTCCTGTGAAGCCTGCTAGTGGTGGCTGCTGCTAGGAGGGGCACTTTGGAGAGGGGCACCTTCACCAGATGATGCCCCTGGAGGGGGCAGGAAGTGCCTCCCTCTCCTAAGGCATTTGAGTTTGTAGCTTTGGGGTATCCTAGGCTCCCCATCTTCCACTAGCCCATCTGCCTTCTGCTCTGAGTCCCAGTCCTGTCAGGGCCCCCATGGAGGACATGCAGAGCCTGTGTCTGGGGTGGTCATAGGGACTGCTCTGCTGCTGCTTCTAGGTACCTTGAAAAGATGCGCACCATGCACCTTTCTTTGGAATGAGGGCTCCGCTGTCTGTCACTCACCCCTATGTATGCTGCACTGGGTTTCTATTTTTCTTTCTTCCCAATAGCGAGGGCCTCCCTGCCTCTGCTGCCCCTGGGGTGCAGACAGTAGCCAGGGGATCCAGGGCCTTAGATCCAGGGTCCTTCATTGGACCTCAGGACAGGTGACAGGGCTGCAAGAGCCCAACAGCCACCCTTTCCTCATCTCTGCCTCACTCCCACACACAGCTTGAGCCGTCCAGCTGCAGTTAGGTCTTGAGCACATCTAGGGTAGGTGGGCGGATGGCTGTGCTGGGCCTGTGTCTCAAGCCGGAGGGAGCCTGCTCCTGCCTCCCCCTGCCTTGCCAGAGCCAGGCCTGTGTGGTGCCTGCCCACGGAGCCCCTTTGTCGCTGAGGAAAGTGGAGGCGGAGGGCCCACCTTGCCAAAGGCCGGGTACCAGCCTTAACCCTCACTCTGCCAGCACCACCTCCCCTTTCCAAAGCAGCACATCTGGCCTGTTCTTCCTCCATTCCTCAGAGCCTGACAGGGCCAGATCTACTTCTCTGGGAAATGTGGGTGCAACTTGGGGTTGTGGACTCTTCCCCCTCCAACTCAGAATCCTGGCCCCCACCCTCTGGCACAGCTTCCTGTAGAAAACCTTGGTCTTTACCTAAGAAGCCATGCCCTTTGTGCTGTCTCTTGCCAGTCTTACCCTACAACCTGCCCTCCCCTTCAGTGTGTATTCAAGTCCCTGGGCTGCCCCTCTGGGAGGGAGCCTCTTCTCCCAGGTTCCCCTCTGGTGTCATGTCAGGCATTTTGCAAGGAAAAGTCACTTGGGGGAAGATGGAAAGGGATGAAAAAAATAAATTTCCACTGGCCCTTGGATAAGCCAAGGGTTTTTGCAAGAAAATAAAAATAAAAATAAAAAATAAAAAATAAATAGTTGCTATGTTCATAGTGTTTCTTCCTAGCAATATAAAAAAACAATAACTAAGATATATCAATTTTTAATGATCCATTTATCTACTTTTTAAAAGATTTATGTACTTTACTTATATGAGTACACTGTATCTATCTTCAGACACACCAGAAGAAGGTATCAGATCCATTACAGATGGTTGTAAGCCACCACTGAATGCTGGGAATTGAACTCAGACCTCTGAAAGAGCAGTCAGTGCTCTTAACCACTGAGCCATCTCTCCAGCCCCCATTTATTTATTAATAGACAATTAAGGTTGGTTTCATTTCTTTGCTATATGAAAAGAACAGCAATAGAATGGGGTGCAGATATTTCTGCAGTAGATTTTGGAGCTCTCTGGGTATGTTTTTTTTTTTTTTATATATTCAATGTCTCTGTATAAAGATAACAATGGAGAGATGGCTCAGCTGTTAAGAACACTGACTGCTCTCCCAAAGGTCCTAAGTTCAATTCCCAGCAACCACACGGTGACTCACAACCATCTGTAATGAGATTACCTGCCCTCTTCTGGTATGTCTGAAGACAGCTACAGTGTACTCACATAAAATAAATAAATATATCTTTTAAAAAGATAACAATGTTCTATATAATAGCAAAACCAATTATAAATTAAAATATATCATTTAAAATAGCACCAAGACTATAAAACATTTAAGAACAAATCTCATGAACCATGCTGATAGTAAAAAGCCTCAATCAAATAATGCTTAGATGTACCTTTAAATAAAGGGGGTGGGGCTAGAGAGATGGCTTAGCAGTTAAAAATACTCTTGCAGAAAACCTGGGTTCTTATATTTTTGGTTGTGAGCCTAGCCTTTAACAGCTGAGCCATCTCTTCAGCCCCACATGTTGGCTTACAACCATTCATAACTCTAGTTCCAAGGGATTTGGCACTCTCTTCTGACCTCTATGGGTACCAGGCACACATATGGTACACAGACATACATACAGTCAAAACTCTCATATACATAAAATTAAATTTAAAATGTTAGTGGAGATGTTGGGGAGACTGCTCAGTAGTTGAAATACTAGCCATTCAGTCAAGAAGATTAAAGTTTAGATCCCCAGAACCTATGTAAATGCCCAATGGGTCAGGCAGCCTACCTGTAACTTTCACCTTGGAAGGTAGAGACAATGGGTCCCCAGACCAAGGAACTTAATGATCAGCAGCTCTGGATTTAAGTGAGAGACCCTGCCTCAAAGAATTAGGTAAAAGAATGATTGAAGAAGCACTTTGATGTCAACACTGGGTCTTCACACACACACACACACATACATACATACTCTCATACATGTACATACATTCATAAGTACACATGCCTACACATATGTGAACATGAAAACATACATGTATACATGCAGTGCATACTAAAAAAAGAAATGCATTGAATGGAGAAACAGGCTTCAGGGTTGTAGCTGCAGTGTCACTCTGACGTCGCTTGTCCCCAGTCTAAGCTGCAGCTTTAATACATTTCAAATCTAAATCTAACCATGACTGTCCTAGAAACTGGCAGTTGTGTTCTCAAATGTATTTAGAAAATCCAGAACATGAGAATAGCTAAAACATCTTTGAGACAGAGCAATAGCAGAAGGCTCATAGAACTTGATTTTCTGATCTACATTAAGCTAGCATGCCCAGACAGTGTAATACTACCTAAACAATGAGCACATAGATGAATAAGACAGAACAGAGAGTTCAAAAATAGGCCTATGAACAGTCTAATACTGCTGTAGAAACTGGGTGTCTGTGGGCTGGGAAGGTGGCTTGGTGGTTCCGAGCTCTTGTTGTTCTTTCATGGCCAGAGTTTGGTTCCTAGCACCTACTTTGATGGATTGCAATTCCTTGTAATGCCAATTCCCTGCGATTCATCGCCCTCTTCTGGCTTCCACAGGCACTGCAACCACATGCATAGTCCATAACCCTACCCTGTACTGCCAAACACACACATAGAATTTTAAAAATATTCTTAATTGGATGTACATAAACAAACTTAAGATAGATTCAGACTTCATACTTTATTTAAAACAACAACACAAATGGGTTGTAGGCCTAAATACAAGGACTAAGACTATAAAAAAAATCCCAGAGGAAAACATAGAAATATTATAGCTAGATGATATGGAAATTTCTCTTAAAATATACAAACCAGTATCTATCTATAAAGAAAAACTGGCTAAATTGGAATTGATTAAAATCAAGAGCATTTGATGTAATCTGCTTTTGAGATAAAAACACAAACATATACCCCTAAAGAGTTTGTTTCCAGAGTATGCCAGAGTCTTGCCATGAATGAAACCCCTAAAATTCATTAAGAAAAGAAATAATTTATTTTTAAAATGTGAAAACTATGTGGACAGCCACTTCCTGCATGGAAGGTGAGGAGCTCACATAATATACCTTCAGTTACCACAGAAATGTAAACTATGGTCACAGTGCAGCACCACTATATGGCCATTAAAAAATATGAGACTTAAAGGAACACCTAAAATAAAATAAAACATAAAGTTAAAAAACATCAAACATCAAACACCAGGTCATCGAGCAACTCAAACTAATGTATGGCTTACAAAGTGAAAACTGACACTTTGGTATTTTGTATAAAGTTAAGCTCATATTTTCTAATATGATTCAACAGCCTCAGTGCAAATGAGACTAAAACACAATATCCTTACCTCATCCTTCAAAATATGTATGAGAATGTGTGTAGCATCTTTGCTTGAAATCCCACAAAATTACACAACTAGAGACTAAACTGTGGAATGCCACATACAATGAAATACTATTCAGTAGGTAGAGAGGGAGGGGGAAAGAGACAGACAGAGAGAGAGAGAGAGAGAGAGAGAGAGAGAGAGAGAGAGAGAGAGACATTAGAGGGCTGGGAGAGAGGCCGGGAAGAAGGGAGAGGAAGAGACAGAGAGACAGAGTTCAAGAGAATAAACTGTTACTATCAGCATGAATAGCTCTCAATGCCTCATGCTAACTTGAAGTAACCATGTTCTAAGGATCATGTGCTCTGTCAACCATCATTATAGCATGCTTACAAATATAAAGCTCAGGGAACATAAAAACATATGAATGGTTAACCATGGCTGGGGTCTAAGGAGGGATGAGTAGAAGGTTCCCGTGGCAGCGCCATTTTGTTTCTTGATACTTGTAGTGGTTTCATGGGTAAGGTGAATTTTATAATATATAAATTGTACCACAATACAAATGGAAAATAATTTTCTTAAAGCTCATGGTTTTATAATAGTATTGGTTTTTTAAAAGAATGTCACTTGGAGGTGAAGGGACAACTTGGCAGTTAAAAACAGCACTTGCTGCTCTTTCAGGGGACCAAGTTTGGTTCCTAGCACCCACATCACAGCTCATAGAAATTTGTGAGTCTAGTTTCAAGGGATTTAATGCCCTCTTCCGATCTCTGATAGCACCAGCTTCGCACACGGTACATATATATGCATCCAGACTAACAAATACATAAAACAAAAATAAATATTTTTTCAAAAATAAACACTGTCATTAAAGTGAATAATTTTCATATATCAGCAGTCTGGTGGTACAAAGCACTCTGGTAGCTCCAAATATTCCTCAACACGTAAGCACAGAGGTTTCACGGGGTCCTGGGTCCTGTGGAGGTTTAGCAAATATTCATGTTATGTGTTTACTCTAGCGTCCAAAGCCACTAGAGTTCTGACTCAGAACACAGACAACACTCTAGACTCTGTGGTCCTACAGACTGGAGCCTACCACTCACCAGACACCCTCTGCTTCAACCTCTGCTCCTGACCTTTCTGTTCCCTTCGGGGTACATCTTCCCATTTGTCTTTTGAAACTTTAGCTATAGTTTTAAGATCATTTTAGATCCCCCCCCCCCACTGTCACACATCCCCTTCATTGAGTTTGTAGCTATTTCAACCCTAGAGCATGATGGGAAAGCCTGTGAATGCTCTCCTTAAAGTCACATAGGTGTACACTTCAATGCTGAGCCACACACTTGGTCCAGGGCTTGTAAATCCACCCTAAGCGGATAGAATTTTCCTACATCAAATCCTTCAGACCAATGGCGGTATCTTCTTTACAAATTCTTAGCCAATTCTCTTTTGCCTCACTATTCTTTGGGCGTGCTTTTTTTCTTCTCTACTTACCGTCACCGAGGGCTTCACACATCCAGCCACCCCTTGTGCATCCACTTACACATCAGGGATGTCAACTTATCCTATGTGCCTAACTCGGGGCCTCACATTTCTGAGATGCCAAATTTTTAACTGTTGAATTGAATTGATTTACAAACCCTGAACACCATGCTATGAGCTGATTAAGCAGTTGACAGCTCTCTATGCAAATGTCATTACTAATAAGATTAGGGAAATTATTTCGTTGTTACATATGACAACACACCTTTCAGGTCATGTTTGATTGCCAAACTGTTTCCTTTGATATAACTGTCCTTAGGCCTTTGTTCATTTGAATTATTGATGACAGCCATGTCTTAGTAATTCCCAACCACATAAAGAGTGGAATAATACAACTTTCATTATCAGTCCAAACAAGTCATTTGAAATCACAGACAGAGCATCTGCCATCTCCTTCCGAGGCATCCAACAGGCACTGTCTTCATTGACTCTTTCCCTGGTATCTGGTCTTTCTGGGGTTGCAAAGTGTTTTCGAAGATGTTCTCAGACTAGGCCCAAGGTTCTGGATTCTGTTACTCTCCCAGCCATGCTAGAACTGGACACACTCTATATGATAGTTCTAACATTTCAGAATTTTGCGTGTTCAAACCTTGTTAGGCTGGCTGATAGACAATGCTCAAACCTTTCCTTCTATTGGATTTTTAATACATTCCTATCATGTACATTTATTTGCTAATGTACTTCTCAGTAAGGAGCCTCCAAGACCCAGATCTTATTGTCTGAATTAAAGACAATGTTGGTCCTATTCGTGGGGAATCACTGTCACATTATTTGCTGTTTTCTGCAAGCTTTCCTACTCCTGTTTGTCCCTTTCATAGCTTTTGACAGCCACTGTCAGCAGCCTCTGAATTGTCTGCCTCCTGGCTCCTTGTGAGATGGATCCACCCTGACCCTTAAGAGGATTCCATCTTGGGAGCTGCGAAATTGATGCTGTGAACTTTGTAACTGCGAAGTTGCTACAAGATAAGATTCTGGGATTTTGGTTTCTTGAGAGTTTTGGTACTTTCTCCAACATTGCTGTCTCAAGATAAAGAGATGGCCACTGCAGGACAACTGGGGCTCCACAGGGTCACAGACTGTTGCCACAATCTCACTTGGCCCTACTTTGACTGCTTTAGGGACAAGCATCTAGGATCACACAAGGATAAAGTCCACAACAATTGTGTTTTCATAGTCCATTCTGAGGTTTCTTTCTAAGGGTACAACTTCAGTTCATTCGGCACAGCCATATCCACTGGAAATGGCGAGTCACGAATCCAGCACAGCTGTTGGACACAGCTCCGACAAAGCTGACCTGAATGCTGTGATCACCCTCATTCTGTCCCTCAGTTTCAGGTTCTAGTGTTGCATTCTTTGGTGACTTTCTGCATTATGACTCATTTTATGTCTTTTCCTGAGAAAATTATGTCTGAATCTTTTTAGGAAAGTCCTGAACTCACTATCCCTTCTGCTTTTAGGGGAAAAAAAAAAAAAAAAAAAAAAAAAAAAAAAAAAAAAACTTTCTGTGGCCTTATTTTGGGAAGCCTTTGTTGTACACTGGAGATCACAACAAGCAGACAAGCACAAAGAATCTAGGAATTTCTAAAAGAGGCTATCTTAGGGGAAGACACCCAGGAATCTTTTGGGGGTGTCTTCCCCTAAGCAGACTGAAACAGTATAATTGGAACAGGGTAACCTTAGAGATAGTTGACAAACTTCGACCTGCCAGGATTCATATTCAGACAGGTAAAAGCTTCAAGGCCTCTTTTTACAATATGTGTAGAGGTTTCTGAAAATTGAATTTATAGATGGGGCATCATTTGGAGTACACCCCAGATAAATAAAACCCAGTAAATAAGATAGATTAACTAAAATAATCGTTTTCTACTTAATAACATAGATGCTGAAAGGATATCAGAGGAGTTATTAGCATTTGCTATTCCTAAAAGACTGGTTAAAATATTTTCTATTACTCTGAAGCACTTTAAAACTGCAAATACTGCCTGCCTAAAGGCAGGCTGTCATACAGTAAATGTGTTTGCTTTGGTGGAGACATTCTTTAGATCCTCTGAATTGGAGATATCGGGATGGTAATAATAATAAAATTTGTCCCATTTTATTTACTTTCTAATTGTGACTGAACTTGTAACCCTGGACATGTAATGAAAAAAAATCAAAGGCACATCTGGAAACAAAGTGAAATAATCTGCCCTTCTTGGATAATCGTTGGTCTGCTCTTGTTCTGCAGAACCTGTTTAAAGAAAGAAGCAAAATGATTGCTAGTCAGTCAGAGCTGCAAGATTCCCCTGACCACCTTGCCTGACTCATCTCAGGAACTGTGTCAACTGCCGGGGCTGCTCCCTGGCATTTATTAATCAGTACTGGAACCTGCTAGTCAATGCTCCATTCAGAGCACCGTGTGGGAAGTGGAAAAAAATACTAAGAAAGAAAATGGAAGTTGATTGGGATGTTCATACCTAATTCAAATTTGTGAGAGTGACCGCAAGAGAGAGAATGTAGCTGAGCGTGTTGGACACGAAGGCTCTGGGACTTTTAAGTTGCCAAAAATACTACCCAAATTCAGGAGCTCTATGGCATCTTTTAATGCCTCTACAAATCAGAAAATGGTGGACTTTGTTATTGGTAAGGTCAAAATGGAAGGTGCGGTTTAAACATGCTGTGGTCAAACCTGGGCCTCCTTCCACTTCCCTAGCATTGACTTCCCCAAAGTTAAAGGACTGTGCCATCCTTAAATCTGTGGGTCATTGTATAAGATCTCATTTCTGTGCAGGCCCAAGGCTAAGCTGGTGGAGTAGGGAAAATCAGGGAGCTGCAGGCTGAACTCATCACTAGTCTTACTAGAGGGCCTCACTCTGTCTGCCATAGGAAGAGGAGAGAAAGTAGAAGTTATAGCTCTCAATACTTCCAAATAAGTGGAAGCTCTTACTCTTTGGACAAAAGCAAGCCTTGGGCAAGGTGGGCTAGCTGGGAGAGGAGAACATGGGTGTGGAAGTCTGGATAGAGACACTGATGACCAGGTTACCGAGGCAGACTGTAGGTGGGGATTCAATCATGATTCACCATTATATATTTTAGACAACCTTATTAGCTGTTTTTATGTGAATGGCTCATCCTGCTATAATCTGTAGCCTCTTTCCCTCAATTTCCCCTAGGAAGCTTCCCTGGCTATTTTGTGTATCAGCTTGCAATAGTGATTGTCTGAAATGTGGAAAATATCTAATCAGGTGAATTTCCCACTTGAAACTAGAAAAGAGAGAGAAGGGCAATCTGAATCAGGCCACAGCAGGGCTCAGAGAGTTCTCTGTGATTTCCATACACAAGTGCAGCAGGTCACTGGGTATCTGACAGCCATTTACTGAAGAGTGTGGATACGATGGAAGGAACCAGCTATTAACCAGCCAGTGTGGTCAGTTCTGATTCCTGAGTGCTTAGGAAGATGATGAATCAGGGAGAAGAGAAGCTGAATCAGGATAGGGAGAGAAAGATGATTGCAAATACTCATTCTATTTCAAGACTTCAACCTGCACACACACACACATACACACACACACACATACACACACACACACACACACATGAATAGGTGGATACATACTGTGGAGGCTTAGGGAGAGTCTTAGGCAGTTGATAAATCTGTATGGAGAGGTATAAGACATGGTCTTGATGGAGGAAGTATGTCACTGGGGCAGGCTCTGAGAGCTAAAAGTCTCACCCTGTACCCAGTTTGCTTTCCACTTCCCCCTCAGAGTTACAGATCTGAGCTCTCAGTTCTATTCACCATGTCTGCATGATGTCACAGTTTCCTCACTGTGAGAGTGATAGACTCTTATCACTGTGGAATCACAAGCCCAGATAAGCCCTTTCTTATATAAGCTGCCTTGGTCATGGTGTTTTACCACAGCAATAGAAATGTAATACACACACACACACACACACACACACACACACACACACACACACACACACACATAGTTATGTATATGTATATATGTATAAATAGTCAAGATATGTGTTCTATTTCTTAAATTGAAATACAATTACATAATTTCCCCTCCATCTCATTTCTCCAATTCTTCCCATATCTCTCCCCTGCTCCTTTTCAAGTTATTTCATTATTAGCGGTATGTGTGACAGGTGTGTGTGTGTGTGTGTGTGTGTGTGTGTGTGTGTATACACTAAGTCCCTTTAGTGCTGTTTGTATGATAATTTTTCAGACCCCTTGGGATCAGATAACTATTTGGGGTGCTCCTTTCTGGTAAAAGCTAATTCTTTCCCTCTCAGCAGTTTTTAATTACCTGCAACTCTTCATCAGGGGTTAGGATCCTCGAGATCCCTTCCCATCTATATTGCCCTGTCAACTGTCCAGGTCTCATTTAAGTGACCATACTGTTGAGATTTTATGGGTGTAGCTCTCTTGCTGTCCACAGAAGAATCAATCCTACAGAAGACTTCCTGGCTCTCTGCCTTTTTCAGTCTTACCAGCTCCTCTTTCGAAGTGTTCCCCAAACCTTAGAAATAAGGAACGTGTTGTGGATGTATGACTGGTGCTGGACACCCCGTGGTCAGTGGTTCTTTGGATTTTGACTAGTTATGGTTTTCTATGGTAGTTTCCATCTGCAAAGAGAAGCTACATTGTTGAGGGATGAAGGGTATACTTGTCAGTGGGTGTAGGATAAGGATTTACAATACAGTTGGGAATTATACCAGGAAGTGACTGTAAGAGGGTCTCCTTTGAGATGTATAGCTCCACCAGCTATATATGTATGATCGGCTGAGTTTTCAGTACCAGACTTGATTTTCCTCCTGTACAACTGGCCTTAAGAAAGCTGTTGGTTACCACCCACATAGGAGTACCACCATTGCACCATGAAGGATATTTACTGGCAGATCATCATGGTTCCCAAGTGTCACAGCTGGGTAGGACCACTGAATGCTCTCCTCCCTTGGCAGTGTTTATAGAATCTCTGCTACTATACAAGCTAGTCCTCAAGCAGGAGGCTGTTGGGTCAGATTCCTCTGGAGGAAGGAAGCTGTCAGTTACAGGCACAAAAGGGTGAGAAACTTTCCCCCAAGAAGGAAGAACCTAGTTAAAGTTCAATCCTGAGTCCTTGCTGACCTTACCAGGCAGATAGATGAACACCAAGGATGGCCATCTGTTACAGAGTTTCACCTGGCCTCGTAGGAATGGCCCTGAAATAAAAATGTAAGAGTTTTTTTAATCAGTTAAACAATGTTTTATTGAGACAAACACATAAAGAAATGTTTGGATAAAGTAGACACGGGTGAAAGATTAAGACAGACTCATAAAGAAACATTTAGCTAAACCAAACATAGAGAAAATGTTCTGTTAAAACAAACAAGTAAAAAAAACATAGAGTAGACTTTTTAAATTAATGATATACTTTTTTTTTTTGTTTACCTTACATTGTGTCATTAGTTCTATTTGTCAAGACTCTATAGAAACAACATACCAAAAAACTTCTGGTGATGTTTCAAGGCCTTTTTGTCCCCTCAGTGGACTGGCATGATTGGCAGAGTGATGTCAGCTGAGACAGATTCACATGGTGAGGTGATACCCATAGAGGACACATGCTGTCTAAAGGTGTATAAATAAAACTAGATAGACAATGACAGAGACTGAGCTTGCTTGTAGAGCTAGCTATATAACATACACTGGTCTCAAGTCTTTGATGATCTTTGCTTCCCTAAGCAAGAGCATTCCTGGTGCCTCTTGTTGACTTGAGCTAAGGCTGAGGCCTGGCTGTCTCTGTTAGGTAATGTGACCATTGCTGATTTGTATTTACTATCCTAACACTATTGAACTAGACTGCTGATAGATCTGTAAAATGTTAGTTTTACAAGCTGTTGCTGTTAACCTATGAACTAAACTGCCCATTTCCAGATAACACAGACTAGAGTTGCTGATAAGAACCTTTCTAAACAGGTCTACTTCCCCCATATTCTTTCTTTCCCACTACCTATGGGGAGTGATTGGCTAACAGAAAGGTTAAAATGTTTAAAAACATCATTAAAAATTAAGATTTAAAAACAAAACATTAAAATTATACAGCCTTGTGGTCTAAAGAGGCCATATTTCTCCTAATCATCCTGGTATTCCCAGAGCAGGGAAGGGGAAACCAATGGTGCCTGAAGTCTAAGTGTGATGTTTCTTTGTGAAGACTTGTCACCCCTTATTTGTCCTGTGGCTAGGGTCAAAGTGCCCTAAAGCATTCCTGACTCAGAGGCAATCCTGAGAAGACTGGGGACCTACATTCTGAATCTAAAAGGAGCAAGCAAGAGGAAAAGTGGAAGTCATTGTCCTCTGAAAAATATTCAAACCAAAGCCTTCCTATATCTCAAGACATCCAACTAGAACCTGAACATCTGATTCATTTTGCAATATACAAATTATAAGCTGAAAGTTACTCATGGACTTTAGCAATAAAAAGTAGAATTAGACCCACACATTTCTGACTTGTAAAGGAAATTTTCTCTCCTCTCTGCGTTCCTCAATAACTTCATCTCTATGGATAATGATGACAATGATGATGATGGTGATGGTGATGGTGATGATAATGATGATGACAGTTAATGTAAAGAGTGGAATGATTTAAATAAGTGTTAAGGGAAGACAGAGTTTTCAGATCTAGCCCAATGTTTTATCAGAGCGAGTAAATCTTTGGAGAGTCTTGAAAAAGTTACCAAATACAGCCACCTAAAGCTGAGATGACATCAATTTGTCTGTGGTCACTGGGAGAGCAAGAAGACAGAAGACAGCTATAGTAGTACATAACTCTAATCCCAGCGCTTTGGAGCCTGAGGGAGGAGGATGAAGATCTGAAACAACCTCAGCTATACAGTAAGACCTTGTCTTGGAAACATTAGGAGATAATACTACTCATAAAACAAAAGCAGGAATGATGGGAGAACTATAGTGCCAGTTTGGAATCATTTCAACTCTTCTGAAGAAGGCTGTTGAAATGGAAATACCCTGAGATAGCAGAAATGTATTTCTGAATGGTTCCATCCCATTCTACTCTCTGGCCTCCTTCCTCCAAGATGTCTCCCTGACCATTCCACTGTCATTAACCTGTCCAAGTTTTGCCTACTGATTTTCCATTTTCTGAAATAAGGTCAGGGTATTGCTGTATGGATTTTTTCCAACAGAAATGGAATATTAATTAAAAAATGATCGTCTATAAAGTTGTCACATCCTTAAAAAGGTGAACTATTAGAGCCAGTGAGAGTTCTCAGTGAGTAAAAGCACCTGCCCCTAAGTCTTGGAACTTGAGGATGATCTCAGAATGCACAGAGTAAAAAGAAAGACATTATTTTCATACGTTTTACTCATGATTTATAGAATGCATGTGCATATGTGTTCACATATGCCCACATGTAAAGGAACATAAGCATGTTTTAAAAGATTAAAGCATTGTTAAAATTGGATTAAAGGAAGGGAAGAAGAGAGGGGCAGAGATGGAGAACTCAGGTAGGCAAATGACATAGTATGGGACTTCCTTACCTTTATCAGAATAGATCTTGCTTGAATTCCAACATTATAAGACATCATTTTATGATAAGATAGTTCTGTTTTGGAGCTTCTATTTCCTTAGTTTTGAAGCAAGGTTGGACTAGCTGTCCTGAGATTCTTGCATCTTTGCCTGTCTCTTGCCTTAGGCCTGTTCCTTCAGGCAGGCTGTGTTATTCCATGTAGCAGAGATTTTAAAACATTGGCAGACATAGAAAATAGAAAGTTCAATGGTACTAGCCACCTACTCAGGAGTAAGAGATCAGGACAGTGGGTATGTTTCTGGACAGGAAGCTGTCTTGGAGCTTTCAAGGTGCTATTATTTATTCTTTTATGACAAGTACCAAAGATTTCACCTTCAAGGTTGAAATAAAATCAAGCTAGAGCTCACAGTGATTAAGTTTCCTGCAGTAACTCGAAATATTAATCAGCAGCTAACTGGGTGCCTGGAAATTGGCCACACTTGTAGGATCTTTGGTCTTTGTCGGAATTTTTTTTAAATACTTGTTTACATTTCTATGAAATTATGAAAACAACAGCCTGAACGTGTGCCGGTGATAAATTAAGCTGTGGTTTGGCTATTCGCAGTAATTACTCTGAAGTGCAGCTGGCAATGAGGCTAATGCCTCTCCACTCCCTGTGAGGCTGACAAGAGCATTCATCAGATGCCTGCTCTGGCTGGTGTGCTACAAACCCATCAAGACGATGTTAAGCTTCTACCCGTGCTCAAGTGACAAAAATCTCTTTGCTCTGATCACTAATTCTAAGAAAACAGTAAATAGAAATGGGGTTTAGCTATGCCATGCAAAGTGGTATACACAGCGCTCTGCAGACCCTGAAGTAAGGGACAAAGGCAGGGGATCACTGTTTATCTAAGGCCAGCCTGGTCTACAAAACAATTTCTAGGTCAGTCAAGGCTACATTGTGAAACCCTATTTCAAACTAACAAAAGGTAAACTAAAAAAAAAAAAAAAAAAAAAAAAAAAATTTAGTGTGATATCATGTCTTTCTTAATTTTTACTTAATTTTGAGATGCAGAACAGCTGATCAGACCTGGGGAGGACACAGAAATCAAGAGTGAACTTGGCCTTCACCTCCATTTGATCACTTCCTACATCAGTGTCCTTGCACATGAGGAGGATCTCACGAGAAGTTTAAAAAAGCAGTTGTGTTTACATTAGCCAAGTTACAGATCAAGTGAGGTTTCCCCCGGAAGCTCAACACATGAAAAAAATGTGGAATAAATGACAACACAGTATTTGACCATGGGGGAGGACAAAGGCGGGCCATTTCCATGAAGACAAACGCAAGAGATCATGCATTATATGAACTACATCACTCAGGAAAGCAACTGTCATGCTTTTTCACATGTGTAGATCTTCTGTTTGATGAGGATCTATGAAGCCATAGACTATATAAGACATAAAAGACCAGTGAGATGGCCTTCTTTAAATGAATGGGGACAAAAAGACAGATCGATGCCAAAGGGCAGGAGAGTGGATATGGTCCAAGTACATGACGGACTTACATAAAAATGTCTCTGGGAAACTCATCCCTGTGTGTGCCAGCATAAAAGGCTACCTACTAAAGAAAATGACTTAACCACAGGTGTGGGAGACATTTGCAGCAGTCCCAGGGACACAGTGACCAGTGTATACTGCTTCTGTTATTTCTCCCCAAGAAGCTGGTTGAGAGTATGTCCTAGATCCTACAAAACCCAATTGCCCTTCCCCAAGCCTCCGGCTCTTAAGCATCCCAGTGTAAACAAGGGGGAGAAACGTTAGGACAAAGTGTACTTTAGGCAAAATTGCAGCATATTGATCATACAGAGGGGTCACCTGAGGCCTCAGGCCCCCCTTAACAGCAGAGAATAGTTTGTCTATTTTTTGGAATTGAAAAAAAGTGACCTCATCCCCCAGAATTATCCTCTTCCAAGAGTAAACAAGCAGACACGCCTTTAGCTTTTTCAAGATGGTTTTATTTTGAACAGCTGAACCACCCATCAACTAACAATTGTACTAATCAGCTGAATACCTCAGCTGTAAGGCAGGGTAGCCAGCAGGATGCCCTGTTGTGTGTGTGCTGGGGCTGAATGGAGCTGGGCATCAGCCACCAGGCACAGGCAGTCTCTGGCAGGTAAAATTGGTCTCGCTGCCAGGACAATATTAAATATGGCTACCACCAATCTACTAAGCCTTTAGCTTTTTTTTTTTCTCGTTTTATATATGCTGAAATTCACCAGAGTAAATTCATGAAGAGAATTTATGCAGAGTTTGCTTTCTGTATCAAAGATCTACAAGACAAAAGCCAGTTTCAACATTACATCTTCAACAGCAGTCTCAAGCCAATATATATTTTAGGGTTAGAATATAAATGGTTCTCCACAGTATCATGTTTGAACACTTACTTCCCAACTGGAGAGCCTGTCTTCAGAGGTTGTGGAGCCTCTTGGACTAGCTAGTGTGTGTGTGTGTGTGTGTGTGTGTGTGTGTGTGTGTGTGTGTAAGGGTACATAAGCAGCCTAGATCCAACCTCAGTACCCTCAACTTCCTGATCTGTGGAGATGTGAGGAAGGTGGGTCACATAAGCCCTCAAACCCGAATCAATCTAACCCTATCTACAGTGTTTTCCTTACTAAAGTTGACCATTTCCCCATAGACTAGAGCCCAAATAATTCTTATGCCCTTGATTTTCTGCCTGTCAGATATTTAGTCCCAGCAATGAAAAAGAAACGTTATTGCAATATATAATAACTAGCAATGTACTTATGCCTCTTGAGTTTTATTCTCTGCATCTTGAGCGAATGTGGCTGAGCTCTCTGTTGTGCCTTCAGACCCTACAGCTGTCAGGATAGATCAAGTCTAGGCAGTGCAAACAAGAGGTCCCGAACCACTCCATAGTTCACACAACAGGGGGAAGGAGATGCCTATGCTTGGCTTAAACTTGGTCATTGAAATAAAGCTGCTACAGTAAGAGAAAGTCTAGAAGGAGCGTGAAGAAAACGTGCCCGCTTGTGTCTTCACAGTGAGCATCAGGCAAGGAAAGGTAGGGGCTGAGAATGTTTAAACTCTCACTTCCCTCTACTTGGTCACTTCTAATGGGACAAATATCACGCACAATTGTGGTGCCATGAAATAAGCACTTTTATCTCATGTTCCTAGTGTTCCCGTCTGCCTTTGAAGATTTGGACTACTCAGGTTAAAGTCGGTGGTGGCACAGGTTTCAAGATGAGCTGTATCACAGAAATATCTCAAGAGCACTATTTGACTTTATACACCAGTGGGCAAGCCCCTTCCAAATATACCACACTTCTCTGTACTTGTCCACAGGCATCACCATTGCCTTCATTTCCACTGGAGTAGCTATGCACTGCTACCGAAGAGCTTGACACTCTAACTAAAGTGATCCTGAATACCTAGTACTTTGTCTAAAAGTAACTTGTGGAGCATTGCCCACTCCACCACTGCAGGGCCTGTCTGCCCTCGCAGTCCTAGGACAGGGGTACTGGAATCAGGTAGAGTCACTGCCCTCAGGCAAAGGCCAAGAAGAATAGGGAGACAGACAGCTGTTGTGAGGATGTTTGTGAGCCATCTCAGTAAGGGGGTTCTAGGGTATGTTATGGTTTTAGGGTTTCTGTTGGGTGGTTTAGAGGAAGTGCTTAAGGGAGCTTTGTTCATAATTGGATGCTGGTGGGAAGTGAAGGAGATTCTGATTGGATGTCTTAGTAAGTCTCATCTATATGGTTGGCGATAAGGGGGTAAACTGTAGAGAGTAAGCCAGTGGGTTGGCTTGGCTGAGGGATGTTTGGTCATTGTCATGGTTTGAATGATGTTCATGTGTGCATGTGTGTGTGTGTGTGTGTGTGTGTGTGTGTGTGTGTGTGTGTGTGTTCAGTCATGATTACTCCATCTTGCTTTGAGCTTGATTCATCCTTGAAAGGCCACAGAGTGACCTTGTCTCTGACGGTGTTCTATGGAACTGTTTGACAGCAAGCTGAAGGCTCAGACCAGATGCCAGGAACACAAAGACCTGGATGTGGATTGCATGCCAGCCAGTTCCCAGGGGTCATGGTGGCTTTTCTCTTTCTCTGTGATAAAAAGAAGCTGGAGGGTTTATCTACCTTCATACAGCTAATGAGCTGAGGGGCCACAATGCTAAAACAATTCTTCCTTGTCCCTGAGTTTACTCACATGGTGGTGATACAAGCTTATAAAAAAGTCTATTTTATCTGCCTGATTTCCCAGGAGAGTTCCTCTGAGCGTCTTGGCAGAATCCAAGGAGAGTTCAGTCTAAAGAGTGGTGCTGTCTGCTGATCTCAGTGAGACCCCAAGCCTAATTAACTCACCTAATCTCAGTGGCAACCCGTTTCACTCTCTTTTCCACATCTCTGATTGAGAGGGGCTTTTGTTCAACTAACCACACCTATGTGAAGAAACATGGCTAACTGCTGATCTCCACTGAGGCTCATTTTAGAGTAAACCATGATTTTATAATTCATGTTATTTCTCTTCTCTGACTTTATGCGGCCAGTGTGGAGATAGGAACTGTGCCAGCTTCAGGGCTGGGAAACAGTAGCTGACCCTTGAAATAACTGTCAGTCTGAAATGCAGACAAGCCCTGTTCTAACCAGATGCTGATCCTGAGACTTGAGTTTAACAGAACAGGCCTTGTGGTGCAAGCACCCAGGAATAACAAGGTTGGGGGTAGTCATAGAGAAGCCACTTGGTAAAGCTAACCTGAGACCTATCTGGAGACATCCACAAGTCTGATGTCTAATCACCATTAAGAAAGGCTGGCCTTGGCTGGGTCAGTGAGCCATCTCTTCTCTGCCAAAGCTCTCAGCACCTACAAGCTATGAGATGTAGAGCTTAACATGGGGTGTTTTTAAGTCATAGCCTGAATGAAACCGATTATGTACTTGGTGAATGTGTCTTGTAAGCACATAAAAGTCTGTTATTTAAACACTCAGTTAGATATACTGATGCTTGTCTCCGAGGACTCTGCAGACAAATTACCTTGCCATGAGAAATCATTAAGGGTCAATGTGGGGTGATGGAGAGCAGACAAAGGTACTTGCTGCTCCTGCATAGGACCCAGGTCTGGTTTCTAACACCCCCATTACGGATCCCAAGCACATGGTTGTTAGCCAACATGTGGTTGTTGGAAATTGAACTCAGGACCTCTGGAAGAACAGCCAGTGCTCTTAACTGCTGAGCTATCTCTCCAGCCCCTAAAGATTTTTCTTTAACAAAAGGGTTACTTTGGCCTGAGGTGGCTCAGTGGTTAAGTGTACATACACACTGCTCTTGCAGAGGGCCTGAATAGGGTTCCCAGCACCCATGTCGAAGAAGCTCACAACTGTTTATAACATCAGCTCAGGGAGAGCTAATATCTTCTAGACTCCTCAGGCATCTGCACTCATAAACACATGCCCACATTCGGACATATGTATAGACACGTAATTAAAAATAAAAAAATATATCAAGAGTTACTATGAGTGGTTTCTGTAAATCTCTAAGACTAGCAGACACACATGAACATGTCTGACACTTCCAAAGCCCCAGGACTGTATTCTCTGACATCAGCTGCCCACATTTTCCACCTCCTCTCCACACTATAGCCAAAGGAAAATCCCCAAATCATAGTATGACAATGTCCCTCCCCTGTTATCTGCCTCCCCATGGCCTTCAGCACGAATACCAAACTGCTCCTCTCTATACTAAAGTCCCTGGGTTCCAACATCCTCACCCTCTAGTTCTACCCCCATTGCCTCAGAAGAGATATCTGCACCCTTAAATCTGCATATCCATTCTTCTCTCCCTTCTTAGCTCCAGCCACTCAGCTCTGATGAGCTGCTTGGTGTGATCAGTGTTTTTGTAGATTCCTCAGCCACCTGGCCTCCTAAACTTTTCATTTTCTTAACCTTAATGTATCTGTTCCTCTGACTGTAATACTCAACACTGAAGAAATACTTGTACAAACACAGACAGGAATATGGTCAAGAATGTTTATAAGGTTTTTGTTTTTTGTTTTTTGCATTAGCAAGAAAATAGAGACAAGTTCTTGAGTCGCTTAAATAATCTCTATATATCTATTTTGTGGTTGTTGTGGACCTAAAAAAAATGAAGACAGGTCATAATAGATGAACATAGAAAGACCCCATAGCATGTTGTACTGGGATCCCTAGGTCAATGGCATACATATCCCTACACCATGAGCAGTCTCTCCTGGAGAAATGGATAGATAGGCAGGGAATCTGATATCCCTGGGCTTTGGCTCCTCAGTAGCTCAGGACTCCCAAACAACCCTTAGTTGGGAGATGAGGTTCTGTAAAGCACACATGGCCTGCTCTCATCCAGTGAAAGAATTGTATTGCTATTTTGAGCAAATCAAGTATAAGGAAGTTTCCACGAGGCACTGTGGACTCCAGGAAGCACTGCAGTCTGTACATCTGCCCCCCCATCCACAAAACCAATTCTCAACTGGCCACCGGGTCATTCTCTGGCTTGTAACTTTACTTAACTGTTTGGATTTCAGTCTCCTTCTCCTGCCCTGAAGAAAAAGACAACAATGACCTCCATGGACTCTTCCATACAGTCTTAGTCTACTACCATCAAAGGTGTACAATTTTAGTAGGAGTAACATTTGCCATACATTTTTTCCAATTTTTATTGCTTTCATTTTTTTTTTAGAGTTCAGCCATTATCCCCTCCCAGTGCCCCCTCCCACAGTTCCTCATTTCATTCCTCCTCCCCCCTGTCGGAAAGAGAATGTCCTGCATACCCCTACCAGGCTTCCCTGGGGGCTCAAGTCTCTTGAGGGCTAGGCACATCTTCTCCCACTGAGACTTTTTAGTGATTATAAGCACTGTTCTTATGCATACTAACCAGTGTGTCATATCAACTCCAGATATGCAGTTAACACTATTACCTCAGCTCTATGGGAGACACTGAGGTCCAGAGATGGAGTATCTTATCACAAAAAATCACAGCTCTGTGGAGCTGGGGCCAATTTCCAGGCAGTGTGGCTCTAGAAACTGCTGATAACCACTCCGTGATGTTGCAGTGGAGGGTCCTTGTCTTGTGGCTTAACTGTTCATTTAAAAAATGGTGTTGATGGGGGAAAAAATAAGAGAAGTCAAATATTAAAACTGTAGCTGGTCAAACTCTCTGTAAAAGGCCAAGTGCAAAAAGGGAGGAAAAGTTCTATTCCTGTGTATGAACATTTTAGGATACATTTCTTCTATATGCTATAATGTGGTTCTATCTACATCCTTCCATGTGACAAAAAATGCATAAAAAGATGTCTCTGTATAGCATTCTTATGAAATTTTTCCTCTGAAAATAACAGCATCAATTGCACCCCACGTTGATGCTCTTGATTTTAATTTCACAGATGAAAGAACTCGGTGTCATCTTCTACAACTGCAGCTGCCTGGTCCTGGATTTACAAAGGATATTCGCTTTATATAGCTCATTGAAATTCAAGAGCAGAGTCCCTCAGACCTGGTCCAAGAGGCTCTATGGGGTCTATGACAATGAAAGGAAGCTTCAGCTCCAGTTGAACGAAACCAAGTCTCAGGCCTTTGTGTCGGTGAGTCATGCTCCTTCCCTGCTACATTCCCCAACTTATGTCCTCCAAGGGCTATGCTTACTGGCCTCTCTGACACCTCCAGGCTTGCCCTCACAGCCCAGCTTCATAGCCTTTCTCTTTCTGCCTCTTCCAGTTAGCACTGCCCATGTGGACATGGGTAAGGCCATTGGCTAGAGCAAGGGCAGCATATCAAAGGCCTTTGAGAAAAACTGACCCTTCCTCCCCTAGAAGCCATGAACTGCTAATAATCTCAGCTAAGGGTGGTGCCATTTGAACCCCTCCCCCAGCCTGGAATGTTGACTGGTGGGTCAATCATGCATGTCTTACAGACAACCACAGTTGCTGTGTGAGTTCATAAGTACAACAGTGCTGTCACATCCAGAAGACACTATTGTTCAACAGTCCCCACTGACCTCTGGCTCTTACAATATTTCTGCACTTTCTTTTGCAACTTCCCTGAGCTCATGGGTGTGGAGTAATAAATAAGACACTAAAACTTTTTAGTGGCACAAAGTCTGTCACATGGGAAACACCATGGAGGCCCCCAGCTCCTGGAGCTGATTGATACCAAAGCTGATGAGCCCTTCATCCATGATTCCCAGATGTATCTAACAGTAGAACCCTGATAAGACAAATCTGAGGTCACCCAATAACTAAAACAGGCAAAGCCAATGATGACAACTTGGAACAAGCTAGCACAAGACCACCCCTGACTACTGAGGCCTCTCTGGCTCTTTTGAAAACTAACACTCTATCTTCACCCCTTGTCCCAACACCCCCATACCTGCACAATCATACTGTTACTAGGAACTGGGAGTATGTAGATATGGCCCTCCAACCCTGGTCTTCAAATTATAGAACAACTAAGAATTGGCTAGGGAGTGTTTTATAGTACACATTTATAGGCCCTCAAAGTCACCCTTGGATCTGACCCACAGAATCTAGGGTAGGACTTCACCAGTTGGAGCCGGGTCATATTCTTGAGTTCATACTGATGTTTAGCAAGCATTCCCTAGATCATGTTTCGAAGTGACTGTTGTTCGTTGTTCCTGGATGGATTCCAGGGGGCTTATGCCAAGGTCTCTTACATACCAAAGAACATTTACCTGAGAGTAGAAAACTACATCCTCTTTACCTTTTCACATGAGAACACCCGTGTTCTGAGTATCCAGAAGACAGTACAAGATGGTCAAAAGGAAGATGAAGTTGTTTGTCTAAAATTTTTTTTAAAAATTCACATAAATGCAAAGAGCAGAAAACAGGTAAGAAGGATGTCAATGGAGCAGTGAGACATTGTTTTTTAAGTGGAAAATAAAGTAGCAAGTAGAACCACTACAGGGAGCCTTTTAGAAGAAGTGCTTTGAAAGCAGCAAGAAATAAATAAATGTTAGGCTGAGTTTATTGGTAGTGATATTGGTGGAAAGTTCCAGAACATAACTAGCTTTTCAGTAATATGTGCCAAGCGAATGCCAAGGCAAACTAATTTAAGTTTAATATATTTGTTGTAAAAAAAATCTTAAAATAGTACTTTATATTTTTGGAAGCTGACAGTCCCTAAACTAAGTTGAACACATACAGAGAATATCTGAAGGCTTAGAGAATCCTCAGCCCTAAAATTACAGTTTTGATCATTACCAACTCACTACAACTGAATATCAATCTCCAGCTATGATAGAGAGTTTTGATCATTCATAACTTAGTTCAATTGAATACAAATTTTTAGTTAAGATATAAATAGGGATTATTTATAACTTCCTCATAAACTGCAAATTGGTTCTTGGTTAGAATTCCTGTATGACCTCTAGTGACTGGGTTCTGGATAATTGTAATTATCACATATTTGAAATCAGAAAATGGAAATGAGTGAATGTGGATGTCTTACGGTTTCTATTCCTGCATAAAATATCATGAACAAGAAGCAAGTTGGGTTTATTCAGCTTAGACTTCCTACATCACTGTTCATCATCAGAGGAAGTCAGGACTGGAACTCAAGCAGGTCAGGAGGCAGGAGCTGATGCAGAGGCCATGGAGGGATATCACTTACTGGCTTGCTCCCCCTGGCTTGCTCAGCCTGCTTTCTTATAGAACCCAGGTCTACCATCCCAGGGATGGCACCACCCAAAATGGGCTGGGCCCTCCCCACTTGATCACTAGTTGAGAAAATGCCTTACAGCTGGATCTCCTGGAGGCATTTCTTCAACCGATGCTCCTTTCTCTGTGATAACTTGAGCTTGTGTCAAGTTGACACAAAACCAGCCATTACAGTGGGGTTTATGACTTGTAGAATTCTTCTCACAGATCCTAATGTACTTGAAAAAAAAATACATTTGCTTTCCAGGATAGAGCTTAGTCTGTTTGAAGTCTGTTTACATTGATCTGGTTGTGAGATAGGTTTCATTTCTTGTTCTTATTCAATTTTCCATTCATCATGGAGACTGAGCTGTATTAGCTGAGAGGGGAAGACACTGAGAAGAACTGAAGTCTCCCATGGGGGAAAAATCATGCCATATCCCTTCTTAAAGCTTCCATTTTATGTTAATACTTACACTTTAACTTCTTTATTGAAATATCAGTTAGTTACTATGAACTTAGTTCTTTTAGAGTTCCATGAGCTTTGGTGTGCCCACAGGATTCGACCTAAAGACCTTTTCTCGGGTCTTTGAGGTTTATACTTAGGAATAAGATTTGTTGAGTGATGATCATTTGCTTTCCAAGTGGGTTGTACCCTTCTGAAATCCCACCCTTTGTGTGGCTGTGTTCCTGTCAACACTTATCATTTCTGTCTCACGTTAACCATCCTGGTGGGCGTGGCATAAGCATCACTGTGTGCTGATTGCAACTTTCAGCTGTACTCAGTGTCCACTGGGAGATCTCCTGAGGAAGTTCTATACATTCTCCCTATGTGGCCCTTAGCAGATGGGTGATTTGTAAATCTTTTCTCCCATTCTGTTTTTTCTTTTTTAAATCTGTGTTTGGTTATATCTTAGTGTGTATATTCTAGAAAGACAGCATGAGCTTTCTAAAAATCTAGGAGACTATTATGATGTATCAGAAACCTACTAAATTCTAGAAAAAAGTGCATACTGAATGAGTGTGCAAAATAAATTATGCATACATCTAGCTCTTACTGGTCCAAGAAAAAAACCTAGTTTAAGCCAGACATCCAGACATCAGATGCCTCAATAGTTCTTGATGGATAAAAGCCAGATTAAACATAAACTAGTGCTTTAGTCAAGGTTTCTATTCCTGTACAAAACATCATGCCCAAGAAGCGAGTTGGGGAGGAAAGGGTTTATTCAGCTTACACTTCCACAGTCTGTTCATCACCAAAGGAAGTCAGGACTGGAACTCAAGCAGGTCAGAAAGCAGGAGCTGATGCAGAGGCAATGGAGGGATATTGCTTACTAGATTCTTTTCCCTGGCTTGCTCAGCTTTCTTTCTTATAAAACCCAGGTCTACCAGCCCAGGAATGGCACCACCCACAATGGGCTGGGCCCTCCCCTCTTGATCACTAGTTGAGAAAATGCCTTACAGCTGGATCTCCTGGAGGCCTTTCCTCAACTGGTGCTCCTTTCTCTGTGATAACTCCAGCTTGTGTCAAGTTGACATAAAACCAGCCAGTACAGCTGGGCTCTGCAGTCTCGTCTTCTACTTCAACTGTGGAATAAAGAAACACTCCAAACCAGGCTTATCACATTTTTTTTCTATAATGCTTAGTGGAATATGTTGCATCCTAGACATGCAGTACATTATTCTTTTGTGTTGTTATATATTAAGGAACATTTATACTGTTGATAACAGTAGAACCATGCCCCTGAGTGCAAAGACATTGGTGTAAACAATGATGCCCCCCTTAATGAACACATGAGTGCCTGCCAAACCACAGGCATTGTGTTAGGCAAAGAGAACTCAGGAAAGACTAAGGCATGTAAATACTAATAAAGATGCCCACGTGTGTTTGAGGGGAATAAATAGAATGAAACTACTCCAACTAGGAACGAAGGGAGGTTGGGATGAAACAAACGTGTGACATCTATCAGTTTATGAACTACATTCATGTTCATTTCACAGCTGCTTACTGAGTGTACAATATGATATGATATGTGCATGGTTTAATGTATAGGAGATCTTATAAAAGAAAAAAAAACATGGCTCAAAAGCTGGCAGACAATCACGAATTCCAACAAATGAAACAGTGCCACATAATCAGGTGCTAGATTGAAGCTCTACCATGCACAGAGCTTACCTTGACCACTGATGTCTGTCACCTGCCTAGACCTGAGCCCATAGCATGACAGGCACTTGGGAATATATGATGACAAAGCAACAGCATGCCTATGACCCAACCAGGGAACAGGCTTTTCTCCTACTCAGTCCTCAGAGTATACCAGTGTAAAAATAGTGAGATTCTTATTAAGCAAACTAGTTAGGCCTGGTGGTGCTTGTAATCCCAGTACTTAGAGGTTGCAGAATTGCTACAAATCCAAGGTTAGCCTGGGCTACAGAAGGCTCTCCTGGACAACTGTGGTTACACAGTGAGACTCTGTCTCATAAAAGGAAGGAAGAGAGGGAGACAAAGGAGGCAGAGGTGGGTTGTGGTAATGGTGGGTAGGAAGGGAGAGTAAAGGCAAAAGGTGTATGTTCACATTCTTGGGCTGTGAGCATGAAGTCTGGCCTAAATCACCAATGCTCTCATTCTCTCCCTGACATCGGAACACAGTGGCCTCCAACCATCCCTGACCAAAATGTGCTTCTCTAGCAGGGCAATGCCCAGTTTAGGATCCCAAGGTGAAACTCAGGACCTTCTTAACTGAAACAAAGCCCTGGTGTTTGGACACATTTCAGAGCCCAGGGACATGTCCAGAGCTAAGTTCCTCAGCTGGTCCATGGCACCCAGAGCCATGCCTAAGATAGACCAAACAAGGCTGAAGAAATCAAATCATGTCAATGTATGATTTTAATGATACAGGAAAATGAATAAAACACAACCCCTAAAATCAAGCTAGAAACAGGCTGATGAAAGGCAAGAATGGCCAATTATATCTCTGAATATGCTAAATAAAATAGGAAGAGAATTCCGGAGGTAGATTGTGGGAAGGGTTGTGTAACAGTACACGTCACCTGATGCCCTTGGACAGGACTGAGCTGGTGAAAATGAGACTAGGAATATAGCTCAATGGAAAAGTGTGTGCCTAGCCTAAGGAAAGCCCTGGTTCCCAGCAGCCCAGGGATGGAGAGACGGGGAGAATAAAGAGAGCAGAGAAAAAGAGAAGAAAGAAAAAGAAGTAGTGGCCTGGAAGCCAGGTGGTCTCTGGCTGAAGATCTAGTTTCTTGGACGGCACACACTTGAGGTGAAATATAGAGAGCAGATGCAGTGGGACAAACAGGAAGCATGTCATCCAGAGGGCCCCACTTAGCAAATGTCCAGAAGCAAAGGTGAGGGCACAGCCATGGGCTGGGGACAGAAATGGGGCAGAAAACCAGCCAGGGGTACTCATCCCTGGGACAGAGAGGAGTTCAACCTGAAAGCCATGTGTACCCTTTTGTTAAAGACAAGGCAATGGGTTAGGTAATCATGCTTTTGATCCCTTTGTTGAGTTCTTTTACCTACCATCTTTCTCCATCCTTACCCCTTCCAACACCCCAACACTAGGTGGGTGAGGAGGAAGGTTAGAGCAGAAACGAGGTGTCTGTCTCAGTAAACTATTTCCTGCTGATTGGGGGCATCGAGCTACTTGGGGCAAGTCCAATCTTCATCATCAGGATATCCAATCTAGTCTCTTTGTTTATGACCACTTGACAAATGACAGCTACAGGAACCAGCAGCTGCAGAGGGAGCAGCCACTGCTGCCTCTCTCTGGGCTCTGGCATTTTTGTACCCTCTCAAGAGCTCCCAGGATTTCAAATGTAAACTATCTTCAGCTGGCAGAGTCACACCCCTGCCAGAGCTTGAGACAAATCACATTCAGCTGCTGTGGACAATCTGAAGCACTCTCATAGTCCAGAGCTGGGATTAAAACAGAAAACATATTCATATAACATAACTGAGATTTTAAAGAAACCAAAATATTATTACAGGGTTATGGAGAGCATTTGGCATCACGAAGTCTCGACACCAGGGACTGAGTGATCCTATGTAAGAGGATCAAACAGACTAGAAGCCTGAAGATACAGAACTTCCCTGTTCCAGTGAGAGATGGAGTCCCCTGGCTACTGTGTGTGTGTGTGTGTGTGTGTGTGTGTGTGTGTGTGTGTGTGTGTGTGTGTGTGTGTACATGTGTGCCCATGCTGTAGAAAGCACAGAACTGTCCTTGATCTGTGTGGTTTTAAATATATTTAATCAGAAGTATACCCTGCCTATCACTGGCCAAGAGGACTTTATTACTTACCTTTAACACTGCTGTGTCCAAATCTCAGCTTAACGGAGGGTTTATTTCAGCTTACAGTTCAAGAGGAGATTCATCCTGGGGAAGGCATAGCAATGGGAGCACGAAACTGCTGCTCACTTCACATCTGAGGTCGAAAGGGGAAAGCTGGATCTCAGCTGGCTTTCTCTTTTCACACTGTTCAGAATCCCACCCGTAGAAGAGTGTTACTCATTACTCACAAGGAAGAGTGGGTCATTCCACCTCAGTTTACCGCATCTAAAAATTCTCTCTTAAAGACAAGTTTATAGGCTCGCTCTTCAATAATTCTAGAGCCTGTACAGTTAATCAATATTAACTATCACAAGGACTTTCTGGGCAGGAGTTTCTGGAGACTGTGTACCCTTAATATGCACCTATATAACTACTTTACCTCTTCTGTCTGGGAGGGATATTCATCCCAGAACCTTTATTCTGTGAACCACACGGCTGAACTGGATTCCTACCAATGCAGCAGAATAAGGAACTGTGGACTAATGACTGGGGAATTGTTATTGTCCAGTGCAGCGTGTATGGCAGGTAGTTCCAGAAACTTTTATTTTTTTCTTTTGTGTCTCTATGCTTAACACCGGCAATTTCTTGTCAGATAAAGGTGGGACTTATTGGAAATTCTCTTTTCAATCCTCTCCACTAGAAAAATAATGAACACTCTGAAGTATGTCTTTCTCTTGCTATATCAAACTCCAGCTAAGGACAGCTTGTTTTTGTATGAGGGTTCAGACATATGAAAAGTACAACCAACATAATTTTTTCTCTTTTATTCATTTTGCTGATGTCTGGCAAAATATCCTTTTCTCCAGCCTCTCTTGATGGATTTGGGCATCATAGTAACTTCCATTTTCCTTGAAGGGTTACTGATAATATTCCATGCAATCAGCGCTCCTCTTTCTGACTCTATGAAAGATCCAGGGGAAAAATAAGATTTTTAAACTTGTGACCAGAATGTTTTTGTTTATGATATCACTTTCCAGATGAAATAAATTTCTAGAATATATTTCTTACATATATGTGTAGATATATGTAGATAATATTTTAGAAAAATCATTAGCTCGTTATAACAGGAAGGGATCCTAGAATTATTTAAAATTGAAGTAGGTTACTCTCAAAGTAGCAAAACTCACACTGGAATCAAAAATTCCCTCTTGAGACAGACTTCAAGGACTTGAAACAATACTGCCACAGCTTTGACGAAAGAAGAAGTATCTTGGTTGTAATCTGATCAAGAAGCAAAACGGAGCTTTAAATTCCATGTAATTAACAATATGCCAAGACCTACCAACCCAAATTTAAAAAAAAAAAAAAAAAAACACTTAAAATGTTTTTAACATTTAAATGCCTACAATTGAACTCTAATGCCTTGGGTTTTATCTCTTCACAGAACTCTCCCAAACTCTTTTGCCCTAAAAACAGAAGCTTTGACATCGATGCCATCTACAGCGTGATTGATGATGCCAAACAGTATGTGTACATTGCTGTCACGGACTACCTGCCTATCTCCAGCACGAGCACCAAAAGGTCAGGGACTTTCCTACCTGTGCCATGCGGTCCTCAGGCCTCCCTGGGCTCTGTGACGCTGTCACACTGTATCAGAAAGAGCACACACTCTTCCTCCTCGTGTGCATCTGCAATTTTCCCATCATGCCTTTCTTCTTCCAGTGGGTCCAACTGAAATGCTCAGGGTCTCACTCCACAGGAGTATGTCACTAGTCTATCTCCACAGTCACAGGAACAGTCTCAGAAAGAAGGTTGGGTAATTGTAGAAAAATACCATTGATAGAAAATCATATCTATCTGAACCCTCAAGGTGAAGGTGAAGGAGATTTAAAATGCATGTTTTCAGAGAGTGCACCCTTCCAAAGGAGAAGGTTATCTTTACAGTGGATAGGTTCTCAATTCCTGTTTGATCACACTGTAGATTGGCAATGATTCAGGGACAGAAGATACTACACAACTTCAGGGAGAATAAGCAGACATAATGCAGAACCATGTCCAGTCATTCCCGATCTTGCTTGCTGGAAGGGCAGATCTTTGGGCGCTTGTCAGTATAGTGAACAATTAAGGTTAACCAAGAGATGGTTTCCAAAATGCACGTTTCTGACTGCAAATGAAGACCTTTATCATCTGGAAAAATTATAATTTCAAAATAGCCATTTAGTGATTAAGTGTGCCAAATATTACTTGAATGCTTTTTTATCTTGCCAATCCTACACATGCATAATATGTAGCATCTTTATGCAAATGGTTGCAAGACTGCAAAGCCTGCCAGAAATGTGTCACTTTATGACAGTGGGAAAACATTTTGAGCCGTAACAGGTGCATTATTAAGTCAGAGCCACTTTAAAATATTATCTGCCTTTTGGATGTTCATGGATTTTCCCCACACACTTTACCATTGTCCTCCTCTTGTTTCTTGTTTATTTGGCTTTAGCCTAAATTTTAGATGTCTGCTCCACCACCCCCCCCCCAGAAACATAACTAACACATGGTGCTTGGTTGTCCTGTAACCAAGGAGGAAGGGGGCCAAGAATATGGAATTCTAGGGTGATGGACAAGACTAAAACTTTGTTCCCTGTCCTCCTGTGGGCAAAACAAGTCTTCCATGGGGTGAGAGGTTTGTGGTGGGTGGGGGTACATGCTTGTAACCCCAGACCTTGGGAGGCTGAGACAGGAGGTCCATGAGTTCAAGATCACCCAGGGCTAAATAGTTTAATACCAGACTAGACTACAGGGTGAAGCCTTGTCTCAAAGAAACTAAAATCTTACAGTTAGGGAAAAATGTTAAAGAGCCAGAGAAACTGAAATGTTAAAGAACCAAATTGAAATCTCATATCTTAATTATTACCCTTCCAACTGTTGTTTTCTGGACTGTATGTGGAGATGCCATCATGAAACTCACTGTTTTTGTGTGCTAACCTTAAAAAAAGTTAACTTTAAAAAAAACATTTGTTCACCTCAAACATAGAGTCAACAAATCATAGAGAGTTTCCACCAAGCCCAGCTCAGCAAACAAGCTTAGTGAAGCTACTATACAGACATGAATGAAAACAGAATAAAGAATTAAACCTATACTCAAAGCTTTCTAAACAAAAGAGAAATGCAGAGGCCAGACAGTCAGATTATGATTACACCCCTCTCTATCGTATGAATTAATGTTATTTAGAAATCAAACTGACCTTGTGTTTACATAACCCTAAAAGAAAGGGAGGTTCAAAAGTGAGTCCAGTGTGTTCATAGAATTAATACCTTCAACTGAAAATTTAGTCTCTTCACTGCCAAGTACCTAAATGAAAGGTGGTAAGTCATGAAATCTTGAGTCAGAAGTTACCTAAACATGCATTGTCTCTTGCAAAGAATGTTGGAATTTCTGCCTTTCAGAGTAACAGAGAGTCTGATAGTGATACAATAAATCCTGCAAAGAAAAAAAAATCAGAAGCCCAGGCAGAGAGCCCCTGCCTAACATTGGAGAGGGTCCGAGTTCATCCCCAGCACCACAAACCAACAGTGACAGCCAAACGTCAGGGTGAAAGCAAACACGATGCGAGATACAGATGGAGGTGCCATGGTGAAACCTGCTACCATGGGTGCTAAACTAAAAAGTTATTTTAAGAAAGCAAAGAAACCCCAACCAACCACCACAACAATACAAAGGCCCACTTCAGTTGTACCTGTGAGAGCAGGCAAGCGCTCTTTCTTTCAGAGATTCACCACCTAGGTCTCAACCCAGAGCTGTCCCTGATTTGTCTCTCTCTCCTCATGTGACATGGACCTTTCAGAAGGAGAGAGGGAAATGTGTGAAGTACTAGTAAAAGTGTGACCTGACTCACCTTTAAGCTTTAGTAACCATCTCAGTCTGAAAATATCAAATGGAAAGTTCCAGAAGAAAGCAGTTTGTGGAGGTGGATGAATACGACCAAAATGTATTGCATGAAATTCTCAAAGAAGTAATAAAACACTACTTTATAAAAGGAAAATAGATTTTTATCATACTATATTATATTGCTAAAATTGTTTTAGTTGTTACTGCC
Organism: Micromys minutus; assembly: GCF_963924665.1. Classification (NCBI taxonomy): domain Eukaryota; kingdom Metazoa; phylum Chordata; class Mammalia; order Rodentia; family Muridae; genus Micromys; species Micromys minutus. The sequence continues at coordinate 67,145,067 of NC_137969.1, forward strand.
AAGTCCTTATTTGCTGAGTCCACTCATTGAAGAATAGAAAATTTCCAAGCCTCCACTTGGGTGGGGCAGTGGGAGGGTATCTGAATTCGGGAAAACTACTATGCTAACTGCTTTTATTCACGTATGGAATTAACAAGTGTCTGTTGACTTGTCTGCATTTATAATTAAAGCATAAACACATGTGGTCTCTGAAACTCTATCTGAAGGGAACAGAGAGGCCAGACAGGGAAGATTATTAGAACAGACATATATATGTGACTGAAGGTATGTACGGAGAACAGGACAGTGAAAGGCACCCACAATGCCATGCCATATTTAGAGGGATGCTTCCAGGTGAGAGGGACAGTAAGAGCAAACATCAGGATGAAGAAAAAGACCTGCCAGGTTCAGTGCTGGGTCACAGAGCCCACCATAAGGCCCTGGGAAACCACACTGGAGAGAAAGCAGGGATGGGCAATCAGGGTGGAAGCAGAGGATGCTGCTGGCTAGAGAGTCTCGTGATTTGGGGGAGGCTCTGCTGCTCTAATAAAAGAAGTAATAGGACCACACTTGCTTTTAGACAGTCATTTTGATGGCCATGGGGATGAGAGCTGAGGCACAGGAACCAATGTAGAGTACAAGGCTGAGGTGACTGTTCCCAGCAGTCCCTAGAAATTGACAGAGATTCTAGCACCACCCAGGATTTAGGTCACACAAGGATCAAGAGGAAGGTAGAGAAACAAGTGCCCTGCCGGTGGCAGAACTGGGGTTGTGCTGTTCAGGTGAGAGAGACAAGGAGGAGCTAAAGGAGCTGGAAATCAAATCTGTTACCTACCAGGACTGAAGAACAAGCTGAATTTGATAAAAGAGGGAGCTTCCCGGACCTGAGGGTCAGATGAAAACAGCAGCCCCCTGGAGATGCTATGGTTACAACTCCAACAGGCCACAGTGCCTGATAACCTGGCCTGAGTCCAAACAAGGACTATGCCTGGAATGGGGGCAGTGTTTGGATGAGAAAACAGAATCCCTACAAACAGATGAGAGAAGGCAGCATGATTTGAGGCTCTGTAAAGACAGGACAATGTCCTGATGTGTCTCAACGTGACTCTTCTGAAGTGACTTGATGGGAAATGGGGGAGCAGATGGTTATACACACATCTTAAGCCAAGTGGTAATAGAAACACATGGCAAGAGCCAAGATGCCTTGGCTTCTGGAAAACTCGGCATGGGAGGATTCCAGTGTCCAGCCCAGAGGAGGGAGAAAGGGAGCTGTGGGAGGCTGGGTTGGGAAGAGGGTGCTAAGGACAATCTGGAGCATGGGGACAGCTCAGACAAACAGAAGTCCATTGGAGACTGGGAGGGTATTATCAAAGAATCCCCATGACATGAGGATGGCATGACACCCAGGAGGACGGACATAAGTCTCCTAGCTAGAATTCTGCTCAATGGTAAATGCTTTCATCACTGTGAGGCCTGGATAGTGTTGAAAGAGTAGTGAAGATAACCCAGAGTGATGAGTCCATCGGAATTCTAGGTCTATAGAGCTTCATCCTGTGGACCTGAGACTTCATTAAGGCAGCAGAAAGGCCCACAAAGGTTTCATCCCTTGCTGCCTAACTCCAAAGGCCTGTATCATCAATCTATCCTGCACAATGGTGGACATGCTGCAGAATAAAGTTACAACAAAATGTTCCGTTTCTTGTAAAATTTCTTTCACAAACAATTTTCTTTATTTGTTTATTTTTTCTGCAGGACCTACTGGCCAGATTTAGATGGAAAAATAAGAGAAGCGTTAGTTTTACGCAGTGTTAAAGTCCGGCTGCTCATAAGCTTTTGGAAGGAGACTGATCCTCTCACATTTAACTTCATTTCGTCTCTTAAAGCTATTTGCACTGAAATTGCCAACTGCAGTTTGAAAGTTGTAAGTGTTATATGGACCGTATTATTAAATAAAAAGTACTTATTCCCTTTGCATGTCTATGAAAGTTGTGTGTGTGTGTACACACACATACACACATGCACATATACACACGGGGGGGGGGCAGGGGGAGGGTGCATGTAGAGGCCAGAGGTCAACATCAGGTCTCTTCCTCACTAACTCTCCACCTTATTGTTTTGAGACAGGGTCTCTCCCTGAATCTGAAGCTCACTGATGTGGCTGGAGGAGCTAGTGACCAAGCTCCAGGGGTTACCTGTCTCCATCTACCCCAGGACCAGTGCTATTGGCAGCAGCCTGCCAAGCGTTATGTGGATGCTAGGAAACTCAGATTTTCCCACATGCACAGCAAGCAATTTACCCACCTAGTTATCTCCTCAGCCCCTTCCAGTACACATGTCATTTGAACTGCTTCATTCACCTACTGACCTTATTTGTAACACTGACAAAGAGTTGAATCATCCACCAATACAAACTGACCCTACCCACTATCATGCTGGTTCAGATTCCTGGGTTTGCTCTAATCTCTTGTGTCACATGCTAATCCACCTTGGGATGCCTAGAAGAAATCATGGTGGGGAACTGCTGGTTCCTTGGTTCTGTGACTTTTGTCACTGCTGTGACAGAAGATCCAACAAGAAGCAATTTAAGGCAGAAATGACTGATCTGAGTCCACAATTCTATGTTGGCTAGAACTTGTGCCATTGCCTGGTATGAACTGACAATTTGACTATTACATCCTGCCCTGTCAGGAAGTACAGATTTCTAGGGACAGGATGTAACCCATAAATCCCACCCCTGCCCATAAACCTACTTCTTCGGATAGGCTCTCTTCCTAAAGGTTCTCCATCCTCCCAAAATAACACCACACACTAAAGACTAAGTGTTTAAACACATGAGTCCCAGGGAGTCATTTCACATTCAAACTGCAGAATCCATGAAATGTGCAAACTTAACTCTCAGGTTCCTCTTTTAAGTTTTCTTGCCTCTTCCCCTCAGGACCTTTGTATGTGCATTTCTCTCCTACAATGCCCTCCTCCACCTTCATTTGACGGTGACTATTAATCATTTAGGTCTCAGTTTTCAAATAAATCCCCTGTGCACTCAACAGCTCTGTTGAGACTTTGCTTTCTGGCATGCCTGTGCTTCCTGAAGCTTTTGTCCACACGTGATGACAGGGTCTCGGAAGTATCCCTTCTGACTCAGCTTCCAGCAAGTCCCTGACCATCCATATCCCAGAGAGAGGAGAGTAGTAGGAGACTTGATGGCTGGGCCTAGAGCTGGTGTCTCAGTCGGGGTTTCTATTCCTGCACAAACATCATAACCAAGAAGCAAGTTGGGGAGGAAAGGGTTTATTCAGCTTACACTTCCACATTGCTGTTCATCACCAAAGGAAGTCAGAACTGGAACTCAAGCAGGTCAGGAAGTAGGAGCTGATGAAGAGGCCATGGAGGGATGCTGCTTACTGGCTTGCTTCCCCTGGCTTGCTTTCTTATAGAACCCAGGTCTATCAGCCCAGGGATGGCACCACCCACAGTGGGCTGAGCCCTCCCCTCCTTGATCACTAGTTGAGAAAATGCCTTACAGCTGGATCTCATGGAGGCATTTCCTCAACTGATCCTCCTTTCTCTGTGATAACTTGAGCTTGTGTCAAGTTGACACAAAACCAGCCAGTACAGCTGGTTTGCATCTTTTCAGCTTTTGTTCCATTACAGACATTGCTCACAGGTTGATATCAAAGGGCAAGGGAGGCTTATGAGTATGTTCAGAACAGTAGCTGTGCCCCACCCAGTCAAATGAATAGGCTTGAGGATTATCCTGGTAAAACAGTCTCAGCACCAGCTATCTGATTCCTTGCCTCCCAGAGAGAACCCTAGAATTTCCATTCCTGCCTCTGTACAACTCTGTGCTTAACTGTTTAATTTTTAAAACTGAAGCAAACACCCATGTCAATGAGTTCACAAATCATTGTAAGCATTGGAAATATGTTTTGTAGGTCAGATTTTAAGTGTATATGACTTTATGGCCATCATATGGATGCTAAATAGGATGCAAAGTCAAATACTGGGAATGGAAGAAGAGACTAATAACAGGGTGTCAGTCAAGGCCCAAGAGGTTGGCCCAGCTGCATTTGATACCTCTTCATAGAGAAGAGAATGCTGATGTTGATTCAGCGCAGGAATAGGGGACAGCATCAAACAGACTACTGAAGTGGCAGACAAGACTCCAGGAAAGTCCGATGATGCAGAAACCAGATGTCTAGTCACTGTCTGTTCCTAATGCCTGGCATGAGGCTAGTAGTGTTCAAAATATATGCTAAACTGGTAGATTCACAAATGAAGGCAGAAAAAGAAAGGGGCTGGAAAAGGCAATAGTAGGAGAAGTTTTATCATCAGTGAGGCAAGAGAGCCTAGAGCAATGCCCAAGTCTTTCCTCCCTAATGAGTCTCACTGTGGCTGTCTGCAGACACATGGGTGGAAACTTGTTCACAGTAACATAGGCCCCCTTATAAGGAAATGCCTCTCCCCTCCCCCATTAGCCACAGGATCCCATCCCCACACACCCTTACTCCCACCACACTACCAAAACGGTGTTCAAAGACAATTTTATGGACATTTTAATGCATGCCATCACAACATTTTTTAAGGATGTAACAGCCATATCACTGCCAAAAAAAATGTAAGGGTTTCCCACCCCTCACAGCTCCTTTCCACAGCTCTTATATTCTTTCTTATGTCCTCTGTGCCTGGAGGTGAAGATGTTTCATCTCCTGGGCAGTGAACAGTCATTTCTCCTCAATACTTTGACTGATTATGAGATTCTGGATTGACTATTGACCACTGCAGAAAAAGGCTTCCCAGACCAAAGCTGATAGCAACCCTAATCTGTGTGCATAAACATAGCTATTTAGAAGGCAACTTGACAGGCACATCATGCTCATTAAGCAAAAGAGAGGCAATAGCTTTCCTAGTAGAGCACATGTCCTCCCAAGGCATGGGTCTTTGGTTGAGTTTACACAACCAGACACGGATTCCCCACTATGGGTCAAGCACTGCCCAGAGTTTTCCTAATTGTCTTCTATGATCTGGTATCCCTTCGCATGCATCATGCATCCTGGAGGTCAGTGGGGGAAATCGGAGGATCTGCTATCAAGTTTATGAGGTTTCCAGGGGCTTGTGCATACAGCCTGGCACATTAGCTCCCATGGTTACTCTTGACCTCCCTTCATCCAAAGTCAGGGCGTCTTCCTCTACTATGTTGCTTCCTGATCCACAGCCTGTTTGAACCCAAGGCCCTTGCATCTGAAATCCTACAGGGAAAGAAAAATCCATGGTAGTAGCCCTGCAAAATTCTATCAGTTTCACCATTTGGACACAGATGGTCATGAATCTTGAATAAATCATACATTAATAGCTCACTGCTGGCCATTTTGTAAAACAGAGGCCATGTATTTTTAAATGTCAAGGCAAGCCTGGGTGGGAAGACAACTTATGGCCCCATCATCTAGGACACAGATGGCTAGTGAGCACTTACAAGAAAAGTAGGGAATAGCAACTTTAAGGACAGTATGTTTTCAGGAGGCACAGAGCCCTGACAAGGCAGATAGATGGCCTGGGACCCAGCAAAATGATCTATCCCTGGAGAGCAGATGCTTACATCACCTACCCAGATGTGGCTCAGTATCATTGGAAAAAACAGAAAGAGAGACTGCTGCTTGGAAGATTGCCACAGTTCAGAGCCACAGAGATGGCTCAGCAAATAAAAGCATGTGCTCTCCTTGCAAAGAACAAGAATTCAGTTCTCAACACCCATATAAGGTGATTCAGGTGACTTACAAAACCATCTGTACCCCCAACTCCATGGAATTAGACACTTCTGGCCTCTGTGGACATTTGCACTTCTATGCACATACCCACACTTCAACATACATACATACATACATACATAAACACATAAGTTTTAAAAAATGTAATCCAAACAAATTTATCATGGCTGACTTGAGTTAGTTTACTGAATAAATTACCCAATTCTTTTTGGCCGTTTTGCTTTTCTTCCATAATGTCAAAGACTCTCATCTGGTTTCTGCTCCCTCATCAGTCTCTCGGATAAAGCTCAGAATAGTTTGGGGGAACATCTGGAACCTTAGTGATCACCAGGTTACCCTTCCACCAGAGTGAAGCATAAGGCTCGATCAACTCTCATTAACTCTCCAAACCAAATAGGGACACACAGACCTCGGAAATTATCCTAAATCGCCCATGACGACTCATCTTCCACGGATGCCCCGTGCCTCTTCCCTTCCAGCACACAGCAACTAGGGCTGGGAGACATTCTAGAATCCAAGTTCTCCACTGCAGTGAAGACCTGAGATCTGAGTCTCCATCTCTCCTTTCCTCTCTCTAGCTCATTTCCACATTCCTCAAGTGCCTCCATTTTGGAGCCTTGGGTAAATTAGACTGCTGATAATCATCATCATCATCATCATCATCATCATCATCATCATCATCATCATCATCATCATCATCATCTGGAGTCACACTGACATTAGAATTACATATTTTGAATTTGTGATTTTTTTTTTTTTTTACTTGACCATTCAGAAAAAGCCCTGTAGGCTTTAGGTGCTCCAATGGAAACTATTTGTTCTTGTGGCAGAAATCTCTTTTGACCTTTGCAGATTCTCAGATGAATCAGCTAGTCATTGACATAATGTATGTACTGGTTAAGAATATTCATTCAGTTCGTTGTCATGCGTGACACTGTTCGCCTGGAGGCTGCTGTCAGTGCCAATGTGCACTGCTGAATAAGACCGTGAGAATTAAGCAGCCTTCTATCCCTCACCCTGCTCAGAAAATGAATTCTGTGTTCATTTGTTAGTGTTGTAGAGTTAATTATAGAGCTAGTTGAACATGCTAATTTTCTTTGTTGTTGCCTATATGGATGGAGAGTAAAAATAGCTTCCTCTATACAAAGTAACAAGAGTGTCATTTTAATACGCCAATATGAGGTCTAATTGTTGATATTTGGATAATAGACTCCTTTGTGCTTGTGAACAAGACCCAAAACATTCCCAATTGACCTTCTTTGCTCTCTTACTTTTCTTTTGTCTTACAGAAATTTTTTGATCTGGAAAGAGAGAACACTTGTGCAACAAAAGAACAAAAGAACCAGACCTTTCCCAAATTAAACCGCAACAAGTACATGGTGACAGATGGAGCAGCTTACATTGGTAGGCACGGGGACCGAAAGCCCTCGGGGGTCACAGTAGGACAGTAGGGGGAGGTGACACCTTGGAAGCAGTAGCCATTGATGAGGTAGTACAGGTAAAAAGCAGGAGGCTTCAGCCCCATAGACCCTCTCTTTTTTCCATGGCTGGAGATCATGGGAGACAGTTTCCATCCATAGTCTGCAGACATTCTCTGGTCCAGTTGGTTCATGTTATAAGTGAGAAGGCCAAGGGCTCATCAGAGGTGAGTTCCAGCATCGGACAAACACAGAGCTCATTCGCTTGTCTACAGTGTCATGGGACACCTTATCATGGGGTTCTGGGGAGTAATTACACTGTCTGGGTAGCCAAGACATCTCCACCATCTTCTCAGGACACCTCCATCATTGTCTAAATGTCTCGTATGGAGCAAGTCCCTGGAACTCCATGAATTTCAGTTCGCTGATTTGTAAGATGAAGCCAGTGTCAGTTTTTACTTCATGGGCTGACGTTTAAATGAGAGATAATATACACAAAGGCTGGTGGATGATACCTGATTAACATTAGCTATTATTACTAAGGCATTAAGTTCCATCATTGCATCAGTGGGATTATTCCAAGTCTTCACCAAGTGTGGGAGGCAAGGGTAAGTCCTTCACTGGAACTATCACAGCTACAGCTGACATTGTTTATAGAAAGAAGGCGTTCAAACCTGAGGAATCAGGGTGATTATTATATCACATGGATGAAACACCAGCCTCAGCAGCAAAGAAAAACCTGTTTGTGGGATGCACTAATGAATCTGGAATTCATATCAATTATTTCTCTACGTTCCATGGGTGAATAAAAACCAAACCAAAACAACAACAACAAAAACAAAACAAAACAACTCCTTTATTTCATGAAGCACTTTCGCTTTAGTCCTAACTGCCACCAACAGAGAGAAAACTAAGCCAGGTTTAGAAGTGAGGATATAGGGCATGAAGGAAGGAATTTGGACACATAAAAAATAGAGCATTTAGATTTTTTTTATTTTTACCACATGGAGCTGCAGAGATGACTAACAGGTCAGAAGCATTCATTGCTTGCTCTCCTGGAGTTCAGTTCGCAGAATTTTCTGTTGGGTGTTTCATAACCTCCTTTATCTCCAGCTCCAGTAGATCTGACACCCTCTTCTGGCCTCCCTGGGTACTACACTGCATGCACATACCCAAACACACACACACACACACACACACACACACACACACACACACACATACACAATTAAAGATAAAGTAAATTTTTTAAAGAAGATTTTTGCTAGGCAAGTGGTACACACTTTTAAACTCAGGACTAAGGTGGGGAACACAGGTGAATCCCTGTGAGTTCAAGGCAAGTCTGCTCTACATAGTGAATTCCAAAATAGCCAGGGCAATATAGAAAGCCTGTATCTCAAAAAAAAAAAAAAAAAAAAAAAAAAAAAAAAAAAAAAAGAATTAAATACTTAATTATGATTATTTAACGTAAGTACATTTAAAGGTAACTTAAAATGGGATTGTTTAAATTTTCTCATTTTTCTCAGACTATGGACAATAGAATGAAACTACCTTTTGTTTTGTTTTGTTTTGTTTTGTTTTGTTGAGACAGGGTTTCTAGGCTAGCCTCAAACTCACAGAGATACACCTTTCTTTACTTTCCAAGGCGTACACTGTCACACCAGGGCTAGCTTTTGTTCTGATTTTTTTTTTTTTTTTTTTTTTTTTTTTTTTTTTTTTTGTCTTTTTTAAGCAAGTGGCATGGAATAGAGAGATGGCTCAGCAGTTAGAGCATTTAATGAACTTGCAGAGAAGACCTGGTTAAATTCATAGAACCCATGAAGAGACTCACAGCACCCATTGATTCCAGTTCTAGGGTATCCATTGCCTTTTTCTGACCTTTAAAGATACCAGGCACACAAGTGGCACACATATATACAAGGAGGCAAAACATACAAAAATATTAAGTAAATCATAAACAATCACAAAAAATTGAAAAGCAAGTAAAGAAAGACCACCAAAATTGCTTACTAGAAAAAAAAAAGAAAGAAAAAAAAAAAGAAACCCCTAGCCAAATTATCTGCAACTTGGGGATGAATCCAGGTGTACTCGGTGGCATAAGACCCCAAATCAAGATATTTTATTGTAGCATTTATTAAAACTAAGGTGCCATGTGTATGTTTAGTGACTCTCTAACCAAAGAAGAATACAGAACTCAACCAACACCAGATATGGGCTGGTGGTAGTTTGTAAACTAATGTTTATTGTACTTAAAATGGCTCAACTGATACCCAAGCATCTCTTGGACAAATTAAGTAAGTATTTTGGAATCAAAAATGACTATATTTGAATTACAGGAGTGACACAAACTGGGAGACGGTAGCAACCGGTGTAATCTCTTATAAGCCAAAGTCTCCCTGTCTGTGAAAGCAGGATAATAGCATCCACATGTCTTTGATGGTGTTCTGGTGATTAAATGAGATAATATATGAATGGCTCCAAACATTGACTCTGGGATCTTAGTAAACATGGGACTTTTGCTCTCTTCTTCCTGAGCTAAGACATCATTAAGTAACTTCATTTTACAGACAATAGTTCTTAGCAAAGCACTGATTCCCTAGAGAGAAGCAGAGCTCCGATACAAAAAGATGCAAAGTACAACAAAAGGGAAATTAACTGATGCCTTAAATAATTCTTCGCATGCTCTGAGATGCCCTAAGTCATTTCTTAGATACTCATTGCTCGTGTGGAATCAAGAAAAATATAATGGGAGTATAGCCATTAAGTTTGTATGAGCCTTCCAGAAGACTCTTCACACAGCATGATCTTTTTCATTTTAAATTCTCCAGAAAGTATCTGAGTTAAGTTCTCAAAATTTGTTAGGAAGGTGTCTGAGCAATAACACAGCTAGGGAGGCGTGGGGAAGTTAGTTGAAGGTGCTGGAAAGATGCCCAAGGCTGCCTACCAAGAAGGTGAGCTCCTTGGCACCTGAGACAGAGATATGCATGTGCTCGAGACCAGAAGACACTACTACATTCTAGACATTGAGCCTTAGTGTACATTCTGGGGAACCAAAATAGTCTAAAAAGATAATAGGTTAAAAAAAAATTGTAGCCCAGCTTCAAACAAAATTATGGAACCATATATCACCTCAAAGGTCCGCCAAAATTTCTGTGTCAGCATGAAGCTTCCCAGAGCTGTTAAGAAAGAAGCCAGCTAAAGCATTCAAAATCCACAAACAACCTGCTCTTGGTATGGCAGGGGAAAGGCTAGATTTACAGGCTAAGGCCCCAAACTCCTCACTCCCCTCCATCCCCTTTTCTCTTTTATGCCCCTTTAGTATTCACCTATGTGTGTATCCTCCAGAATATTTGATCTGTCAGTGCACATAGGAGAAATCTCAGTATGGCTGCAGTGCCGCAGAGCCTGGGCTGAAGTCATTGTTCAGGGTGAAGTGGGCAGTGGATGTCTTTAGGGTCAAATGTGAAGTGCAGGCTCTGGAGTTAAATTCGGTTTTTGAACTGCAGCTCCATTGGTTAGCCATGAAACGTGAGATAGCTGTAGGGATCCCTGGGAATATCTCCTTTCTCATGGCAAATTCTTCCCCCATACAAAATACTGTACATAAACACAAGTACTATGCTTTGCCCAAAGTAGACAGTAACTCATAGTTGCTCTCCCTTCAGACTCCCTTGCAGCTTGACTACATCCCCTAATATTCCAGACTTTCAACCTGTTCTCTGCCCGCAAGGTATCTCCTCCTTGGAATCTGGATCTCTCTTGTTCTACTTAAGCTTGAGGGTATCTCTCATCACTCAATGCATAGCTTCTTCCTAACACATTAAGCCAGAGATAGAAATCCTTCTCTCTTGCTGCACTGGGTGTGAAATCCTGGTGTGCTCTTTCTTACCATCTGTGTTCTAGTGACTTTCTTTCTGGAACGTTTTGAAGGCAGAAACCTTCATTTTCAGTTTTATATCTACATTCTTAATATCAGACCTGGTAGACATCAGGTACTCAGTATACAACACAGGACAAGGCAGATCCAATAAATAGTTAATAATAATTACTGTCTCCTTCTAAGGACAAACCTTGGTTTTGACACCAAAGAGAAATACATGGGAGGTGAGCCATTTCTTGTACCTTTGTTTTAGCTGGTGTTCTATCACTATGAAGAGACACTATGACCAAGGCAAATCTTACAAAGGAAAATATTTAAATTGGGAGCTTGCTTACATCGTCACAGGCTTACTCTATGATCATCATGGTGAACAGTATGGTAGTATGCAGGCAGGTATGGTGCTGGAGAAGTAGCTGAGATCTTTACAACCTGACCCTTTGGCAGAGAGAAACACATTAGAGCCTGGGGTGGGCTTTTGAAACCTCAAAGCCCACCCCTAAAGTCTTCATTGGGGTTTTACTGCTGTGAACAGACACCATGACCAAGGCAACTTTTATAATGGAAAACAATTTAATTGTGGCTGGTTTACAGTTACAGAGGTTCAGTCCATTATCAAGGCAGGGAGCATAGTGCTGGAGGGGCTGAGAGTTCAACATCTAATTCTGAAAGCCAACAATAGAAGACTGACTTCCAGGCAGCTAAAAAGCCCAAAGCCACAGAGACACACTTCCTCCAACAAAGCCAGTCACACCTACTCCAGCGAGGCCACACCTCCAAATGAGTGCTATTCCCTGGACCAAGCATATTCAAACAACTACATCTAATAACACCCCACCTTCAACAATACCACAGTTCCTAAACTTTCACTGACAGCTATGCAACTGGGAATATATCCAACAGCATGCAAATATATGAGCCAATAAAGGCCATTCTTATTCAAGCCACCTGAGCCTTAGAAATGGATTCCACACTGATAGCACTGCTGTTGTCAGACTCTTCTGAGATGATCCCAACCTCAACATTCACATGTGGAAGTCCTGATTCCTAGTATAAGAGAATATGGTTAAAGAAAGTCACTGCCAAGTGAGGTCATTAAGGAGGGCATTAATCTAATGTGGCCGATGTCCTTTAAAAACAAAACACAGAGGAATGATGTATGCATTGTGCCTCGTGCCTGTAACCCCAGCTCTCAGGAGGCTGAGAAGAATATCTGTGAGTGTGAGTCTAGCATGAACTATATAGTAACAACCAGCTTCAAAAGGAAAACAAGGAAGAAGGCAAGATAAGGGCCTGCATAGAGAAGAAAGATGGATGGAGAGACAAGGAAAAAGGGGAGGAAGATGGAGTGCATCCTTTCCATCCTTGTTTGCTTTCCTTGATAAACATCATGAACGCAGTTTGGGAAGGAAAGGGTTTGCTTCAGCTTACAGATTGATTATGGTCCATCATCAAGAAGCCAAAGCAGGCCCTCGAGACAGGAGCTTGCAGCAGCCACGGGTGCAACACTGTCTTGATCTCAAAGCTCACGGCCAGCTACCTTTCTTGTCCTGCCCAGGCCCACTTACCAAAGGATGGTGATGCCCACAGTTACTGGGCCCTCCAACATCAATAAGCCGTCAAGGAAATGGCTCATAGACATGGCCAAAGGCTAATCTGATGGTGATAGTTCTTCCTAGAGGTGTTAAGTTGGCAACAAAAATATGATATCACTCTTCCTATAGCTCCCAGAAGTAGCTTACCTAGATTTTTGTCTCCAAAGTCAGGAGAATACATTTCTTCTATTGAACCAACTAGTTTCTGGCACTTTGTAAAAAAACAGTTCTGAAATAAAACAAATCAGCCATCTATCCTGGCCTGGGGGATGCCTTCCAGTCTCATTAGGGAATGCTGTAGTCATATCTCTGTCTTCAGCTTTGTCTCAATGGTGAGGCATCTCTGCATAATAATGTTTATACATATGGATTCAATGTTGTCTCTTTGAGAAGGTAGTAATTGTTCACAGGATTTTTAAGTGTATTCCTATATATTTTAAATGTTGCTGTATTTAGTGTGTCTTGTGAACATCAATAAGAAATAACATTTACAGGAAAAGAACAGCAGATTTCTTGTTTTGAATTTCAACTTGCACAAAGCTGAAGAAAATGCCAAAATAATATGCAAATATTAATCTGCCATATGTGGAGTTTCTTGAAATTTTTTCCTCGGGAGCTGTCAACACAATTCAGCCTCTCTTGGTATTCCTGGGTGTTTATTTTATTATTTATTTATGTATTTATTTTTTTAGTTATTTTTAATCTGTCCTTTATTTCATTCTACCGGGAATTTTTCCAGTGGATCTTACCTTCTCATCATAATTTCTTTATTTGCAGGAAATTTTGACTGGGTAGGGAATGACTTTACCCAGAATGCTGGCACCGGCCTTGTCATCAACCAGGCAGATGTGAGAGACAACAGGAGCATCATTAAGCAACTTAAAGATGTGTTTGAGAGGGACTGGTATTCGCCTTACGCCAAATCCATACAACCAACCAAACAGCCGAACTGTTCAAGCCTGTCCAAACTCAAGTCTCCCTCCAACCAACCTGCCATGTACAATGCTACCGGGAGGGAGCCCCTGAGTGTATAGCTCACTAGCAGAAAAGCAAGGCTTCAGACCAAATGCAGGAAGGACTAGAAGAAAGACAACGATTTACTACATCTGTTTTTTTAAGGGGAAATTAAAAGCACACTTACTAAAAATATTCTCTGAATGACATGTAATATCTAGCTACCAACATCTTAGCACCGTATATTAAATTTAAGACTTTTGTATCTATGAGCTCTGACAGAGAATATTGTTCTGGAGTAGGAGTTAGTTTTTAACGACTGCAAACACATTTTACAACTTGGTTCTTGTCTCCTGATTCTTATGGTTTTAGAGCCTTTTCTGCTGACCCACCTGCACTGGTTTCAAGAAGCGTAGCATGAGGTGAGCTCTTTCCTTTAATATTGCTGAATTCTGGAATTAGAGGAAGTGGGGAGAAGACATAGAGAGACCCAAGCATCTGCCCTGATAGATCATCTCTAAGACCTATCCCGCCAGCCGAATACGCGTGTCTCCATCTCACGCCAGCCTTCAAGACTCCTGAAAAACACTCACTTTGTCCCCTTGTTCCTTGTCTTCTCATAGCAGGTTTTGGGGAATATCAGTCTATCTTCGGACAAACATGCTTTTGTTTTACATCATCCCTGGTTTCACCTCAGTGCTGGTTAGTTCAAAAAGTCAGACTATCTGGGAGAATAATATATGAGTTCCCCAGAATGCATACAAAATGGAAATCAGTCTTTCACTTCCTCCTTTCAATTACATTTTTCTCATCCCAAATTTAAAAAACCACAGTCTTCTCTGATATATATATATTTTTTTTTCCTCAAGCTCAGAAAAATGAAGTGCCCCTACTAATACCCAGCAAGCCATTAAGCCTGCATTTGGAGAGTAAAGCAGTTTCACATTTGTGTTTGGTTAACAGTATTGTAAAGGAAAGATCTATGCGTCGGTGGATTTTAATTTATTTAGAATTATTATGCTGTTAAGAGTATGCCAGCAAATGTTTATAATAGAGCTATTTAATATATCCTCTGCTATTTAATATACCAAATGCTTTTCAGACAAATGCAATTTAAATACTGTGCTTAACATATTTTACTAAGAAACAGAAATATTGGATTATTGTTCTATAATGTTATTGAGTGTTGTTGTTTTATATCTATATAATATATAATCCTGTATTAATGGAGACTGTTGCTACATGAGAGAGGTATGACCTCTTTAGGGCCCAGAGCAAATGGCCAAGATGCCTACACCCAGTATGGCTCCTGACTCCATGCTCAGAACGGAACCCTTCCCAATTTGGCCTCGGGTTTCTATTGTTAATGTAGACAATAATTCTCACCTACCTCGCAAGGATGCTGTCATGGTAGGCGATATTTATAAGTTGTTTTTGAAATCAAAAGAACCTATATAAATGCTAAGCATTACATTGCATAATCTTTTTTCTTGAAATAATCTCTGTGGTATCTTGGTAGAACCAATGCCAGGCTCTCCCCACAAGAATCCAGAGGGGAAAATAAAGCACCTTCTATTTGCAAACACAGGTGATATGAACAGGGCTGGAGGGTGGAGGTTTGTCTGAATGACAATCTGAACGGTAGATATTTGAATGGAACATTCAGCCTGGTCACTGTGACATAAATAATAACACATAACTAGATGCTGTGTTACAAATGGACCATTAGCACCAGTGTGTACATGTATTTTTGGAACAAGGATGAATAATCTCATGATTTAATCTCTAGAGATTTGTTTTTAACAATGCCTAAAAGAGTTCCTTACAGGTTTACTGAAACAGAATGACTGTTCCCAGTCCTACTGATAACCCTTGTTCCTTTCCTGCCAAGGCCACCTGTCACCTCACTGAGTATTTAAAACCAGTCAATGGAGCTGGGACAGTATCCAGACATGGCAGTGCATGCCTTTAATATCAGCTTTCAAGGAGGCAGGAAGATCTTTGTGGGCTAGAAAGTTCTAGAACAACCAATGCTACATAGAAAGAGACCCTGTCTTAAAAAGCAAACAAACAAAAATAATAGAGAAAGAGAGAAACAGAGATAATGAGAGGGACAGAGACAAAGCATCCCACAAGAAAGCTGTGCTTTAAGGGTATCAAGTTTTATGGGCTGATTTAAAGACTCTCAAGACTCTCGGTGACATTTTTCATTACTAATGGTCAGCCTGCAAGACTCTTAAGTATGTACCATATACTTCATTCTTGAATTGGGTGTCATCCTGGCAGTTGTCTGAAAGTAGCTTTGGTGATAATTTTCAAAGGAAGGAAGGCAATGGTTCAAGGTGGAGACAAACGTGCCTGTTCACTCTTGAACAGACAAAGGGAACCTGGGTTGATCTAAAGGGGAGTGCAAGGGGGAAACTTCAAAGGCTGTCTCCCTTTGAGCTCCGTTGCCTCCCTGATTCCTTGTCAATAGTCTCATGAGACAAACATAGGTTTGGGGGCATGGGCCCTTTCCCTGTTGCTGTCTTGGTTATTGTGCAACAAGCAAGGAGGCCATTGTCACTTATGAAATGACCAGCATGTATGTCACTTATTCCCAAACCCACCAGCGTGGTAGCCCTAGGCATGTGTCACAGTCATCTGCCACATAGCAGCATCAGCGGAACCCCACCTGACCTGGTAACCCATATCTGTGCCATTACAGCTAAGCACCTCTCCCACCATGCAATGCTCTCCTGCAGCACCCACGGGAATGAGCCCTGTGAAGAGT
Source organism: Micromys minutus (assembly GCF_963924665.1). NCBI lineage: Eukaryota > Metazoa > Chordata > Mammalia > Rodentia > Muridae > Micromys > Micromys minutus. The sequence goes on from NC_137969.1 coordinate 67,161,425, forward strand.
GCCCAGTGTCATTTGTCCCCTGAGAGACTTCTCTTTCAGCAGGATGCTGTCCTACAAAGGGGACCTTTATCTTTTAGACTTTAAGTTTCTGCTAGATCAATAACTAACTCCCACTCTTCCACTTCCAAGTAGCTTAGGATCTATTTCTCAAAAACACTCTGAAACCACTTATAGTTTGGGTATATACCCTGATGAAAAATATCAAGAAGGTGACTATGAGCCTTTGGTTTTTTTCTCCATGAATATTCTGGGGGAGCTGTTCTGCAAGGGAATGGAGACCAAACACAGTTTGAGATACATTTTGGATTTCTTTATTACTAACAGTAACTTAGTGCCTTATTTATCCTCAAACATTGGTTTTCAAAATTCAACCATGACCTATGGGCCACATCTGCTCACTTGGAGTCCACTATGGCCTCAGACAGACCAACTGGTTGAAAGCAAGCATGTGGAACCCACACGTTCTATGCATCTTGTTTCCCCAAGACGCATAAAACTCCATCCTCACCAGTCACTGGCACACACTTTCCTATGCCTTGTGCTGCACTGTCACTGGATACTCAGACATGAAGTCACAGAACTAGCAGGTCACAGAAAAGGAGAAAAAACTTGGAATTGTAGCTAACACTCTGCAAATGCTATACTTGTGAGCCTGGAAATGACAGAACTGAGACACATTGGAAATGCCCCCCAGCCCAACCCACACCCCCATGCTGTCTTTAAGGAGCATGTAAAAGATACAGCCAAGGTCCTGTGGATTATAGCGTGAAAACTGATGTCTTTGAGTCTCGAAGGCTCAGCAAGAGAAAGGAAAGCTATGTGGAAGCTTCTGCTTCTGTGTTGCTCTGGGCACTGTTTCCCTGGGATCTTATCTGCTTTACCTGAAACTCTGACAGCATTCTTAGTCAGACGGTTCAATCACATTCTGTTTTTTGATCTTACTCTTTGAATAGGGTGTTTTATTTACTGGCTTGTCAGAAGTATCTCATTGAACCTGGGATGGGAAGAGGTTCCCTCTGACCTGTAGCTCTTTTCTAGTGACTTGGATTCGTTTACCCAAAGATTTCTAATTGTTTGTAGAAACTTACAGAACTAAGTTCCAGGGGGAGAAAATTCAAAAAAGAAAAAAGAAAAAAAATAAATAAAGGAAGGAAGGAAGGAAGGAAGAAAGAAAAAAAGAAAAAGACAAAGAATAAAAGAAAGACAGTGAGAATTTCTTCAGAATCAGAACCAGGGTCCATTTGTCTCAGGAATGCTATCCTTTTGAAATATTTCTCCCCTAAATGTGTAACTTTTGTAAAGGTTTCTCTCTCCAAATCCTATTCCATTATTTTTAAATTCCACTATTTAAAAATTATTTTTAATTCTTTTAAAGTAAGTTTTAAATTCCATTATTTTTAAATAAATTATAGTATTTTAAATTATTTTAAAATTCCATAAATTTTAACTTTACATATTTTAAATTTTAAATACTATTTCACATTTTCATGTGAAACTATGTCCCCACCCCTGCATAGAGCAGTCAGCTCCTGTATTGGAAACACTTTGTTATTATGATTCAAACTCCATCCTATCAACAGCCCTGTGGATTATGGGCAGATTTTCTCCTTCCCTTGTATTCCCAATGAACTGCTGCACTCAATTATTAGCATTTTAACTGAGAACATAGATTGAACAAATTATTCTGTATCCCTAGCTTTCCAGTTTGCTATGGAGTCATACCCTTCGTTGTCCTCTTACAGCTCGTTAACCAGAGAGCCTCCTGTTATTTCTGACCTTAACAAAATAAGGAAGTCTACCCTCAACTCTTAACCAACCTTTTCCATTTGAGAGAATCCCCACCTTTAGATGAACTAGATAGAATACACTGCTTTTTGTGGTAACCACGTGGGTATTCTAAAGAAGTTTCTCAAAACTGTGAAATTGAATATTCTTATTTTTGACCCACAGGCAGTCTTATACTTGGGATTATAAAAGTCACTTGGATTCTGTGACTTTTAATTTAAGTGAAATTTAATTGAATTTAAATTTAAGAAAAAGAAATGCAATACTTACCTGTGTGAGGAGGTGCATACCTAGGATCCCAGAACTTAGGTTGTAAGGAGTCAGGAATTCTATGTCATCTTTATACACAAAGCAACTGCAAGACCAGCCTGGACTACATGAGACCCTGTCTTGCAAAATGGCTGTGGGTGAAGACACACACCACCAAACCTGACAACCTGAGTTCAATCCCTAGGACCTGCAGGATGAAAAGAAAAACTGACTCAGCAGTCTATTCTCTGACTTTTACAAATCTGCCTTGGCACACATGCTTGTGTGTGGTAAACACACACACACACACACACACTAAATTAAAATAATAAACATTTAAAATAAACACAAAAGGGGTAAGAAATGTAAGATTTAATAAGTTCTCCTGCAATTTCTTTTGTTATATGTAACTATGGACTTAATTCTGGTCCAAGAGACATTTGTGTTTCTAATACACCCTTATATAAACTGGATAAACTTATATCTGAGCATATCAATCTTCAGATAATTAACTAAACTGGTTAATAAAAGGCTAAATGGAGGGGGTTTTATAATGATTAATTCTTTTATTGATCAAACACTAAGGCTTTCTTTTTCAGGCATAAGCATTATAAAACTTGGTCATACTTTGAAGCTAGACATTTCTTTTTCCCTTAGCTTGATCTTAGAAGGCAGGTACTGCTGTAAGCAGTGAATAAGGGAACTATAATTAACCCTGCAGAGCTTGGATCACTGTGGAGTTTTTCACCCAACAAACATCTTTGTAATACTATTCCTATCTGATTTTTTTAAAGTTTGTCAGAAGGAGGTATAGACTTGGAGAAAATAAGCAATCACTGATTTGTGAAGAGATATTATATAGACTGTGTCCTGGACTACAGCTGATCAGGCGTCCATAGCCTTCATCCACTGCGCTATCTCAGATCTATGCCTAAAATCTATAGTAAGTACTCCTGTGTCTTCCCTGCAAAGTCCCTTTGGTTTCAGGCTCTATCTTCAAAACTAAAAATCAAAATCAAGGCCTTAAGGACACTGGTAAGTGTTCTGTCACCGAACTACACCCCTGCCCCACCAAACCCCCATTTGGAGCCTGAAGTTTAGAACTTATTCTGAAAGATGTCTAAGCCAACAAACTACCATTGTATGAACTGCCTTTCCAATTTGCCATTCAGAGGCTGAAGAAGCTATCCCATTCAAGCAACTCAAAGCAAGTAGTACAAGACCTTGCTTGGGACCCACATGGAATGAATTGTTGTTTTACTATATCAATTTGGACTTACAGAAGGACTTACTTCTGAAGGAAGGTATTCACACATACATATGGTGTCTTAGCCAGAATTTCTATTCCTGTACAAACATCATGACCAAGAAGCAAATTGGTACCAGCAGAGCGGGGTTTTCCTGTGACAATCTGACTATGTTTTGGGGAGGATTGTGGAAGGAGTTTGGAACTTTGAGCTAGAAGAGCCACTGGGATAGTAAGAGCTCTGTGGGATGTTCTGTAGGAGCTTGGAAGATAATGTTAAGAACAGTGCAGAAGATGGGAGCCTGGCTTGTGAAAATATACTTGTCATAGCTGTTGCTGTTTGATTGTGCAGATGCTGTGGTTTTGGTTATCTGGGGCTGATGAATCAGCTGTGATTAACAAGATACCAGAACTACTAAAGCAAAACCTTCGTATTACTGGAGACTACTGATGCTAATCAGCTGGAGCTAAGAAATTAGTGGTGATTAAAAAGAGACCAGCATCACTGAGGTGAAATATTCTGAGATGTGTTTTCTGAGAGCACAAAGAAGCTGCTTTCCAGAGATAGCCAAGGTTGTACCTTGTGCTGTAGGTCTACTTGGTAATGTGTAAGAGTCAGCCAGGTGGTACTGGTTTTGAAGGAATGAACTGGTCATGACAAGCAGCTGAGGCTCGGCACCGTGAGAAACCATGGAAGGCCATTGGTGAAGGTGCAGCCTCAGTTGCAATTAGTGCTCCAGGATTTTCAGTAGTGTTTTGGAGATGCCAGTACCATGGGATGACCACCAAGAACAGCAGTGGCAGTGGAGAACAGGCAGCTGGAACCTAGAAGACAAGGTGTGTGCTGCAAAGGGCAGAGCTAGAGAAGTGACCCAAGTCCTTAGAGGACCCCAGAGGTTCATGACTGGATCCCAGACACTGGATGGTTAGAATTTGATTTTGCTTTTGATTGTGATTATGCCCTGATATTTTTGCCCTCTTGAAAGAAGAAGTAGAGCCCACAGTTAAGAGACTTTAAATTGTAAAAAGACTTTGATTTTTAAAAGAGACTTGATATTTTAAAGGGATTGCAATTTTAATATGTAAGAATTTGTAAAGACTGTGGAACTCCTAAAGTTATTTAGATCTTGGGGATAATAAGGAAGTAAGGGTTGAGACTTAATAGTGTTGTGTTTGCATGTCAAGTTAACAAGGGGTCAATTATACTGGCTTGTTTTGTGTTAACTTGACACAAGCTGGAGTTATCACAGAGAAAGAGACCTCAGTTGAGGAAATGCCTCCATGAAATCCAGCTGTAAGGCATTTTCTCAACTAGTGATCAAGGGGAGAGGGCCCATCCCACTGTGGGTGGTACCATCACTGGGCTGGTAGACCTGGGTTCTATAATAAAGCAAGCTGAGCAAGCCAGGGGAAGCAAGCCAGGAAGTAATATCTCTCCATGGCCTCTGCATCAGCTCCTGCTTCCTGATATACTTAGGTTCCAGTCATGACTTCCTTTTGTGATGAACAACAATGTGAAAATGTAAGCTGAATAAACCCTTTCCTCTCCAACTTGCTTTTTGGTCACGATGTTTGTGAAGGAATAGCAACCCTGAATAGACATAATGTGAACACCCTTGTAGGGAGAAATCTAAGGCACATATTTTTCCAAGTTGTCACTTGAGGTTTTAGCAGAAACTTAGTAAAGTGGACTTTCCAAATCTTCAAGTCAGTAATTTTATTTGATCAGCTGTGTCTGGATCCTATAGCTCAATAATTTTTAAAAATCATGATAATAAGGAGCTGGAGAGATGGCTCAGAGGTTAAGAGTACTGTCTGCTCTTCCAGAGGTCCTGAGTTTTATTCCCAGCAACTACATGGTGACTCACAACCATCTGTAATGGGATCTGGTGCCCTCTTCTGGCCTGAAGGCATACATACAGGCAGAATGCTGCATACATAATAAATCTTTTTTTAAAAGACCAAAAATATCATGATAATATAGTTCAATAGGAGCATATGCAATTAAGTCATAGCAAGATAAAGATTACTTAAAATTTATTTTTATTTCCCTTAATATGAACATTAATAAAGGGGTATTGTTTTGCAAAATGGATAACTGGCTCTCACAAGTCCTCTGGGCCACAGATCTACTGAAAACTAAATTCAACTATCAACTCTACATTCCTCCAACCCCCACTGCCATAGGTAGGAAATCCTTAGGTACAAAGGAAACACTGAGCAGACAGACAGGCTTGGTTCCTAATCTAGAATGTTCTTGTGTGGCTTCCCAAACTGTCTTGGGAGCAATGACCTCAATTTCCAGGATTAAACATTTTAAAATTGTGTCTGATTTTTCACCTTAAATAAAGATGGACATTTTAAAGAACAACTCAGAATGTCTAATCCAATGACATTTGTGTGAATAATGGCTTCACCTAAACCTCTATCCTCTTTTGCTTTTATTTCCTGATCAAGTGCATATATGACAGGCAGCATTCAAGAACAGTAACAGCAAAGCTTCAGAATCCTCACAGCCCTGCAATAGTACTTTCTGCCACTGAGAAACAAATTTATTCAGCTCACAGTAAAGTTACTTTCTATACTCCAAGCCAGCACTTAAGTTTCCTCCAGTTGGGCTGAAGAGATGGCTCGATGGTTAAGAGCACTGACTGCTCTTCTAGAGGTCCTGAGTTCAATTCCCAGCAGCCACATGGTGGCTCACAACTGTCTGTAATGGGATCTGACACCCTCTTCTGGTCTGTCTGAAGACAGCAACAGTGTACTCACATATATAGAGTAAATAAATAAATCTTTAAAAAAAAAAAAAAAATAGTTTCCTCCAGTGATCAGCCAGACCTCCATGCAGGGAATCGTGTTTTCTGCCTTGAGAGCTCCCAACACTGGCCACAGCTGCCCATCTTATTTCCAGGGACAGAATGACAGATAGGGTGAAGGGAAGCCAGAGAAAATATGATGTACCTAGGACGTGACTGGTCTAACCATCTGAGTCTCAGTATGAGAGATAGAAAACCGGCAAGAAGTAGTAAGATGCAGCCAAGGCAGGACTTTGAACTTTGTGGGCACTGGGTTGTTTCCCTATCTTCCTTACTTTTATATATATTGACATAAATAAACTCATAATAACTGGCATATCTTAACTACTTGTTTCTTCTTTGTGGTCCAGAGGCTCCTGAGTAACAATGGAATGAAGGGAAAAATGTCCTTTATTAATTTCTGGGGTTTTTTCCTTATCTTGTTTTGTATGATTGATTAACTGGAATTACAGTTGATGCTACCTCACCAGGCTTGTCTCCCTAAACAGCTGGAATGTAGAGGTAGAAAAAGAATTAACAGTGAAATGTGACCAGTTAGTCATGGATTCCTGTCTAATTGCCTTAGTGATAAATCATGCTTATCTGTCCCCTAAGTATTAAATACTAAATCAATAGTAACAAAAAATGCAAGACTCATAAAAATGAATTAAAGGCACAGAGCACAGAAATCATACACACAGGCAATAACCACATGACAGAAATTGTTGGACTAGCACTCAGGAATAGATGCTACCTCTTCTGTATGGATATGTGTGAATTCAAGGCCATAACTTCAAGGCTAGCAAGGACTACAAAGTTAGATCCTATCTCAAAACAAACAAAGAAGAAATTGTTCTGAAGGAAGAGAAACTGAAGTCTTAAAGTATCAGCCATTACTTTTCTCATGAAGGCAATGAAGCATAAAACACATACTGAGTTAAGTAGACGCAGATGTGTGGCAAATTTAGATGATGTTTTTAAGCATAAATTCTAATGACTAAGTAAGTGCAGAAGATGCTAATAATGTGCTAAATATTTAATATGAATAAATAGTTTACAAGACTTTGTAAGAGACAGGAAGCAGTTTTTAGAAGCCAAACCAAAAAGGGTGGGCTTGGAAGTGACTTGAAAGAGATGCAAGAAGTCTTGGCGAGATCATGACTCATGGAGTCTGGCATTGCTTTAGCTCAGTTTGACTAGAGGTTGGTAAGATCAGAGGTCCTGGAGTTAAGTTTGTCTCTCTAGTGAGTGAGAACACGCTTAAAAGTGAAAGATGGTTATAAACTACTGTTTTATTCTTCTCCTTTTATGTTAGGATACAATGATGAAGGCAACTTCATTTAATTTGGGTGTCATGATTTCATAGGGTTAGAATCCATGATCATCATGGTGGTAAATATGGTAGGCAGCAGGCAGGCAACTATGGTGCTGCAGCAGTATCTATGAGTTTACATTTGTTCTACAAAGCACAGGGTAGAAAGAGAGAGAGTGCTAACTGAAAACTTCACGGGATTTTTTGGAACTTCAAAGCCCCCAGTAACACACCTCCTCCAACAACACCACACCTCCTAATCCTTCCCAAACAGTTCTACTAGCTAGGGACTAAGCATTTAAACATATGAGACACAGAAGGGACAGTCTCATTCAAATAACCATAGTTATCATGTATATTCAATAACATGAGAGAGCTTGGACCAATCAATAGAAAGATTTAAAGACAGAATTAAAGATTTCTCAAAAAGAAATCCCACTGTAGGTCAGATTCGTCCCTACCTGAAGCCCAACCCACCAGTAAGACAGGCTGCCCTCTGGCTTTCACTCTTGCCTAGCATCCCACACAATCTCATATCAGTACATGTCAACAATCATGTATGTTTATGAATGTATACGTATGTATGGTGTGTATGTGGATATGTAGTATATGTGTGTGCAGTGTGTGTATCTGTGTGTGTGTGTAGTATGTGTAGCGTATGTACATGTGTAGCATATGTGTATAGTATGTATGTGTATATAGTATGTGCATATGTTTCGTGTGTTTTATTCCAATGGTAAAACACTGATACAGGTGGCTATAAGCAGACTCAAAATCTTAATCACCAAAACCCACAAAAGATATTTTTCCTCAGTAGTGAATATTTACTGTGAGTCAGTAAGAGTTTATTCGTCGGGTCAAAATAGACCCAACTCAACAGGAAGGAGGTTGCTGGGAAGGGAGGGGCTTATATGCAAACAAATTCTCTAGCCAGGAAATAACATGAGTCACTTTTGCTGAAAATAAAAGAATCTCACCCAGACTGATACCAAGAAATATCATCCTATGAACAGTTCTAAATGGTAGAGAATTCATGGCATTCAATGAGTACTCTGACTAATTCACACCCTTAATGACAAATCACAGACTTCAATCTTTCAAGGCAAAATCATGGGAACAGACAGGAACAAACATTTACAGTTTCTATTAGAAAAAACAGATATATTTGGTTATATGATTCATATGGTTATATGCAGATATATATGGTCTGCATCAGATGATGACCCTCTTGCTGGCAGAGTCCCAAGATAGGTATCATTTGGTTGAGACAGCCAACATAAATACATGTTTTCCTAAGAATGAGTAAGAATACAATTCTGGAGAGAAGAATATGCAATGGGTCACCCTAAACTTCAATGTCAGTGCAATAATAAAAGAAATTCCTGGCCTGGAGAGACAACTTGTTAGTTACAAACAAGTGTGATTCTTCCAGAGGATCCAAGTTCAAATCCCAGAACCAACAGATTCATTGGCTTATAAATGCCTGTAACTCCAGATCTTGAGGCTCCAATACTATCTTCTAGCTGCTGTAAACACTGAACTAATATTTTTATACAGTAATTTTAAAATAATAATAATAATAATAAATAAATTTTTTTTAAATTTGTAAAAAGAAATACTACAATTTTAAAATGTTTGAGACACCACCCAGATTATTATTATTATTATTATTTATTATTATTTATTATTATTATTATTATTATTATTATTATTATTATATATTTTATTTATTGGTTTGGGGGAATCATGACATATGCACACCATCAGAGGACAATTTATTTAAGACTATTCTTTCTATAATGTAGTCCAAGGGATTAAATTCATATTGTCAGGAATGACAGCAAGCACCTATAATCACTGAGCAATCTCCCCAGGGCTCAGCCCACTTAATAATTAAGCAAGAGCAAAAATAATCATGAATGTAAGGAGTTTAAAAAGTTCTTCACTGACATCAGGTATTCATTTAAGTCAATGGTCCTCAACCTTCCTAATGCTATGACCCTTTAATGCAGTTCTTCATGTTATGATGTCTCCCAAGCATGAAATTATTTTTTCTTGCTACTTCATAGTTGTAATTTTGCTACTGTTATGAATTGTAATGTAAATATTATTTTTCCTGGTCTGTGACAACCCCTGTGAAAGGATCATTTGAGCCCCCAAAGGGGTCTCCACCCACAGGTTGAGAACCACTGACTTATGAAGACCTTGGAATCAAACCATTGACATCTGAAATAATCAGCAAGTAAGAATGTGAATAAGAGCTAGGTGTGGTGGTACACATCTTCAGCCCCAGCACTAGGGAAGTGAAGCAGGCTAATTTGTATGAGTTTGAGGCCAACCTGGTCTACAAAGTGAGTGCCAATACAGCCAAGGCTACACAGAGAAACCCTGCCTCAAAAAAAAAAAAAAAAAAAAAGGAGAGTGAGTAACTGAGAGAGAAACAGAGAGACAGAAAGAGAGAATAAAGATAAGGGCTCTCCCCTGAGCTTTAGAAATGCCCTGAAAGACTTTCTCCATATGAAGCCTGTCTTTGACTTTCATGACCCCATCTCTTGTAGGTAGTACTTCAATGTGTCACTTACTTCACTGATCACTAATTTCACATTATTATCTTTGTAAAATAGTTCATTTTCTATCAAAGGTACTCTGCCTTTGAGCCCAACAAGGGTTCAGCCTAGTAAGGGCCCCATCATTCCTTTACCTCCTCCTGCTTTGCACTGATTATCCAGTCGCATCAGACTGTGAAATGAAGCTTACCAATGGGAGGAGGTGAAGTCACCACCTCCAGGAGGATAGAACAGCCCATTCTGGGCAAATGTGTTTGTCAGCCTGCCTTGGGTTGTGGCATAATCTTCTTGACCTGCTTTCGCATTGTATGTCCTTTTGGGCAATAACTATTATTCTTTTCTCAACAACACTGGAGTTTCCTTCCCGACCCTCTTTTTATAAGCAAGAGTGTTCCATTGGTTTAAATTGTTAACTCATTTGAAGATTATCCCAGGAGTATGAGAAATCTTTCAACAAAGTATCTATTCTCTAAAAAAGTATTTGTTTCCTCATATTTACACTAGGCTGGATTTAGGAGATAAACATGGAACAAGTGGGATACCTCTGAAGTGTGAAATAACAAATAGGGGAGAACCACGGAATGGAACTAACATTTATTAAGCACCAAGTCTCAACAATATTCGCGCCGTCGATGTAGAACAGACAGTAATTATGAGACCCTGTCTGTCTTCAATAGAATTTATGCCCTAGCCGAGAAACCAAGTTAAACACAGAGCCTATTTTGAGGAAATAAATTTTGAGAATTTTCCTGACCAGTTTTATCAGCGTTTAATACAAAACAATCTGGTCCAAATAAATGTTTACCCATCGGAGTGGTCTGAATGAAAAAGGTGCCCCGTAGGCTCATTTATGTAAATCCTTAGTCCCCAGTTGTTGGCTGTTTGGGAAGGATTTGAAAGTGTGGTCCTGTTGGAGGAGGTGTGTCACTGGGAGCAGGCTGGAGGTTTCTGAATCACCCTACGATCCCCAGCCTGTTCTCTGTCTTCTACTTACAATTCAGATGTGAGCTCTCAGCTGTTCCTGCTGTCATGCCTTTGCTCATCATGGACCCTAACTCTCTGAAACCATACACTCAGTTAAACCCTTTCTTTTATAAGTTCCCTTGACCATGATGTTCTATCACAGAAATAGAAAAGTAACTAATGACCCAGGGTTCTCATGTAGAAAGAGTCTAGGGAAATGAAATATTTAAGAGCATAGCCCTCCATAAACTGTTCAATTCCCTATGCACAACACTACAACTTCCACTCTCTGAACATTGTTATATGAAATGTCCAGGGAAGGTACTAGATGTAGTCCTCTCTAGAATTCAGGAAAGAGCATATACATTTATATGGAGAACTTTTACATTTTAAGATGGTTTTATGTAGCCCATGCTAGCCTTGTAATTACTGTGACACCAAGGATGACCTTAAATTTTTTGTTCTTTTTTTCTCTAACTCTGTAGAGCTGGATTAATAGGCATTTGGTGTTGTGGATGAAGACCAGTACCTAGCCTTGTGCAAAGCAGTCTAGCAATTAAGCTATTTCCCAAGTCCTATGTTCAGAAACGTGGAAGCAATAAAATGACTAAAGTTGCCTGTTTTTCTTTTCCACAATGAACCAGTAATTTCTATGTTAAAATGTCCTTCCTCAGGATAAAAATGTTGATTGGTCTAAATTCCCACCAACTGACTGTGAACAAATTATCTTGCCCACATGTCTTTCAATCCTTAGTTCTTAGAGAGTGGTACAATTAGGTGTTATTTACTGGAGTGGATGTGGCCCTGTTGGAAGAAGTATGTCACTGTGGAGTGGGCTTGGAGGTCTTACATGCTCAAACTATGCCCAGTATGACACAATTCCCTTCTGCTGTCTTCAGATCAAAATGTAGAACTCTTGGCTCAACCAGCACCATGTCTGCATGCATGCTGCCATGCTTTTCACCATGATAATAATGAACTAAACCTCTGAAACTATAAGCCAGTCGCAATTAAGTGTTGACCTTATAAGTGTTGCCTTGGTCGTGTGTGTCTTCACAGCAGTAAAACCCAAACTAAGACATCTGATAAGAGATTTAAAAAGCAACATAATTCCTTACATCCAAACCCAAGTGGAAAATGAGTGCAGCTATGGATTTACTTATCAAATATTTACTTGCTGTGTAACCTGCCATGTTCTGAAATGAGAGCATATAGATAGATAAAATAGTCTCTCCATTTAGAGACCTAAACTCTTAGGGATCAAAGTAAAATCAAATACTTTTAAAAAATGAATACCTAGCCAGGTGTGGTGATGTTGGTCTTTAACCCCAGTGCTTTGGAAGCAGAGGAAGGTGGATATGTGTGAGTTTGACATCAGCTTGGTGTATGTACTGAGTTCCAGGACAACCAAGTCTACATAGTAGACCCTGTCTCAAAAAGAGGAGGAGAAGGGGGAGGAAGAAAAGAAGGGAGGGAAAGACGAGGCATAAAAAATCATGTGCTGATTAATTCTTTCACAAAACATGACTGAGAAGCTGAAGAAAATAAAATTCAGTACCATAAATACTTAAATACCTCATGGTATACTAAGACAGGATGCTTTTGTGATCAGGAGTTAAGCAGGAAGAATTTGAAGAGTGGAGTCAAGAACCTGAGACATTTTTGTCAGTTTCTAGGTTTTTGGGCAGGGTACTGCTAGGATTAACACAGGAGGAGTAGGAAGAACCTGAAACAGACAAGCCCTAGAATCCTCTGCTCTGACTGAGTTATAGATAATGGTTTACATTCAAGCTACTGCTGCTCAGTCATGTGTATCAGCAGCAAACAAACTAACATTCTATTTGGAAAATTTTAACGGTTAGAATCTTCTGGGTTTTCTTTCTCCCTGTTTTTGTTGTTGTTGTTTGTTTGTTTGCTTGCTTGTTTGCTTGCTTAGTATACAGTATATGTGGAACTTTTGTGAGTATTTTGTCACAGTGACACAAAAATAACTAACAACCTCTGGAAAAAAATTAAATTTGGGACTTCACATGTAGAAACCATAAATCAAAACCCAACAACAATAAACAGAGAAAATGCCCACTATCTTCAAAAAAAAATCAACAGTAGAAGCATGGAGATGGTAGCACAAACCTTAAATTCCAGCAGAAACAGGTGGATCTCTGAGTTTGAGGCCAACCTGATTTACAGGGTGAGTTCCAGGACAGCCAGAGCTATACAGAGAAACCCTCAAACAACAACAACAAAAGAGAATCAACAGTAAAAATAATGGTTGACAATATATACAAAGAAATAAAGAAGTGAGACTCCAGAGAATCAAATAATACTATTAAGAAACAGGGGACAGAGCTAAACAGAGAATGCTCAGCTGAGGAGTACTGAATGTCTGAGAAGCACCTAAAAGAAATGCTCAGCATCCTTAGTCATCAAGGAAATGCAAATCAAAACAAACCTGAGATTCCAACTCATACCAGTCAGAATGGCTAAGATCAAAAACTCAGGTGACAGCAGATGCTGGTGAGGATGTGGAGAAAGAGGAACACTCCTCCATTGTTTTTCAGATTGCAAGCTGATACAACCACTCTGGAAATCAGTCTGGCTGTTCCTCAGCAAATTGGACATAATGCTACCTGAGGAACCCAGCTATACCTCTCCTGGGCATATACCCAAAAGATGCTCCAACATACAACAAGGACACATGCTCCATTATGTTCATAGCAGCCTTATTTATAATAGCCAGAATCTGGAAAGAATCCTTCAACAGAAGAATGGATACAGAAAATGTGGTACATATACACAATGGATACATAATACTCAGCTATTAAAAACAATGACTTCATGAAATTCCTAGGCAAATGGATGGAACTAGAAAATATCATCCCAATGAGGTAACCCAGTCACAAAAGAACACTCATGGTATGTACTCACTGTTAAGCGGACACTAACCAAAAGGTTGCAATACCCAAGAAAACATTCACAGACCTTATAAAATTCAAAAAGAAGGAAGACCAAACTCTGGATTCTTCAGTCCTTCTTAGGAGGGAGATCAAAATACTCACAGGAGGAAATACAGGGACAAATAGAGGAACAGGAATTGAAGAAAAGATCATCCAGAGACTGCCTCACCTGGGGATCCATCCCATATGCAGCCACCAAACCCAGTCAGTATTGCTGATGCCAAGAAGTGCTCACTAGCAGGAATCAGATATGGATGCCTCCTCAGAGGCTATGCCAGAGTCATACTGATACAGTTGAAGATGCTTGCAGCTAACCATTGGACTAAGTATGTGGATCCCAATGGAGGAGCTAGAGAAAGGACTGAAGGAGCTGAAAGGGTTTACAATCCTATGGGAATAACAACATTATCAACCAAACAACCCGCCCTGAACTCCCAGGGACTAAAATACCCACCAATGAGTTCACATGGAGAGAGACCCATGGCTCTAGTTGCATATGTAGCAGAGGATGGCATTTTCTGGCATCAATAGGAGGAGAGACCTTTGGTCCAGTGAAGGCTCAGTGTAGGGAATTTCTCAGGGTAGGGAAATGCCAAGGTGCTAAGGTGGAGTGGGTGATTGGGAGTGGGAGCTTCTTCATGGAAACAAGGGGAGGGGAGAGGGTAAAAGGGATAACATTTAAAATGTAAATACAGAGAATACCCAATAAAAATTATTTTAAAAAATAATGGTTGATGGGAGGTTGAGGCAGGTGGACCATGAGTTCTGAGTTGGAGACTAGTCTAAACTGTATAGTAAGACGCTGCCTAAAAAAAAAAAAAAAAAAAAAAAAAAAACAGTATGATTAAATTTTTAACAAAAAAAAATCTGGTAGATGATGGAAGGAAAGAATAGATTCAAATTGTTTTAATTAATTTAATTACTTCAAATCATTAAGGGGAAGGATGTAGGTCAGGGGCAGAACTCTTTCCTAGAAGGCCTTGGATTATCCATCATGAGCACAGCAAAACAACAACAAACACCAAAAAACTGCAATAAAATAAAATAAAATAAAAACAAAAGGCTGAACCCAGAGGGATTCCATGAGTGTAGTGGTACATGCCTTTAATCCCAGCACTTAGGAGGCAAACAGATTTCTGAGTTTGAGGCTGTATTTGTGTACAGAGAGGACCAGGACAGCCAGGGCTACAGAATGAGGCCCTGTCTCAGTGGTTTTCATGTGGAAGGAAGATGAAGCTGGGCACACATACAGCACCACCTCCTCCATAGTCTGAGGTAAACCTGGACAACAGACAGATCCTGTCTCGGGATACACAAAAGTAAATGGACCCAAATGGAAGCTCAAAACTGCAAAAGACAAAGAAATTCAACAGAAAGACTTGATATATGGGTCTATCCTTATAAAAATGGACAATGTAAATAGTGATTTATTATGTGTTATATAGAGAAAGATATAAGGAGAGAAAATTGAAAGTTCTATCATCAAGGGCATTGGCCTAGAATGAAGGTATTGATTTAGCTTAGATTTTAATAAATCTCTTCCCTTGGGCTAGGGAGCTGGCCTAGTCAATAAAAGCTGCCAAGTTTGTCATTCTGAATTCATTCCCATGAACACACGCACAATAGGAAAGAACTAACTCTCCTAAGTTGTCCTCTGACCTTCATGCGTACACCCTGATACACACATGCATGCATACGTACTAAGTAAATAAATGTAGAAGTATCAAAGATGCATATAAACACTCAATAAACAGTAAAAGTTAAATAGCCAGTAAGCTAATGAGAAGGTGGGACGTTTAAGAATGACTCATTTGAACTGGAGGGATGACTCAGTAGTTAGAAGCATTGCTACTCTTTCACAGTATCAGAGTTCCATCCCTAGCAGTCACACTGGGAGATCCACTACGAAGTCCTGCTCCAGGGAATTCAACATCCTCTTATGGCTCTCACGGGCAACTGTACTCACATACACAAACCCACACAGAGATATGCATGTCACTACACACAATTCCATAAAAAATAAAATATTTAAAAATAATTCTTTGTAGACCAGGTTGGGCTTGAACTCAGAGATCCACTTGCTCTGGCCTCCTGAGTGCTGGGATTAAAGGTGTGCCCCATCACTAAGCTGCTGAGCTCTCAAGTGCTTAGTAGTTCTACCAGTTAAACCTTGACCATAAGCATCTGGTTCCTGGGAACGTCACAGAAAATGATTTTTCAACAAATGAGAACTTCAGGATAGAAGTCTATAAAGAGAGCTGGGGTGTGTCCTAGTCATTGAGCACTGGCTTATCATGACAAGGCTCTACCCAGGTGTCAGTAACCAGGGTAGAACCCCCAAAGTGGCTGGTGTCTCCCCTCCCCCTCATCCCCACTCCATTTCTACTTCCGGTCTGCATGGCCACTCCCATAACCATCCCAGTATTATTTATTCTCTCTTTATATTTCCATGTCATCTTTTCTGGTGACACCCTGCTCCTGCATTGACTGACACCTGCTTACCTTGGGTTCCAAACACCCTCTCATCTTTCCTGCCCCCCTTCCACACTCCTCCAGACAGTGTGTGGTGCCTCCTGCCATGCTCCTCAGAGGCTCAACCACAGCCTTCCCCACACAGCACCCCTCAACACAACACTAGCTGGGCAGAAGGCAGTGTTGTTTCTCTGATCACTCGGGGCTCACTGCATGTTTGTGTGGATAACAATGAAATCTGGTCATGAGACTGACAGCAAATGATAGCGAAGATCTGGATACTGGTCTTGCTACTCTGTGTAAGGCAGACTAACTCTGAACATCTTCTCTTCACCTGAAATAAAGACATCGTGTGAGACCCACTTCAGGATTCACAGTGGTCTTTCAGTCTGCAAACCACATCACTCTTGTGGGATAGCAGCATTCAGCATCCCTGAGACTACACATTAGTCCTTATGACTGAGTGTTTTTTCTTAAATCTCTTCCACTAGCATTTGTCAACAAATACTCTGATTCTATAGATTGATAGTCATACAATCTAAGCTCAACTTTACTGGTTTCCTTTTCAGCAGATAATTAATTCCTACGTAACTGCCAAGTATTTCATTGACAAGATGTTTGTCCTTCACCTCAGGGTCAATTAGGATGCCATTTTTACCCACATGGAGGCTCAACTGTGCCCCCTCCCCACCCCTGCTTCCATAGCCAATGCTGTGGCAAGTCCTCTATGCACATCAGTGAACTGACACACAGGTCCCCGGTGTTACCTCAGTCTCTAGGCCAAGTGCTGGGAATATGGGAGCATCATGATGGATCCTGTCCCTCTTTCGATGATAAAAGTCACTCCGAATCACTGCCTGGCAGTAGAACTCTTATTCTGCTGTTTCTCTCCGTTTAGTTTCTCCTTCCCTTTTCTATCCCATAAAGTGGGGAGTGAAGTGGGGAACAGAAAACCAAAGAAGACACATTTTAACCATTCGCTATCAGTGAATCCATTCCCTTCCAGGGCTGTTCAACTCTCATATGGTTCAGGAAAACTAAGAATTCCAAATTTCTTTGGATGCTTAAATTGGATCTGGCCACTCAGAACTCCTTTAAAAGTACTCACATGTACATTTACACAATGGAGTACTACTCAGCTATTAGAAACAATGACTTTAAAGAATCCCTAGGCAAATGGATGGAACTAGAGAATATCATCCTGAGTGAGGTAACCCAGTCACAAAAGAACACTCATGGTATGCACTCACTGATAATTGGATACTAGCTCCAGAAAGCTCTGAATACCCAGGAAACAACTCTCAGACCATATGAAGAGCAAAAAGAAGCAAGACCAAAATATGGAAGCCTCAGTCCTTCTTAGAAAAGAAAAAGAAAAAAAACTGTATTCATCATATATTATTATGTAACAAATTTTGTGAGCTGTAATAATATTTTATAAAATAAAAAATAAATATTGAATTAAAAAAGTACCCACATGTGTCACGAATTAAACACGTTTCCAGAGTGACAAGTGGCAGGCCTCCTCTGGAAAGAAGTGGAAATATATTACCTTTGCCTTAGACTGTCCTCTGTAAAACCTCACAGTATACACAGCACAAATATGCCCTGAGTAGAAAGGCTGGAGATGAAGACAGAACATCCTCAGATATGCAAAAGAGTCACATGCCAGGGCCTTGTGACATTTTCAGGAAAATAAATGCAAATGCAAAATACATTAAGCAAAACAAACCAGATGCACAAAGACAAACACCACATGTTTGGGACTGGAGAGATGGCTCAGTGGTTAAGAGCACCTATCATTCTTACAAAGGACACTTGCCAGTATCCACATAGTGCTTCACAACCATCCATAACTCCAGAGCCAGGGGACCGCATTCTCTCTTCTGCTCTCTGCAGACCCTGGTGTGCACAATGATATATAAACATGTATGCAAGCTAAACACTCATGTAAATAATTTTTAAATAAATCTTTTTAAAAATATCATATGTTCATATATGAGAAATACTTTAAGGATGCAAAGGATCCAAAACAAGAGAGCAAGTAAGATAAATATAATGTTATTTCCTAATTTGTTGTTTGGATTTCCCCCACCAAAATATAATATCACCATACAATTTCATGCTGTCTTTGTACACATGAAGCATCCCATGGTACCAAAGATGTACACAAATGTTGCAGTGGTGTACAGGATTCAGTACAACTTTGAGATGCAGTATTTTTTGTTAGCTTTGGTTTTCTTAAAATGCCACATTTTTACAGTATGACAGACCATAACACTATTTTTGTGTCCCTGCAGGAACTGGGCCAGTATCCACACACTTTATTTTAATAACCTACTATATAATAGGTGTTGAAATCTATTACTGGGTTGTTCTGATGGAAAAGTTTAGAGATGTGTTGCAAGAAAAGAATTTCTATTTTCTCCTTTGAGAAGGAACTGCGGACTTTCACACCACAGTCAAGCTTCCACGATAAAAGTGGTTGGGTCTTGAGTGCCTCCCTGTGACAGGACTATGGGATACAACTTTTCTCTTTCATTCTTTTTCTTCCTTCCTTCCTTCCTTCCTTCCTTCCTTCCTTTCTTGTTTTGTTTTTCTTTGTTCATTTGTTTGTTTGTTTGTTTAGACAAAGCTTTTGTGTGTAGCCTTGACTGTCCTGGAACTTTCTTTGTAGATCAGGCTAGCCTCAAACTCCAGAGATCTATATGCCTCTGCCTCCAAGTGCTGGGATTAAAGGCATGCACCACCACTACCCGGTAGGACACACTTCAAAGGTTCCATACAGAAGGTAAAGCAAGCTCAGGGGAAATATTGGGGTTGGTCTTGTCAGCTGTGTATTCAGATGCTGCATTCTTTGCCCCAAGATGGGGTTACAGTCTGGACATGGACATTGTATTGACCAATGTGCTGTAAAGAGTGCTCCAGAATAGCCTCTGATTGGTTGATAAAGGGCTAGAGCATGTGACTGGGCAGGAAAGAAGGCGGAGCTTGAGATAAAGTACTGAGTCTCAGGTAGGAGTCATAAGAGAAGGAAAAAGACAGGGGAAGAAGGAGGTGGCCGGGAGGCAGGATGGACCATAAGGATTAACCATGAGCATGTGCTCAACAGAAAATCTCCCTGAAGACTCAACGTGGAGCAAAGCAAACACACCAAGACTCAGTTGGCAAATAACATGGGGCCTATGGATGAGATGTAAGTTAGAATAGCTAATAACGTGCCCAGTCTAGCTTGTTGATTAAAAAAAAAAAATACCAGCTTCAAGTGTCTTTTATTCAGGAGCTATATAGACTAAAGTGGGGCAGAGCCCCCCTGCATAAAATTACTTCAATACTTCCCAGAGTAGGAAAACCCACAAATGCTCACCATCACTTTAACACCGGGAGTCCCCTTTCTGACCAATAAGAACCCAACACAGCTGTTTCTGTTGGGTCCTTTATCTCATCTCTGAGTCCTGACGACCCTGCCAATTCTTACAGTAGACAGAAAAGGAGGCTCACTTACAGATGTGATAGAACGCAGCATGATTCAAAGTCCCCTTAACCCAGAAGTTGCATCTCAGTGTATGTCTTGGAGGAGGGGGAATCTGTTTGGGAATCTGTCACTTGGGCCTGTGTTCCCAGTAGATGACAAACATAACCATGACTGTACTGTTAACTCAGAAGTTATGACCTAGTCTAGGAAGATGTCCTTTCCACATGGGACCATGCAGCAAAAGAACAATGGGAAAGGCATTGAAACTTTCTTATACAGTTAGGAGGCTTGGGAAGTCCAAGCTCAAAGCCCTGGTAGATTTGGTGTATGATGGGCGCTTGCTTTCTCATGGTGTCCTTACATATTAAAATGAACAAAAGGGCTTCTGTGGCCTGATTCTTAAGAGCACTGATCCTGGGCTGGAGAGATGGCTCAGTGGTTTAGAGCACTGACTGCTCTTCCAGAGGACTTGAGTTCAAATCTCAGCAACCACATGGTGGCTCACAACCATCTGTATAGGGATCTGATGCCCTCTTCTGGTATGTCTGAAGACAATGACAGTGTTCTTATATAGAATAAATAACCCTTTTTTAAAAAAAAATCATCGATTCCACATGTTAGCTGCTTCTCATGCTATTGGAATAAAATACCCAACAAGTGCAACTTAACTTTAAAAAGGACTTATTTTGGCTCACAGTTTCAAGATCCCATCCTTCATTGCAAGAAAACATGGTATTAGGAGTGTGGGGCAGAGATCAGTGAGATCACTGTTTCCTCATAAGAAAGTCTTGTGTGTGACTCTGCCCTGACTTACATGGTCTCGGGAGGGATACAGTGTATTTGAGGGAAAGACTGGGGTCGTCCATATGGCCATGTTCGTGTGTCCCAAGCTTTCATGTCTCTTGGGTTATATTTTTTGGTGTAGTCTTTTGGGTAAAGAACACCCACAGCCCTGAGTAATATACAAAAGATCCAAAAACTCCTTGCCCCCCAAGAATGAATTTTAATACACTTGTATCTTCGTTTGTCATTAGAACTCTAAGGGGAGGAGAAGATAGTGCTTATGATTTCTTGGGAAGGGATTTTAGCTGGAGGGGTCAGCTAAGATAAAAAGTTATGATAGTGGAACCCTAGTGAGGCAAAACAAAATAGTCCTATGAAACAGAAAGAGGCATCTGGACCCCTTCTCTCCACCACAGGAAGCCACAGGGAGAAAATGCTTCTGCACAAGCCTGAAGGTAAACCCATCAGCAGCCTGATGCTGTACGTCCAGTCTCCAGAACAGAGCAAAAGAAGACACTCACATCGTTTGAACCATCAAGCCCATGTATTTTATGTCAGCCCATGGGAAGAATTAACACAAAACCACCCTTGCTTCAAATACCAACTGCAAGTTCAGGTGGTTCCCAAACTACGATCAGTAATTCATTAGAAGGATTCACAGAACTTAGTGAAGGTTATTATGTTTGTGATGTAGCTGCAGGGAAGACAAAAAACAATGCACCAAGCAGTCAGCATCATGTGATTCTGACAACTGAGAATGGAAGACACAGGGGAAGGATGGATGCTTGCCTTTTCTCATGCAGCTTCACATGATTTAGCTGGTTATAATGAGTGTGTACAGATCCCTCCCTGATACATTGTTTCAGAATAAAAGTCCCAGCACTGTAAGAGGATGGTGGGGAAAAAAGAATTGACTGCTATGTATCTGTGGCTTTTAGCTTAAAGTTCTCTGATGCCCCGAATCCAAATTATTATTAGCTACTTTCCTGGAAGATTTATGATCACCAGTGCTCAGTGGTGTGCAGCAACAGTTTACTCAGAGTGACTGGAAGACAAATGAGGGAAGAGAGCCTGGTTGTCAGACAGGACAGATCTGTACAAGGAATGACTTTTCCTGTCTACCACCTATCCTGCCTTGCGGCTTGCTATACAGCACACTTGTGCAAAGGGCATATTTACTTCACTGTAAGTGCACCATCAGGGTAAGTCTTCTATGAACACTGGTATTTAATGCTGAGACAATAAATCTAAAAATACTACCTCAGTACATTCTAGGGTTTCAAAAGTATTTTCGCACATTTTATCTCAATGGCTCTCACGGCAATCTCTGGCATATATTCAATGACAGAAATTATTACTATAAATAAACATTACTATTTTGTATATCAAGATGAGGAATCAAAGCCTGGAGAGGTGGACAAAAGAGATTTAAGTCCACCCATCTTTAACTTACAGATCAAGTTTTGTTTCTCATCCTGAACCCCTGCTGCTGATAGGGATCTACTATTGCCAGAGCAAACCTCTCTCCCAAAACCTGTTGCATTCCAACGACCCACTTTCTACAGTTCACTGTCTGAGTGTCTATCCTTTGAACAGAACTGACAGTGATTCCTCCTTTGTCGAGTTTCTAGCAGCTCCTGGTCCATTGGATTCTCTCCAACCCACAAAATGGGTTCCCAAAGTGAAACTGAAATTGAGTCTTGAGACTACACCACATTGATTTCTTTCTCATCTAACAGCTATGTGTTCCACCTACTCATTGCACTTGGGGCTGCATCAATATTCCTTAAGTTATTTAAAGGGGGAAAACACTCGAGTAGAAACAATTTATGATGTCTTGCCTGGTCACTAACCAAGACAGAAGAGACTCTGACCAATACACTGGGAGGACAGACAAATGCGCAGGTGTACTTAGCTCCTGACCTTGGACTCTCCACTCTGTGGATGGCAAATGATGATAAAGGGCTCAGGTGAAGCACCCCAGTGCTTAGTGATAATCAGATCCTGACCTCACCCACACTCATCATTTTTTTTCCCTAAAAGCCTGGAGGGAATGGGAAATGAGCAAAGAACTTATGACTCTCCCTGCCCTTGAGGATGGTCAGCCTGCGTTGGTCCCCAGGGGCAAATGAAACAGACGACAGGTGAGGGGATTCAGAAACCTGTGAGTACATACGATGATGATAGCACACTGGAGCCAGCTGTGGGGAGACAGGTCAACTTTACTTCAGGTGATTCGAGGGTTGTATAGTTTGGGGGATGCAGGGTAAGGGCATCCAGGATGGGCTGTAAGGTACAGAGACACCTTGTTAGCATGGGGAGACATTCCAGGAGTCTCAGGTGCCAGCTGAACAGGTTTTCAGGAGAAAAGAAGTTGAACCTGTATACTTACTAAAGCTACCTGACATTACACAGGGAGAGACATGTGGGGAGTTTTAAATTCCCTAGACAAGGTCAGAGAAGGGGAAGCCCTGCTGGTAAAGGGAGTCCAGTGTTTTGCATAGGGCCCAGAAGGCTATCTAGACAATGGTAGGCTTTGTCCTTAATTAGCAGGGCAACAAGAACCCTCAATTTTCTCTTTACCCTTTCCACTTACACCCTACCTGCTAACTTCACTCCACCCTCCCCCAAAATCTTTAAGTAGAGACTTCAAGATGACTTACTAGATTGGGAACTAGAGAGATGGGTCCATGGTTAAGAGCACTGACTGCTCTTCCAGAGGTCCCAGGTTTGGTTTCCCAACACATGGCAGTTAGAATTGTGTGTAACACCTGTCCTGTAGACTCTGGTGCCCTCTTTTGGCCTGCATGGGCACTGCATACTCACAGTACATACACATGCAGGCAAAATATACACACGTTTTAAAAAAACCAAAATATTAAAAAGTTACTGGAGGGGCTGGAGAGATGGCTCAGAGGTTAAGAGTACTGGCTGCTCTTCCAGGGGTCTCAGGTTCAATTCCCAGCACCCGCAGGGGAGCTCACCACTGTCCATAATTCCACTTCCAGGAGATCTGACAACCTCACACTAGTGTACATAAAATAAAAACTAAACAATTTTTAAAGTTACTAGATTGTTTATGTATTTTATACAGAAGATCTATAAATCCCCATCTCTCAAATCAGAAAGCATGTGAGATAAAGTCACACATCACTTTTGGTCAAAGGACAGCACCCCAGTGCGTCTCTGGAAGGATCCTATGACATTATCAGAAGTAACACTGAAAAAGCCTTGGGCGGGCAAAACCAGAGTTCTGCAACTAGGCAGCTACCCTATAACAGAGGAGGGGGGGTGATGAGGACCCTGTGCATCTGCAAGCTGTTGTTCCTACCCCATAACAACAAAGGACGAGAGGATGGGGAACACGTGTGTCTGCAAGCTGCTGTCCCACCTGGAGCTGAGCATGCAGTGGCTCTGAGTCCAATGCACTATTTTTTTGTACATAAGGAACAGGCCCTGTACTACTCAAGCAGTGTGCTCCCATAAAACCCAAGTGATACCGCTATCCCGCAGTCTCAGTGTTATTGGCTCCAGGACCCCCTTCTGCATAGGTTCATATCATAAAGTGCCACAGGGCTTATGTATGGCCAGTGCCTGTCCTCACACACACAGGAACAAGCTCTGAATAAATGAATGTTCCTAACATGAAGCAAGTGATGTCAAATAGCTGTTATTCTGCAACAGAGACTGAAGTGAAGAGATGCCCTGTTTAATTAAATGTGATATTCCCCATTTTTACTTTGCAGGATATTTGATCACACTCTGGACTGTGAAATTGTGTTATTTACTGGGGAAAAAAAAACGTTTTTATTTGTGGTGTGGGTCAGCCCTTAGTACTCACCTTTAATCCAAAACAATGAAGGTAAAGCTAGTTTGTCGAAGGAAGCAGCTATGTTTGAAGAGGGATGTCTAATTGAATGGCAGAAAAAGTGATGAATCAGAGAAGGATTTGACAAAATAGGTTATGCCTGACTCTCCAGAGAGAGGGAAGCTACTTAAGGGAGAGACAGACAGTACAGGAAGAAGAGAGGACAATACAGGAATAAAGTGGAGGTCGTGGAGAACAGTGCAGTAGAGTTGAGAGGGGGAGGAGAGCAGCACAGAGAGGGAGGAGGCAGGTTTACCAGGAGAAAGAACAAGCTAGAGAATGAGGAGTCAGAAGATCGGAAAAGATTGCTAGAGTTAACTTGAAGCCAAACAGAACAATTCAGGACAAACTGAGATTTAAAAAGCCAGATTGAATCAGTCAGCTTGGGGAGAAGTTTGGGCCAGAAGAGCTGAGTTAAACCAGTCAGAGCTCAGAAAGAACTTAAAAGGGCAAGCTTATTCAGCATCATGTCTTGGAGGCAGAAAACATTCTAGGCCCAGATAAGATTGGGTGGAGGCCAGAAACTGCCAGTACTAGGCCTATGTTAGCAGACAGAGGAAGTAAGCCTCAACGGCAACATAAAAGCTACTATTATAGTGATCCACACTCGGAACCACTCAGCCATCTCTCCAGGCCCTGAATTGTGTGTTTTGGTAAAAAATTGGGAATAGGGTTTTCACCTTTATAAGTCTGCTGCTTTGCAATAAAGTTGATCATTGATAAGAAGAAGAAGAAGAAGAAGAAGAAGAAGAAGAAGAAGAAGAAGAAGAAGAAGAAGAAGAAGAAGAAGAAGAAGAAGAAGAAGAAGAAGAAGAAGAAGAAGAAGGAAGAAGAAGAAGAAGAAGAAGAAGAAGAAGAAGAAGAAGAAGAAGAAGAAGAAGAAGAAGAAGAAGAAGAAGAAATAAATTGGGACTAGAATTTCTGTTGGGGAGGAAGGGAGAACTATTTTTGTTTCAGGAAATACCTGAGTTGGCAGCACGAATATAGAAGGTGAAGCTGGTGACATGGGGTCAGCAACATCAGTAAAAGCCACCTCAGCCCTTGGAGTCTGAGAACAGAACCTAAGAAAAAGTAGAGATCAACAAGAGCCAAGATTTCAGACATGACCAAAGGATTTCTGAAGAGAAAAGGCTACCAATGCATTTCCAGATGTTTGCGATATGTCTCCCCAATGCCGAGGGTGTTCCACAAATCATCTACATACATAAATGAATATGCTGAGGCCTTGTAATTTGTGGAAAGTGGGAGTCTAAAGCTAGGAGTAACCTTGAGATCACTGGCCTCTGGGAAGCCCATGGGAATCATCATACTTTGGAAGTGACTGTATCAGTTGGATAAGAGTGTCCTCCACTGACCTCTGAGTTACCACATGCCCCTTGCCCCAACTCTGGCCA
The DNA here is from genome assembly GCF_963924665.1 of Micromys minutus. Lineage (NCBI taxonomy): Eukaryota > Metazoa > Chordata > Mammalia > Rodentia > Muridae > Micromys > Micromys minutus. The sequence continues at coordinate 67,187,291 of NC_137969.1, forward strand.
GTCCTCAGCTCGTTCAGGAGAGGATGAAATTTATAATATAATGTTGGGAAAGCAGTCACATGTTCATGTCCTTCCTAGACACATAGACACCCTAGTCCTCAGGGTGGTAACCTAGAAGACAGTGAGAGTTACACAAGGTCATGACAGTGATGTAGTCATGATGAACATGCTGGTCTTATAACAATGGAGAGAATAAAGTCCCATTGTGTGTGTGTATGTGTGTGTGTGTTTGCATGTGTGTATATGAGAGAGAGAGTATTTGGATGTGCCCTACAAGGATCACCTGAGAATAATCTAGGCAGCAGAGTTTTGCTAAGTACCCAGCCATGCTGGTACCCTCACCTTGGACTTCCAGCCCCTAGAATCATGAGAAATAGGTGCTTAATGTTTAACCATCCTGTCTGTTGTTTATCTTAGAGCCAGCCTATTGTCTGGGTTCAAGACTTACCCAAAGCCTGCATGCCAAAGGTCTAGTTTTCAGCCTAGCATTACTGGAAGGTGGAAAAATATTTGAGTGATGGGGCCTGAGGTGAAGTTTTAGAATGGGGTCCTGCCTTAAAGAGGATTGTGAGAGCCAAGTCCTTTCCCCTTTCTCTGTCTGTCACTCTTGGATATGAAGTAAGTTCTTTGTTCTGTTTTTTGTTCTCTGTCATGGTATGCTGTCTTACCACAGACCCAAAGCAATAGCTCATGAACAGAAACCTCCACACATGTAAGCCAGAATAAACCTTTCCTCTTTACAAATAGATCATCTCAAGTGTTTTGTCATAGCCACACAGAACTGAGTAACATACAGTTAACTAATTGTGATACAGGACTAGAGAAAAAGTAGCTTTTAAATGAGGTTTAGTACAAAGCGGCTAATGCCTTTCCTGATGCAAGGTTGGGATCAGCATTGCAGCCACACTGGCCCTTGGTTTTTCTCATTCCTTACAGTAACCATTTAAAATACTTTCCCCTAAAACTCTCAACCTTTATCCCAACATCATTCTGCCCAAGGCTGATCTCCACCAGCATTCCCAACTCTGCTCATCCTCATCGAGTGTCCTGAGTATTTTCCTTTTTATCCCTCTTTGTCCTCTTCCACTCTGTTGGCTTGTCTCTGGGAATGTGAACATGCATGGTCTATCACGTTCTTCAACTCTGTCTTCTCTGCATCCACCAGTACAGCATTGCCTGTTACTTTCCAGCCAACCTCCTGAGGACACGCAAGATCCTCAGCTTTCAGCACCTTCTCACCCACAGTCAGGCCGACCTTTCATGACTTCTGAAACTTCAGGTATAGTGTCAATGCACATTCCCCTTCCTCGACTTGTTTTCCTTAAGTTATTGAGAGCTTCAGACAAGATCCTCTCTTTACAGTAACCAATAAACTTTTCATAAAGTATTTATCTATGTACCAAAGTATCTATGTATCTATAAATCCATCATCATCTGTTTAGCTAACATTTATCATCTTTCTGTCATTTATCAATCACCTATCAATCTATCTATTCATTCATTTATTTATCTCTGTTTATATCTCTGTCTATCACTTCCTGGCCACCATGAGGTGAGCGCCCTCATTGGCCAAATACTTCCTACCATGTGTTCCTGTGTCACCGATCTAAAAATTACAGGGCAACATGACTGTGGACTGAAACCTTGGACCAAAGTAGACATTTCATCCTTTAAGTTCGTTGCCTCCATGTGTTTTTTCAAAGTGATGGAAAGCCGCCACTGCTTTCATTATTTTCTGACTTAAAAATCCTCATAAATCCTTGTCAACTTGTTAGAAACGGAGCCTTATTTTTAATTTTTGTGCTCGTGTTCTTATTAATGAATCTGCATGAATTTTCTTGTCTATTAACTGCTTTATTCTATCATCTGTGAATAATCTTTCCATATGCTTAGCATTTCTACAGAGCCTTAATATCTTATAAATATGCATAAGCTCTTTATATATTAAGGTTATTATCGTTTGCGGTGATCATTTCCCCAGGTTGTGATCTGCCTCTCCTTTCTATGTGGTTTCTTCTAATTAAAAGTCATAGAACCATATTAAAGCCTCATGTTTACAACAATAACAATTCAACAGGTATTTTCAGCTGCTGTCATGTGTGATTGCCAGCAGTTTCTCATGAGTTTGGTCTTTCTGATGGGGAGTCAATAGTTTATAAATCAAGCCCCAAGAGAAAGGCAAAGTAATACAAAACACGAGGCTAAGCAATCAGTAGGACTCATAAAGCCATGGCTCAGAGATCTCCTGATAGGCAGTGTCCATTAGTGAAGCTGGATATACCCTCCCCCCAGTGTCACTAGACACAGTGTGACCAGCTGACATAAACACCTGGCTGCATGCCTCTCATTTCTGAAACAGTGAGAAGATAGTCTTAAACCTAAGTAAACAAACAAAAGAAAAATCAAAAAGCCAACCTTACTTTAGAGATTTGTTACTTTAGAGATTTGTTACTTTAGAGATTTAATTGAACTTATAGATTTTCCTATTTTTACATTGTGTTTGTGTGTGTGTGTGTTTGTGTATGTTAGCATTCACAAGCACCCCAGAATGTGCAGTCTGTATTCTGTCCCATGGTGCATGTGTAGAGATCAGAGAACAACTCATAGAAATTGATTCTCTCTTCTACTACATGGATTCCAGAGACTGAACTTAGATCATCCATATTAGTGGCAAAGGCCTTTACCCACTGAGCTGCCTGGCTGGCACAGACCCACTTATGTAAAAAACAACTTTGCCTTGCTAGGTGTGGTAGCACTTGCTTGTATCCCAGCGTGACATGTGGGAACTGAGGCAAGATTTCAAGGTTAAACTGAGCTGTATAATAAGAATCTATGTCAGTCAAGCAGGTGGTGGTAGTGCATACCTTTAATCCCCAAAGTAGCAAGTGAATGAATCTCTGTAAGTTCAAGGCCAGCCTGGTCTACAGAGCAAGTTCCAGGACAACCCTGTCTTAGTCAGGGTTTCTATTCCTCTACAAATATCATGACCAAGAAGCAAGTTGGGGAGGAAAGGGTTTATTCAGCTTACACTTCCATATCTCTGTTCATCATTAAAGGAAGTCAGCACTGGAACTTCCTGCAGGTCAGGAAGCAGGAGCTGATGCAGAGGCCATGGAGGAATGTCACTTACTGGCTTGCTTCCCCTGGCTTGCTCAGCTTGCTTTCTTATAGAACCCAGGTCTACCAGGGATGGCACCACCTACAATGGACTGGGCCCTCCCCCCTTGATCACTAGTTGAGAAAATGCCTTACAGCTGGATCTCATGGAGGCATTTCCTCCAACTGAGGCTCCTTTCTCTGTGATAAATCCAGCTTGTGTCAAGTTGACACAAAACCAACCAGTACAAACCCTCTCTGGAACACCTCACCACCCCCCCCCCCAAAAAAAAGAATGTGTGCCAAAGAGAGAGATTTTATGCATGTTTGCATACAAATCACTAAGTTCTCTTTATTGATTTAAAAAGAGCAATTAATGCAATCATTTGAGCTTGTGTATTAAATTTTCATTAAAAGTGGATGTTGCTGTCATGTGCTCAGATTCAGGCAGCCACTGTAATTAATAATGAGAGATTGGATTGTTCGTTAATTAACCAGGGTGGTGTCATATCTGTGAGGAGTTTTAGACTGGGCTCATTGAGGAAGGCCCACCCTTAGTGTGTCTGGCTCATTTCATGAGCTCGTGTTCTAAGGAAAGCAGACTGAGCATGCTGCTTCCCCAGCCGCCATAAGTTCCTGCCACTGCGATTTCCCCACCATGATGACAGTTCCTCTAACTATAAGACAAAATAAGCCCTGCCCCCTTGTAACTTGCTTTGTTTGAGTGTTTTGTCCCAACAACAAGAAGAGGAATAACACAGCTGAATTCCCGATTATCACAGCACATTTGTCTTTACACCCCATTTCTATGAGCACTGGGTTATTTTGCAAAACAGAAATCCTGATTCTCCTCTCAGTGGCATTGTGACAATTAAATGAGGTGACACTTGAAGGGCAGACAGCATTTGCTCACCGTTAGCTCCTAGTGCCTTCACTTTGCTGAAGTTACATGTGCATACCAACATGAAGGGGCTGGGCCAGATGATGATGTCTACCTTAGTCTAACCCTCAACAACTGAAACCAGCACAGACATCCTTTGGTGAATAAGGTTACCTCCTAATAGACTTATCGCGAGTTAGAGCTATGATTAATACACCAAAGTCATAGAACTCTGGCCCCACTGGAGAGCAGGCTACTTCATCCCTGTGGGAGAAACAGACACATCTGCTTCCATCTCCATCTCCTGGCAGTCCCTCTCCCTCCTCTTCCATTTTCCCAGCCTTTTCCCCACCTACCTCTCCACTGTCCAATCATGTATCACCTTAACATCAACCCACACATCTCCATGTCCCAAAGGATAGAAGAAGAGAATTAACTGGCTCCCACGAGTTCACACATATAACACAGACATTCACACACATGTGTTTATTATTATTAATCCATAGCCCACATACAGGAAAAATCCAGGTCACTATAGAAGAAATAAACTGTATCGATTTGAATTAGAAATAGTGAAGTCTTTAGAGGAGACTGGGTCAGTGAGAAAATGTCTATAATGTAGGCCTAAGGCCCAAAGCAGCCACTACAGTAATTGCCCTTCCTAACTCCTACAGTGACAAAGTCTTTCTAGATGAAATGGAAGGTATGAGCGTGTGTGCTGTCTTCAGCTTTGCCATAGTAGCGAGCAGATATTGGAAACCTCATGGGGTCTTCCCGCATGCAGTTCTTAGATTAAAATCCAAAGAAATTTCAACAGCCACGTGGCTAAGGAGATAGACTGAAGAGTGTGGAGTTGGCAGGTGAGGTTGGGGCAGCTAGAAGGGGTGTGTGTTGGCAGCATTGGGCGGGCTAGCAAGTGTCCAGGGGCACGTGAGCCATCTGCAGCAGGTTCATCCTTCTAAAAGCAAGGGGAGGAAGCTGTGGTAGTCCACCAGTAGCTACTTGGCAGACGAAAGCAGGAAAGTCACTCAAACTCAGAGTTCAATACCATCCCGAACAACCTAGTGAGATTCTCAAACAAAACAAACCAAGCCCCCCCCCAAAAAAAAACCCAAACAAACAAACAAACAAAATGTGGACTATAGCTTCTGGAGAGATGGCTTAGTAGATAGGAGCACTATATTACTCTGACAGGAGGCCTGAGTTTGGTTCAACTCCAACTCCATGAGACCAGGAATCCTCTCCTGGGATTGGAGGATGAGGTGGGCTGAATAAGAATGGCTCTTTGGCATTGTGCTTGTGGATCAGATGCAAGCTCTCGGCTACTGCTCCGGCGCTATGCCTGCCTACCTGATGCTCTGCTTCCCACCGTGACGATCATGAAACTAAGCAAATTGTAAGTTAAATGCTGAGGCAGGAGAATCATAAACTTAAAGATGGCTTAGACTGAAAAAAGAAATGAGAGAGAGAGAGAGAGAGAGAGAGAGAGAGAGAGAGAGAGAGAGAGAGAGAGAGAGAGAGGAGAAAAAGAAAGGAAAGAAAGAAGAGAGGAACGAAACCAACAGGTAGGAAAGACATCACATAATTGATTATTATATTATCAATTCCAAAGCCAACCCAACTACATGTAATTAGGGCCTTTGCCTGCCCATCCTCTCCCCCTTTACAATGAGCAATTAAAGCAGACCTTAATAGGAAAGAAGAACCTGGCCAGTGCTTTCCTAAGTAGACCAGAGTAACCCAACCCTAGTGAAGTCCAGAGTAACAAACAGTTCAGGAACTTAGCGTTGAGCATCAAGTGTGGTGTGACATCTAGTGGTGAGAGTTGCTAATTCCATTTCCCTCTTGACAGTGTTTCCCCAATGAAGCCAGAAAGCACTGAGAAAGTACTGCAGGTAAAAGCACCACACTGACTGCAAGGGAGATTCAAAGGTGAAAAGTGCTGCCTGTGTTACCTTTGGAGCTCACAGACCTGATAGAAGACAGAGAGTCGTCTTGAGCTATTTCAGCACTGGGCAGACACTGGAGTGCTTGTCAACAGCACCTCCCAGCAGGTTTCTAGCCACCAATGGGAATGATGGGTGCCGGGGCTGGAGGGAGAGATCCAGGCTCCAGCAACAAGCTAGTAACTATGGAGACCTTAGTGTGGGTGACACACGGGAACACTCGGTGTGTACAGGATATTAGTTCAGTATGTACATCCTATTGATAAAAAGTATTCAGTTAAAAACGTCAAAATGTATTTGAGAATACATAACTATAATCCTGGCACTTGGAAGGTTAAGACAGGAGAATTACAGGTTTCCAAAGTGGTTGAGAAAGCCAGGCAAACTGAATTTAACCCCCAGAACCAACATATAAATAGAAGTATTATTATTATTATTATTATTATTATTATTATTATTATTATTATTATTATTATTATTAAGGGCAGTGGTGGCACACGCCTTTAATCCCAGCACTAGGGAGGCAGAGGCAGGTGGATCTCTATGTGTTCAAGGCCAGCCTGGTCTACAGAGTGAATTCCAGGACAGCCAGAGCTGCACAGAGGAAACCCTATCTTAAAAAATAAAAAAAGCCAAAAACAACAAAACCCCAAACAAATGAAAACAAAATAAGTTTAGACTTTGTTATGACTAAAAAGCAAATCGGGACTCTAAATTGAGTGTTTGGAAGATGTCGCCTGTTCTCAGAAATGTTCAAGTTGTAAAACAAGAAACAGGACCAGATAGAAGCTATCAGCATTCGAAAAGGAGATGTGAGCCATGTAACACTGTGTTCACAGAAACGCGCCTGGTCAGAGGGCAGAATACAAAGAAACACCAATTATGTCAGCTCACACCCAGGCACAAAGACGCAGAGGCAGTGCCAGAAGAGGGGTTGGTCAATTTACTAAGTATGTCTATTTGCCCAGAATGGCTTAATGTTTGCCAGTTTGGTTGTAGGTAATGACAAAGAATTCTCATGTATGGTGTATGCATGTGCATGTACATGTGCACTTGTGTGCATGTGTGTGTATGTGTGTGTGTGTGTGTGTGTGTGTTTAGAACCAAAACCAGAGGCCAATTATAAGTACCTCCTCTCCACATGATTGATGATTGGTTGTTTGGACAGGGTCTCACTCACTACAAGCCTGAAAGTCACTCGGTAGGCCAGGATGACACTGAACTCATAGAGACCCAGCTGCCTCTTCCTTCTGAGTTCTGGGATTAAAGGTGTGTACCACGTGCCTGGCTTCTACTTTTTTTTTTTCCTTTGAGACAGGATTTCTCTGTACAACCCTAGTTGTCCTGGAACTTGCTCTGTTGGCCTTGAACTCAGAAACTTGCCTGCTTCTGTCTCCCTAAAGGCATGGGCCACCTGGCAAATTTAGTTTACTTTTTAAAAAATAAAATGTACATTGGTGTTTTGCCTGTATGTATGTCTGTGTGAGGGTGTCAGATCCCCTGGGACTCGAGTTGCAGATCATGTGGGTGCTGGGAATTGAACCCAGATCCTCTGGAAAGAAGCCCGTACTTTTTACAGCTGAGCCACCTCTCCAGCCCCTCCACACATATGTTTTTTAAATTGGATATTCTCTGTATTTACATTTCAAGTTTTATCCCCTTTCCCATTTTTAAACAAAGTCTCTCACTAAGCCTAGTGCTTGTTTTCAAATTTCTAATTATTACTCACAAATATATGGTCCTAGTACTTTATCTTGGAAAAAAAAAAAAACTATAAAACAGGGGCTGGAGCGATGGTCCGATAGTGAAGAGTGCTCATTGCTCTTGCAGAGGACCAGGAGTCAGTTCCCTGGACCCTTACGGCATCTGGTAACTGTCTATAAACTCTAGTTCCAGGAAATCGTATGCCTTGTCTTGACTTCTTTGGCACAGATTCCTAGGTGTGCTGCAAAACATGCATGCAAGTAAAACATTTATTTAGCATAAAATAAAAATAAATTAATTACAAACTTTAAATACAAAAGGAAAAGCCAAGATTTTAATAAGAAATTTAAAGATGAGATGGTGGTCCTTGGGAGACTGTTCAGTGTAACTTCTGCAGTGTTGCTAATTACACTGTGATGCTCCCCCCCCCCCCACCCCTGGCTGAGAACGTTCCCAGCTCTGCTCTTGGCCTGAACAGCACCTCCCAGGCATGGGAACAAACAGCAGCTACACCAGCATGACGCAGAGAAGAAACGGTCCCTGCCTACGGTCCCAAAGATGGGAGACCATGGGTCACGCACACCTGCGTCATCTCTCACAAGCCCCACTCATGGCTGGTTGAGAGTAACAAATCCAGTCATGAGTGCTGAACCCACAAGCACACTCAAAGTGAAATAAAAACATGTACCTGGCAACAGTGTCTCTACAGGAACTGCGCTAGGAGAGAAAACCTTCCCTTGAACACAGTTAAGGCAGCAGACTGGAAGGAAACAGATTTAGCAAGAACATTCAAGGTGTGGGAATTAAACCCAAAGCCTGCAGAAGGAAACGGGGGTGGGTGTAGGGGCCTGAGCTGGAGGGGATGCTAGGAATGGTGAACTGTGGGGACAGAGACAGGGGGTCCTGACAGGGATCAGCACTTGAGTCTGGGTATGAGGAGTCATAGTTAAGATTTTACAAAACAATATTTGTCTTCCTTTCTCCATCCTTTATTTTACTGTTCCAAAGGAGTTTTGTTTTGTTTGGTTCGATTAGTTAGTTTGATTAACATTAGTTAGTTTATTTATTGGTTCATTTATATACTTGGGAGAGAGATGTCATAGTGTGCTTATGAATGTCAGGCCACTTGCAGGAGTTGGTTCTTTCCTTCCTCACATAGATGCTGGGAACTGAACCCTGGTCTTCGGGCTTGACAGCAAGAGCCTTTATTCACTAAGCAATTTCGCCAGCCCTCCAGGAGAAATTCTATATAGGACAGACAGAAGGCACTTGTCAGCCTGGTCCAGACTGAATAGACAGAATATGTCTCAAAGGTGAGAATATCTCCTCATCTCTCATTTCCTTTATGCATTTAACATCTCTTTGTCACAGAAGCTTGGACACGCCTGATAAGCCACGCTGAGCCGAAGGGAATGCAGGATAATATCAGCAATTCGAATGAGGGCCTTTGCCACCTCTCAGGTCTTCCCTCTTCTCCTTTCCTCCGTGTTCTGTATTCCTGCATTCCATTATCCTCCACATCATTCTGTACCTAAGCACAGTGCTGTTGCAGCGTGCTCAGAGCCCTGGGTTTCATCTCTAGAATTGCACAAGCCTAGCACGGTGGCACACACCTGTAAGCCCCACACTCTGGAGGTGGAGGCAGGAGAAACAGATGTTCAAAATCCTCTTGGACTGCAGGAGTCTGAGGCCAGCCTGAACTATGTGAGACTATTATATCCCAAAATCTCCTAAAACAAAACCTTTACAGTATCCATTTTTAAGTCTTTATTTTATGTATGCAAGTATACTGTTACTCTCTTCAGACACACCAAAAGAGGGCATCAGATCTCAAATAGATGGTTGTGAACCACCATGTAGTTGCTGGGAACTGAACTCAGGACACCTGGAAGAGCAGTCAGTGCTCAGGACAGCTGAGCCATCGCTCCAGCCCAAAAGAAAACCTTTAAGTAGGCAGCATATGGTAGTGAAACTACAGCTATTACCATGGTGGTACATGAGCTAAGACATGAGCTAAGCCTCACCCAATCGGACTGGGTCTCCAGACTTCTGCATGTTACTCCATTCACACATGGGATGTTCAGTCTTCAAGGTCAATGTGGTCATTGTGGTCATAAAGTAGCACAGCCCAGGGCTCTTCTTATTCTGTTTTCTGTGTAGCGGTGCAAATCATTCCACTGCTACAGCTCACTTGATTGTAGACCCTTAACTCCATGTCTACCGCCTGACCCTTCGCCAGCTGCAGTCACATGTCTCAGAGGCACGCCGATCCAACCATGATGGATACCCAGCATCAACTCAATGCTAACCCAGTTTTCCAGGCAACTGAACAGGTCTCCTGCAGCTGCAGCCATAAACCCACTGATTATGGACACGTGGCTTTCTATCTGCTTCAAGCTGTCAATGTGAGCCTGTTCCCTTATTTCCTTCACAAAGCCCCCACTAATATTTCAATCTAGAGCACTGCTTTCTTAGGCCAAACTGCCATTTTTTTTTCTTCCCAGACCCACCACAGCAGGTCTACACTCTGCCTCCTGTCTACACACCACATTCCTGCCTGATCAGATTATTTTCAAGGTAAAAATGTAACCCATTATACTTGAACTCATGGACTCACCCTTAGAACAGCCGGTGGGATTCACTGGAACCCTTCAGCCCCTTTAGCATGGGGGTCTCCTGGGACATTCGGAACTCATAACTACATTGCCTTGGGTTGCTTAAAACATACTGTGCCCCTCTTTGTTCATAGGCTCTTTCTTCCCTCCTCCTTAGTCTCACCCCTGCCTCATGTTTCCAGCCCCATCCCTGCCTTGTTCTGCCTGGTTAACAAGTTCAAATCCCATGCCACATTATATCTAAAAAATTATATTTTCTAGCAAATCCTGCCCTGGCACCTAGACATCTCCTGTCATGACTGGCCCAGCTGCGTGCTCCCTTGACCATCTCTGCATCCCTGGTATACTGCAGACTCTCTGCCTGAAGTCGGAGCTCATACACGTTTCCTCCTTTGGCATCTTCTCAGAATCTCTGAGGGCATCAACCACAGGTAGGCAGCCCAAAGTTGAGAAGGCAGGTATGATGGTACATGCATAGAATCGCAGCATTCAGAGGTAGAGGGAAAAGATACTCCTCCCACCACTTCAGGTTGCTAAAAATCATTTCCCACATGCAAAACAAATACATTTCCAGTGTCCTTTAGGGTTATGTAGACCCTGGGTATAGCAGGCTTAATTCTCTTTTTCTGGTCGCTTTCAGAAAGGCCAGTGCTAGAATCAGAATTCCTTTCCCTTCACATGAGTTTTCCTTCTTCCTTGTTTTCTTCTTTCCTCTCTTTTTCCCCCACCCCCTCTCTCTTTATGTTCCATCTGTGTCTGAAGGATTATTAGTAAAGCATGGAATGCTTCCTTTTGCCAGTGTGTCATTTTCCACCCGGGGTGGTATGGATTGGAGTCAAGAACCAACAGCTGCACAGCTGAATCGGGGAGGAGAGGAGCCAAATTCTGGGCTGTGGATGTGGGATCTGTGAAGCCAAACCACATCTCATGTCCCCTGGCAGAAAGGACTCTGGAATGAGCCTGCTCAGCCCCAGTCTGACCCACTCAGTCTTAACCGAGGGACATATAATAAAGAACAGTGGCTTGAACTGGGTTGTATGTATTCAGGGGGCTATCAGGCACACAGTAGGACCAAAGTCAAGGACCTCGTCAGCAAAAGAAGAGGTTTTTGTGCATGTGTCCTTGCAATCCTGGCTCTGTATTAACATGCAGGAAAGTACTTTCCCAGTGACCATCATGGCGCCACTTGAAGCTAGCATGAAATTCTACAGTTCAAAGCCGTATCTCTTGGAAGGGTTTGATAGCATCTGGTCTTGGGCTCAGATCTCACCATCTGTGTGAAGCTGACGAAAATACCTCAACTCTCTAAGCTACAGGTGCCTTTTCTCCACCCCAGGAGAACTAAATACTAAAGTGAATTGGCCATCCAGTGTGTCTGCTAAAGCTCTCTGAATGTCATCTGATGACCTGGAAATAATAAACTAATTAGAGCAAACAATGACAGTGGTCTCCACTGAGGTCCTGGCTGCACTGAAGGGCGCTTGTGAAATAGGGGGCAAATGGTGGGAGGAAAAGCAATGTGGTTTAAGAATTAAAAACCAGAGTTATCATATATATTACAGAATTTCACATCTAGTGCTAATGATGTTTTCCAGACCAGAATAAATGAAATTGTGTAACTATGTAACATATCCAATATCCTCCATATCAGAAATTTATGTTACGATTTGGAACAGTAGTAAAACTACAGTTATGAAGTAGCAACAAAATAATTTTATGGTTGGTCATTATTACAACAGGAGGAACTGAATTAAAGGGTCACAGCATTAGGAAGGTTGAGAGCTACTGGGCCAAGCTATTTGGGGCACTGAAAAGCATTAACAAAATAGACAATGGGGAATAAAAGGAAATAAGACAATAAATTAAAAAGAAACAATCAAATGAAAATAAATGTAAATGATAAAGATCTCGGGCCTTATAGAGTTATCATTATATTAGCAAAGCAGGAAAATGGTCTTATGGTTTGGTTTCTATTGCTCTGATGAAGTACCATAACCTAAACAGTGGGGAGGAGAAAGTTTATCCACACTGCTGTTCATCACCAAAGGAAGTCAGGCAGAAACTCAAACAGAGCAGGAAACTGGAGACAGGAGAGGCTGCAGAGAGCACGGAGGGGTGCTGCTTACTGGTTTGCTCCTCATGGATTGCTCAACCTTTCTTATAGAAAGAGTAGTTGAGTCTCAGAGAAGCTGCGCTCTACCTACAGTTTCTCGGTGGTGCTGGGTCTAGTACATGTCCTTCCTATGTCTCCTGCTCTAGGGATCTCTCCTGGTGATGGCGGATGGCTATCTATGAATAAGACATGACTCTTCCAGGCCCAGGTATTTGACTATTTGGCCCCCAGTTTGTTGAGAAACCTTTAGGGCAGCGGTTCTCAACCTTGCTGATGCTGCGACCCCTTAATGCAGTTCCTCATCTTGCAGTGCTCCCCGCTCCTGACCATAAAGGTATATTTGTTGCTATTTTATAACTGTCATTTTGCTCAGAACATAAAGCGAAAAGTAACCATTGATGCGTACAGCTCAGAGCCTGTGGGCAAAGGGGCTAGAGCGAGCTTTTGTGTCGTGTGCACGACTCTGCTCATGTGTGTACAGGAACTCCACCATGAAGGCACAGAAGACTTGGTACTGACTCAAGGGGCTGGTGGCAGCAACCGTCTGGAGGGGTTTCAGACTCAAGCCTGAGCCCAGCAGGACTGAGGGCTGGAGTGACTCCAAGCAGCCTCTCAACACAGTGGCTAGAGTCCAAGTCCTTTAAAGCAACAACTGGAGAACACGTGACCCAGGAAGTCAAGACAGTAGCTGGCCTGTCTGCCGGAGAGTTTCAGACCACTTTTAGTTTGGATACAGTCATTGTTTTCTTAGCACCCACTCACATAACTGAAACTAATGGGCAATTTGCATGTTATGGATTGTTCATTTTTAGCTGAGGAATCCCCTCATTGTAAGCCGTGTGTTTTAAAGCTAAGCCCACGATTCCCTCTGACCACAATGGCAGTCTCATCTAGGATCTTCTCATCTGATCTGTATTTTGCAGCTTCTGAGGGTCACGTTTCTATTCAGAGTCTCCCAGCTCTGATTAACATTAAAAAAAACAGCTAACCATTCTGTACCCTTGCAGTATGCTTCTACATGCGTTTCAGAAGCAACTGTGATGTATTTGAGTAACAGAAGAGTGTACCCAGATCCTGACATTCTCCCAAATGCACAGTGGTTGTCAGTGTGTATTTACTGACTGATCTTTCCATGAACCTTTGGATCCACTGAGTCTGTGAGTCTGTTTCATCATCGTGCTAATACCAAGAAAACCACCTTAAGATCGTGGAGCAGAACTGTTTTAGGGAGCTAATCATGGCACCCAAGAAGGTTGAGCACACGTTAAGTAGGAAGCCATCTATCTGATCTAGACCTGGTTATAGATTTTGTTGTGCAAGATTTTTTTTTCCTAAAGCTTAATATAAGCATATGTGAAGAACACAGCACTTCTTGGATCAAGAAGCATTCTTCTCAATACTGCTTTCATTGCATCCCATAGGTTTGGGTATGTTGTGTTTTCGTTTTCGTTGAATTCTAGAAAATCCTTAATTTCTTTCTTTATTTCTTCTTTGACTCCACTATCGTTTAACAGAGCATTGTTTAGTTTCCATGTGTATGTGGGCTTTTTGTTGTCTTTGTTGTTGTTAAAGACCAGCCGTAGACCATGGTGATCTGAGAGGATGCATGGGAGTATTTCAATCTTCTTATATCGATGGAGGCTCGTTCTGTGTCCAATTATGTGGTCAATTTTCGAGAAGGTGCCATGGGGTGGTGAGAAGAAGGTGTATTCTTTTACTTTGGGATAGTATGTTCTGTATATATCTATTAATTCTAGTTGGTTCAAAGTCTCAGCTAGTTTTGCAGTGTCCTTGTTCAGTTTCTGTTTCCCTGATCTGTCCATTGGTGAGAGTGGGGTATTAAAGTCTCCCACTATTATTGTGTGGGGTGAAATGTATTTTTTGAGCTTTAGTAGGGTTTCTTTTATGAATGTGGGTGATTTTTTATTTGGAGCATATATGTTAAGGATTGAGAGATTTCCCCGGTAATGAGTAAAAAGTGTCCTTCCTTATCTTTTTTGATAACTTTTGGTTGGAAATTTACTTTATTCGATATTAGAATAGCCACTCCAGCTTGCTTCTTGGAGCTGTTTGCTTGGAAGTTTTTTTCCCACCCTTTTACTCTGAGATAGTGTCTGTCTTTGTCTCTGAGATGAGTTTCCTGTATGCAGCAAAAGGCTGGATTTTGTTTATGTATCCAGTCTGATAGTCTATGTCTCTTTATTGAGGAGTTGAGACCATTTATAGCCCTAAGTGTTTCCACAAAGAAACTGGAGAGAGCTCACATCAGCAACCTGACAGCACAGCTAAAAGCCCTAGAACAAAAGGAAGCAGATATACCCAAAAAGAGTAGACGGCAAGAAATAATCAAAATTAGGGCAGAAATAGACCAAATAGAAACAAAAAGAACCATTGAAAAAATCAACAAACCCAAGAGTTGGTTCTTTGAGAAAATCAACAAGATTGATAAACCCCTAGCCAGACTAACTAGAGGGCAAAGAGAGAGTATCCAAATTAACAAAATCAGAAAGGAAAGTGGGGACATAACAACTGAAACTGAGGAAATTCAAGAAATCATCAGATCCTACTACAAAAACTTATACTCCACAAAATTGGAAAATCTGGAGGAAATGGATGAATTCCTAGACAGATACAAGGTCCCAAAGTTAAACCAGCACCAAGTAAACCATTTAAATAACCCTATAACACCTAAAGAAATAGAAGAAGTCATCAAAAGCCTCCCAACCAAAAAAAGCCCAGGTCCAGACGGGTTCAGTGCAGAATTTTATCAGACTTTTATTGAGGATATAACACCAATACTCGCCAAACTATTCCAAAAGATAGAATCAGATGGAATATTACCCAACTCATTTTTTGAGGCTACAATAACCCTCGTACCTAAACCACACAAAGACCCTACAAGGAAAGAGAACTTTAGACCAATCTCACTTATGAACATTGATGCAAAAATACTCAACAAAATCCTCGCAAACTGAATCCAAGAACACATCAAAACGATCATTCATCATGACCAAGTAGGCTTCATCCCTGGGATGCAGGGATGGTTTAACATAAGGAAACCCATCAACGTAATCCACCATATAAACAAACTCAAAGACCAAAATCACATGGTCATCTCACTAGACGCTGAGAAAGCATTCGACAAAATCCAACACCCCTTTATGTTAAAAGTCCTTGAAAGAACAGGAATCCAAGGCCCATACTTAAACATAATAAAAGCAATATACAGCAAACCAACAGCCAACATCAAACTTAATGGCGAGAAACTTGAAGCAATCCCACTAAAATCAGGGACTCGACAAGGCTGCCCACTCTCTCCCTACCTATTCAACATAGTACTGGAAGTCCTGGCTAAAGCAATTAAACAGCAAAAGGAGATCAAGGGGATACAAATCAGAAAGGAAGAGATAAAAACATCACTCTTTTCCGGTGACATGATAGTGTACTTGAGTGACCCCAAAAATTCCACCAGAGAACTCCTACAGCTGATAAACAAGTTCAGCAAAGTGGCTGGATACAAAATTAACTCAAACAAATCAGTAGCCTTTCTGTACTCAAAGGACAAACATGTGGAGAAAAAAATTAGGGAAAACGTACCCTTCACAATCGTTACAAAAACTATGAAATACCTTGGTGTGACTCTAACTAAGCAAGTGAAGGACCTGTATGACAAGAACTTCAAACCTCTAAAGAAAGAAATTGAGGAGGATCTCAGAAAGTGGAAAGATCTCCCATGCTCATGGATTGGAAAAATCAACATCTTAAAAATGGCCATCTTACCAAAAGCAATCTACAGATTCAATGCAATCCCCATCAAAATTCCAACCCAGTTCTTCATGGAATTGGAAAAATCAATGTGCAATTTCATATGGAATAACAAAAGACCTAGAATAGCGAAATCCATCCTCAACAACAAAAAAACATCTGCGGGAATCTATCCCTGACCTCAAGCTATATTACAAGGCAATTGTGCTGAAAACTGCATGGTACTGGTACAGAAATAGGCATGTGGATCAATGGAATAGAATAGAAGATCCAGAAATGAGCCCTCATGTATATGGTCACCTGATTTTTGACAAAGGAGCAGTAAACATTCAATGGAAAAAGGACAGCCTATTCAACAAATGGTGCTGGTCCAACTGGCACGCAGCATGCAAAAGAATGAAAATAGACCCGTTCTTATCTCCTTGTAGAAAGCTCAAGTGTAAGTGGATCAAAGATCTCCACATTAAACCAGATACACTGAAACTATTAGATGAGAAAGTAGGGAAAACCTTAGAACACATAGGTACAGGAGAAAATTTCCTGAACAAAACACCAATGGCTCAAGCTCTAAGGTCAAAGATTAACAAATGGGACTTAATGAGATTGCAAAGTTTCTGTAAGGCTAAAGACATCGTCAAGAAAACAAAACGGCAACCAACAGAATGGGAAAAGATCTTTACCAACACCACATCAGATAGAGGCCTAATATCCAAGGTGTACAAGGAACTCAAAAAGCTAGACACCAGAGAATCAAATAACCCTATTAAAAAATGGGGTACAGAGCTAAACAAAACGTTTTCAGTTGAGGAACACCGAATGGCCGAGAAACATCTGAGAAAGTGCTCGACATCTTTAGCCATCAGGGAAATGCAAATCAAAACGACCCTGAGATTCCACCTCACACCAGTCAGATTGGCCAAGATCCAAAACTCAGATGACAGCAGATGCTGGCGAGGCTGCGGAGAAAGAGGAACACTTCTCCACTGTTGGTGGGGTTGCAAGCTAATACAACCACTCTGGAAATCTGTCTGGCGGTACCTCAGAAAATTGGATATAGTACTACCTGAAGACCCAGCTATTCCACTTCTGGGCATATACCCCAGAGACACTTTAATACACAACAAAGATATATGCACCACAATGTTCATAGCAGCTCTATTTATAATAGCCAGAAGCTGGAAGGAACCCAGATGTCCTTCAGAAGATGAATGGATACAAAAATTGTGGTACATATACACAATGGAATACTACTCAGCCACTAGAAACAATGACTTAACCAAATTCTTAAGAAAATGGCTGCATCTAGAGAATATCATCCTGAGTGAGATAACCCAGTCACAAAAGAACAGACATAATATGCAGTCACTGATAGTGGGATGCTAACCCCAGAGGCTTGCACTCCCCCAGAAACAACTCACAGACTGTATGAAGTCCAAGAAATAAAGAAAACAAAAAAAATATATACATATATTTACAAACAAGAAGACTTTGACTGTTTCCATGTTGCGTTTTGTTTTGCATGTACTTTACGCTTATTGTAACTATTGGGTTTTCAATGCGTACTGTCGGGCTCTTGAAAAAGATCAAGTACTGACTAAAAAAAATATATTCACATGGTTTTATTTGAAAAATTATTTTAATGTCTGAAAAACAGTACTGACAAAAAAGTATAATTTTAAGCAAAAAATGTTTAAAATCTGTACATTTATCTTTGTTTTGTAAAATAAAGTCGTTAAAAAAAAAAAAAAAAAAAAAAAAAGAAGCATTCTTAGTTGTGATCTTGCTGTGACAAAATGTCCTCCGAACCCGAACCTACTCTTTCTTCTTTGCTCCTAAATATGTGTGGGAGGTTTCTGTATTTTTTTCTTTTAAAAATCATTCACTTTAAAACCCCATATCAACCCTTCCTCTCCTCCCTGAATCCCCTCATGCAAATCTTCCCATATTCTACCACTTGAGAAGGGGTAAGCCGCCTTCTGGGCATTATCCCATCCCCCATTCCTCACTCTCCATATTCTTTTCTTTCAGTGGTGAGAAAAACCCATGTCACTTGTATTTAAAACTGCTTTGAGGTTATAGTGGGACTCACAGAATTCAGACCTGGGTTATAGCAACCCAGTCTAGGGCAGAAATCCCAAGTTTTTATGTATTAGACATCTGAGCAAATAATTCTTGGTAGTGAAATGTTCTTCTATAGCATCCTCAGACTGTCCTTAATGGTGGGGGCCGGGGAGGTACACACAGGCTGATGATACCAAAACTGTCTCCCAGCACTGTCAAGTGGGCCCTGAGGGGGGAGTGAGGCTTCTAAAAACTGGTCTAGGGTCCACTCAAGAGTCCAAGTTTTGTCAGCAATCTGGTAGCATCAGCATCACCTCAGAGTCTGACAGGATGTGGAACACTCCTTCTTAGAACTGCTTCCAAAACCCCCAGAGTTTCTCAGATGGTTTGTATGCCCTTTAGAGTTGGTAGTTCTTATGAGGAAAAAAAAAGCCAGAATGGTTTGTCTCTGTGTATCCTGATCTATCTTGGATCACACATGCTCAGCATGCTGAGCGGGAGAGAGCAAGGGTTTTCGCATCAGATGGTCCTGAGTCCAAAAGGGTCTTTGGTGCAACTCTTATAGATTATTGAGTCTATTTAATTTTATTCATATATTAATAAACATTGCTATCTAGGTTTCAAAAAAAATAAAAACCTTCTGAGCAGGCTACGTGAGACCTGCACCCTTTGATTCAAAGTTACTCACTCAATCACTTGTATTTCCTTCCCAAATGGTAAAAGCATCTAACTGACATAGCTCTCTTAGTCAGCCAGTTCAGAACTTACTCGGAACTGACAAATACTACTACCACTAGGGGGCGGTAGAAACCTTTTTTAGGTTTAGGGGAGCCAGTTTGTGGCCATTGAACCCTCAATTTAAAAAAATGTTGGGTATATATAAACGTCTTAAAGGTTATCTCTAGCCAAGTGGAATACTATTTATAAATGTTGAGGGTGCTGGCTAGTTCAATTGGACACAAGCTAGAATCAGAGAGGAAAGAACCTTAACTGAGAAAATTTCTCCTAGAGGATGGGTCGTGGACAACTCTGTAGGACATTTTTGGTTAGTGAATCCATTAAGGGTGTGGCACCCTTGGCCTGGAGGTCTTGGGTTCTATAAGAAGACCGGGGAAGCCTCATGAAATAAGCTAGTAAGCAGCACCCCTCAATGGTTTCAGCAGCTCCTGCCTCTGGGTTCCTGCCCCTAACTTCCTTCAGTGATGAGCAGTGATGAAGTGTAAGCCAAAAATTCTCTTTCCTCCCCAACTTGCTCCTTTGGCCACCATATGGAGTTTCACCACAACAAATAGTAACCCTAAAAAATGGGATAAACCGAAAAATAAACGTGGATCCTTGAAGAACTAGGAGCAAGGCGTTCCTGCTGATGGGGCTAACTAAGGTAACTTTCATACAAAGGAACACTTGCTGCGGAATTAAAGGGCAAAGGTTGGGGGAAGTGAGGGTCTAAGACTTCAATGAGAGAAAAGAGGGCAAGGGCGAAAGCAGAGACTCTCTCTGGCCGATGAAATAAGTACTTCCCCAAATACAGACGTGAATGTGTCTGTAAAAGATGCCTCTGCCGGAAGATAAGCAGTTAAAAAATATGAATTCTTCCCCGAGAGCCTAGCAAGGAGTGAGTAACCACCAGGTGATGCGCTAAAACAGAGTAGAATGTCTCTTGAGCAGGCGCTGGCCTGTAATCTTTCAGGAGATGCTAAGGCAGGAGTATTGGGAACTTACAGACCTGGGCTACATAGTTGAGTTCTACCTAGGCCATTTGGAGCAACTTAGTGGGACCCTGTCTCAAAGAGTCAAGAGCTGGAATTCAGATCTTTTTTGTTCTACCACATTAGTTTTCCTTACTTTTCTTTGTAGCTAAAAAAATGTGTTTTTTGTTTGTTTTTAAATACAGAACCTCATTATGTAACTCTGGCTGGGCTGGGCCTGGAATTCACTATATAGCCCAAACTGGTCTTGAACTCAGAGATCTGCTTCTTGAATGCTGAGATTAAAGCCATGCATCACCATGACAGGCATTAATATTAACACATTCAAGAGATTCTAAAAAAACAAAAAGAAAAACAAACAAACAAAAAAACCCGAAGGAGCCAGGTACAGTGGAACACACCTTTTATCCCAGCACCGAGGAGGCAGAGGCATGAATCTGGGGCCAGTCTGGTCTGCGTAGGGAATTCCAGACTAGCTAGGGCTCTGTAGAGAGGTCCTGTTTTATAAAATACAATTATGATTTCTCTGGTTTTTAGACATGTTAGTTTCATTTGCGAGATGAAGACTGGGAAAAGGTAATGCTGAATACCTTACTGTCTGTTGATTTTGAAATCATCAATAATGCTTCAGAGTGAGTAATACAACTGCCCCCACTTTACAGATGATCAGAAAGGGACAATATCTGGCTGGAGACTCGTCCCTTTCCGTCCCAGAGCTGCTTTCTCTGAACCCTCATTTCTGTGTCCCACTTGGGAAGATTCCTTTGTCCGTAGGGAACGAATGGGAACCCATCTTTTGACACGGCCTAATTAAGAGACACCTCTCAGTAGTTGAGGGATGTTACAGTAAATATTAAATAGAATCTGTCTTAACTCTTTAGCGCCACCCTCCCCCCCCCCCCAGGTCTTACTCTGCGGTCGTCGCTTAATATGGAGCCCCATACACGGACTCTGTCACCGGTCCAGGCCACCACTCCACTAGATTCCCTTCCCAGGCGGTTCACTCCACCTGCCCTACTGCCTCCGTCCCGGGCAGAATTACCGCCTCGGCGTCTTTCCTCCACCGGCCATCACAAACATCACTTCAAAACCCAGTTACTTTTCAAACGGGTTTATATAATAGATTCTCAGTTCACAAACCCTCTACACAAGAAGATTGCATAAAATGGACAAAGATACAAGCTGCCCTTCTATATGCGATAGAAGACCTATAGAATCCCTTAAGGTATTCCTATCTACCTATCGTCGTTTACGGCCACAGGATCCAGGATGGCTTTCTTCGGCTCCGTCTTGATTTCTCCCTTTTCTCCACCTACCTCTCCCTGTCCAATCATGTAACGCCTTAACATAAATCTACAGAGGTACAAAATTCCAATATCCTGGCAATAATGAATGCCCGAATGCCTTGAGCCTTAAGGCAACCCCCCCCCAACACACACACAGTCACACTTTCTTACTTTTAATCATTTAATCATTACTGAAATCATCTTAGATATGAAAAGGAAAGGATTATACTATACAACAATGAACTCAGTCCCTGATTTTTTTCCCGTCATCTTGAATACCTGGGTGTAGAGGAACAAGAGAAAAAGATACAAAGGAAAGAGAAGAAGTGTAAGGACAACAGTGGCGAGTGGCATCTGGGTCACCTTGTTGCTAGGTGTCATCGATGGACTGAAGGCAATATTTTAAAATTCATTCTCGGCTGGTTCATACAATCCGGGCACTCAGGGGCCTAAGGCAGTAGTGGCGTCAGGGGTTAAGGTCAACTTGAACTCTGGAAAACCTGTCTCGAAAATGACAAAATGGAATTTTTTAATCAAACGTGTTTTTTTTTTTTTTTTTTATGGTATTTTCGAGAACATGTTAATTCTAACAGTACCTCGTGGAAGCCCAAGCAACGATCAACTTCAGGTCGGTAAGCATGAACTTCAGAGCCCTCGACCACTCCTCCTCTGTGTTCAGATGGGTCCTGATGAAGCAGCACTCTCCACTGCCCGAGGCATCCTCCATCATCCCTTCCTCCACACGGATGCTGTAGGGCAGGCAGGGGTATCTCTCATCCTTCTCAGTCTCCTCCACAAACTGCTGCAGACAGTCCAGGAAGGCCTTCATACCACAGTCAAACTTGTTATTCAAGTTGACGCTGTGGCTCCCATCGGAGAACAAGGGCAGCACCTCATTATCAGCCAAGGACTTGAGATAGGAATGGTCCCCAAAGGGAACCAGCTGATACCTCTGGAACTGCAGTCCAGCTACCTTGGACAAGCTGAAGAGCAGTAAGACTGCCTGTCCCCAGGCGGCATTGATCTCAGTCCATCCCACCCGGACCCCGGGAAGGCAGCCCAGCCTGAAATTGTTGATAATACCCAAGGGACCTTCAACTGAAATGTTAAATATGGAACTGAAGATATTGGTCCTTCCTAAGCGGCGCAGCTGATTCAGGGCATACTTCAGCTGGTTCTCCACACTGCTCAGCTGGTCCATGAGCTCCAGCTGTTCCATCTTCAGAGCAGAATAGTCGATCTTGTACCGTTCACTCTGTTGATACAGCTCCTCGCTCTCAGCCTGGGCTGCTCTGAGTTCAGCCGCCACCCTTGCGTGATGACCATCTAGGTCCTCTAGCTCCTGAGTCAGCCTTGCTTCCTCCTGCTCCAGACCCGATAGTTCCTCACGTAGCTCCGCGTTTAGCGCCTCCCTCTCTTCCTCACTCACCAGCAACTCTTTTTCCAGAAATCGTTGGTAGTTCTGGTTGTCAGATGCAACATGAGTGAGTTGGTTGTCCAGTTGCTTCAGAAAATTGTCGGTACAGTCCACACACAGCGGGTGGTCCGCCACCTTTTGGTCGGAGAGGATTTCAACGGTCTCTAAGATAGTATTTTGGACAGTGTGCAAAGTTCTCATGGACGCAGTCTCCCCAAGCAGAGTAAAGGTGCAGCAAGTCCTTCCCTGGGACATCTTGCCGCCTTCAGAGTGGGGTCTGTCAGAGGTCTTGACCTGGGACTCTCCAGAAACTGGCATCTCCGTGGGAGCATTGGCTTGGTGCTGGGCTTCCGAGGCTCCCCCCTGCTGCTCTACGAACTTCAGGGGCTCACTGCAGCGCTGACACAGGAAACGGACAGGAAACATCCTGGAGCTCGGCACTCCCACCAGGGTCTAGGTCTCTTTCTAGCGCCTCTGGGAACCGATTTCCCTCCACTTCCCTTTTTACCTTATCACAACCCCCTAAAGGGGTTACCTGTTGACTCAGAGCATCCCTCAGGCCAGCGATTCCCCGAGGAAAGGCTGCTTATCTTGTTTTTCTCCTTGAAAGTTTTCAAGGCGCACCTTAAACTATTCATAGCCTAGAAACACCTAATGCAAAACCACACCTTTAGAAAATGTCCAAGCTGGGTATAATGGCACGTGCCAGTAATTCTAACATTCAAGGCATAGAGGCAAGATCCCGAATTTGTTTATTTATGTATATTTGGGGTGGAGTTAACCTGAACTCTCTAGGCCCACTTGACCTTCACTTGCATAGGCATCTCAGGTGATGGGATTAAAGATTTATATCACCACACCCACTGAATGTTGAATTTTTCTCCTGCCTAAACTATACCCTACCAGAACAACCCGGAGTACATTGTGAGACCCTGCCTTAAAAACAAGAGAAAAAAGTCCAGGTGTATTGACACAGGCCTGTGATCCTAGGATTGTTACCTGCTTTAGCAACATAGTGAGTACCAGACGATCCAGGTACAGCAAGACTGTCACAGAAATGAAAAACAAAAAGACACATTCTTAGCACATGGAGGGTAGAGGATCAGGAGTTTAAGGCCAGCCCGGGTTCTATGTGGCCCTATCTCAAAATATAAACTCAACAAGAAGCCGGGTCATATCAACCCAACTCCAAGGTCTAGACTGCTTTCCAGCCTCTCCTGTCTCTCGACATGACTTGATTTTAGTTTGTCAGTGATTCATACTGCCCACCACCCAAATTGCTCTCTATTTCCTTTTAAAAGCAGGTTTTTCTAATATATTTATTGTGGAGGGAGCATCCTTGTACTGTCATGTAGAGGTCAGAAGACATCTTTTAAGAGTCGGTTTTCTTCTACCGTGGGGGTTCCAGGGATTGAACTAGGGGCATCACTTTAGAGGCAGGGACCTGGCCCCATAGATGCATCTCCAGGAAGCCTTCTCTGATCTACAAAATCAGACTGCTTTCAAGATACGATTAGCATCCTATATCACACGGTAATATCACAGGGCATTCATGGGAAATATTCTCATTCAATCCATAAAATAGAAATAGCCCTAGGGATGTGCAATTTTATCATCATCTCAGCCATGGACTAAAATATCACTTAACACCGTAATTCCATTCTTCAGAGGCTGAGGTGGGAGGCCTGTGAATTGAAGGCCAGCCTAGGCTACAGGTTGAGAGTGGACGTCAAAATTAATGAACTAATCAATAACAGTATAGGAGACAGTCGAGAATTATCAGTTTCATTAACCCTTATGACCTCTGAAAATATCTCTAAAGTAATGAATAAAAGGAGTTTCCTCTCTATGTTAATTATATAGAACCTCTTCCTCAGTCAGTATTCCAGAGCCTGCTAGGCAGGCGAAAAATAAACAAGCCTCAAAACCATAGTGGATCAACCATTTGCTGTGAATTTGGCAATAGTGAGGTAAAAACAAAGTTTCTTTTAAAGGTTCTGAGACTTTTCCAAAACACCCCATTCTTAGAATGTGAGACTGAAAAGACATAAATGGTTAAAGTCAGACTCAGACTTTCCAGTCATCCCAGGGCTATGAGATCCTGCCTGTGCCTGACAAATAAAAACAGTGGCCTAGAGTTACTCTCAGGAAGAAACCACAGAATGTACTGACTGATAGCCACCTGACTTTCTAGAAAGCCCTAGATAGGGTCCTGATGCGTGTCATAGTTAACTCATGCTCTAATCATCCAATTCTGAGAAACAAAACAAGGACAAAACCCCTCAAAGCTTTGAAATATATAAATAAAGTTATGAAAATGTAAAAACAAAGTTTTAGTGGACAGGAAAAGCTATACTGACCAAGCTGAGTTAAGACAAAACAAAAATGACTGCTTTAGGAACAGCTCCCCTACCCCTGTACTGAATTCCAAGGACAATGCAAATTGTCAACAACCTTACTGCCAATGTTTCTCCCCCTTTCCTCTCCCCTTCTTCTCCTCTTTCTGAAAATTATACTGCTGACCAATGGTAAAATAGTAGTTCACCCCCGTCACAAACGGGGTTGACTCTCCCTGCGAGGATGAGCAACCCCATGTACATAAAAACCTCATTATTACAGCGGTCTATCGTCTAATTGTGTTCTGTGGGTCGAGCTCCTGAGCTAAGACTCCTTGGGGTCTTACAACAATAGCAGCTCTTGGAGTTGGGCATGATGTCCACCAAGCCTGCCTTTTCTTTCCGGATGTTTTTGCCCAAAGGGTTTAATTACTTTCGATGTCACAGCCCCTGAGATATGTGAAGAGATAAAGAAAACTCAGTGGTGAAAACTACAACCATTTGTACTGACCCTCCATTAAAACTAACAAGAAGCCCAGCACATCTGACTGAGTCTGGGTCCTCTGAGGACACTTCCTCATAAGAGAGAACACAATGATCAGGGGAGACAGGCAGTTTGGTCCTCCTTCAGTGGAGGAGTAAATAGAGCTAGACTACTGCTCTTGGGAGAAGGAACCCCTTCTAATTTCTGTAAGAAACCCCTCTCCAAGTCCTGACTTCTCATCCTCATATCCTGAGGATTAAGAGGAGCCAATATACTTCTATAGACTGGACAGTGGCCCTGGGAATGTTTCTTTTTCTTCCTTCCTTCTTTCTTTCCTTTCTTCCTTCCTTCTTCCCTCCCTCCCTTCCCTTCCTTCCTTTCTTTCCTTCTTTTTCTTCCTCCCTCCCTCCCTTCTTTTTTCTGTCTTCCTTCCTTTCTTTCCTTTTTTCTTTTTTTCTTCCTTCCTTTGTTTCTTCTCTTTCTTTTCCTTCCTTTCTTTCCTTCCTTCTTTTTTCTTTCTTCTTTCTTTTCTTTCCTTTTACTCTTTTCCTTCCTTCCTTTCTTCCATCTTTCTTTTCCTTGATTAGTTTCCTTCCTTTCTTTTCCTCCTTCCTATCTTTTCCTCCTTCCTTTCCTTCCCTCCTTTCTTTCCTTCTTTTTTCTTCCTTCCTTCCTTCCTTCTTTTCTTCATTCCTTTCTCCCTTCCTCCCTTTCTTCTTTCCTTCCTTCCTTGTTCTTCATTTTTTCTGAATTCTGATACCAAGGAAGATCACAACCTTTCACTAATTCTCTGGGTCCTGCTGCTGAAAAAATTCTGTGAGAAATTATCTAGTCACTGTGTCCTAATTCCTAGATTTTAAGCCTGCTGTAACCTACCTCTGTTCTCACTACTCCACCGACAGTCCTCTTGCAAGGCCATAAATGCTACAGAGTCACTAAGTTTCACCTCACTAGACCAGAAAGCAGAGCTTGGCCAAAAGATGAGGGAGAAAACACTATGCTTAACAGTCACCAGTCACTTGGGAGTAAAGACACCAGAGGAGCTGGATTCCTACTGTTCAGTTGGAAAGAGACAGATGCAGCTGGCTTCTGAGATGAGGTGTCCAGCTCTCGAAGAACAGTCCCTCTATGTGTGGCCAACCAAGCAAGACTAAACCAGGGAGAAGTTCCAAGTAAGGTATGGTCAGGAGATTGATTGCAGTGCCTGCTCAGAGGAAAGGATTGTGAGGTGACAGTGAAAGGTCAGTGGATCACAACAAGGATTAGGAGTCGAGCTGTTGGAGCTGAAGAGATGGTTCATCAGTTACGAGCACTTGCTGCTCTTCCTGAGGACCTGGATTCAAGTCCCAGCACCCACATGAAAGCTCACATGTATCTGTAACTCCAGTTCCAGGAGATCAGACACCCCCACACAGACATACAGACAGGCAAGACACACAGACAAGCAAAACAACAATACACATAAAAAACATTTAAAAAATCTAACCATCAAGATATATGATAAATGTGAGGTTTGGGGGCAGGAGAAATGAGAAGAACAGAGAATTTGTCTTCCCATCAGCAATCTTCCATCTCTGTTCCAATACAAACAGACAATCTTTAGCAGCTCCTGATACATACAATATTTGGATTCAGATAGCCTACGATGATAGTTTTGTTTCACTGACAGTTTACTTAAGAACTTGATGCTCAGGGCTGGAGAGATGGCTCAGCATTTAAGAGCATTTGACTGCTCTTCCAGAGGTCCTGAGTTAAATTCCCAGCAACCACACGGTGCCTCACAACCATTTCTGGTGTGTCTGAAGACAGCTACAGTGCACTTACACATAATAAATAAATCTTAAAAAACAAAAAAGAACTTGTTGCTCAGTTTCTGTGTCTGGCAATGAAATAAGGGTGAGCTATCTTAGAGTGACGCAAGGACAACCAGGCAGTGAGAAACTGTTGTGAGACCCGAGGAGCCTTAGCTCAGGAGCTAGACCCACAGAACACAATTAGACGATAGACCACTGTAATAACAAGAGGCTTTATTCCATGTGCATGAGGTTGCTCATCCTAGAAAGGAGAGTCAACCCCGAACTCAAGAAGCACATTTTTTTATACTTTTTTGTGAGGGGGATGAACTACTATTTTGCCATTGGTCAGTAGTATAATTTTCAGAAAGAGGAGAGGAAAGAGGGGAGAAACTGTGGCTGTAAGGTTGTTGACAATTTGCATTCTCCTTTGGAATTTAGTACAGGGAGGGGCAGGGGAGCTGTTCCTAAAGCAGTCATTTTTGTTTTGTTTTAACTCTGCTTAGTATAGCCTGACCTGTCTATTACAACTTTGTTATATTTTTAGAACCTTGTTTATATATTTCAAAACTTTGAGGGGTTTGTGTCCTTGTTTTGTTTCTCAGAATTGGATGATTAGAGCATGAGTTAACTATGACATGCATCAGGACCCTATCTAGGGCTTTCTAGAGGGTCAGGTGGCTATCAGTCAGTACATTCTGTGGTTTCTTCCTGAGAATAACTCTAGGCCACTGTTTTTATTTGTCAGGCACAGGCAGGATCTCATAGCCTTGGGATGACTGGAAAGTCTGAGTCTGACTTTAGCCATTTCTGTGTTTTTAGGGTCTCACATTCTAGTAAATTCTGTCTTTGTCTACTTTCTCAAAAATGGGTGTTTTGGAAAAGTCTCAGAGCCCCTAAAAACTTTATTTTTTTTATATCTCAGTATGGTTGTACATTATTAGCTCAGTTAGTAGGAAGAATGTTTTTCTAACATGCAGGAGGCCTAGCTTTGATCCCAGCACCATAGAAAACCAGGCATGATGCAAACTGCCTGTCTTGCTAGCAACCAGGTGGAGTCAGGATCAGAAGTTCAAGGTAATTCTCAGAAGCTTCGCAAGCAGATTAGTATGCAGAAAAAATGGCCTCTAAACAATCGAAAAGGAAGGTATTGCAGCTGATAAGAAGTTGCTTCACTTCTGAAAGGTTGTCATTGCCTGGAGGGGACAATCTGGACAGCTCTCAAACGCAAAGTATACTCTCAAATGTAGGGTATAGCCTGCCTCTTTGAGATCACTTCTTCCTCTCTGGGCTGCTTGCCCTGGTCTGCCAGACCGTGGTGTTCCTGCCAATCCGTGGTGGCTGCTGAGTTAGGACAAGGATTCTTTGTAGCTTCAACCTTAAAGGGATAAAATGGGTTTGGAATTACTGGGTTTTATATAGTTGTGTAGTTACTCTATAAGTGATTAACACTCCTGTGTGTGTAAAGGTCAGCAGGTGGCCTGAATTAACACAGACTGATGTCAAGGGCAAGCAGAGATGCTAATCTTCCATTTTGCCCTTAGTTAACTTGTAGCTTTTAAATCTCCGTATTTTAGGCTCCAGCCAGAGGGATGCTGGTCTCTTGGCCACTCCCAGGTGCATCTTCAGATCTTCGGGCATTTAGTGGGTCAGAGCTATCTCTGCAAGTACAGCCCAGGGGTTCTCCAGCACTGAGGATCTCCTGGCCCTGCCACCCACCCTTCAGGACTCTAGGGCGTCTGATATCTCACCTTTGCCACCCGTAGCATCTCCTCCTGGACCACAGCCAACCTCTCAGATCCTCACACTGCTTTGAGCAAACTATGTTCCCCCAAAATACCAGAGAAGAAAGGATGATAGTGTAAAAAAAAGTTTTGGGGGGTTCTGAGACTTTTCCAAAACACCCCATTCTTAGAATGTCAGATCCTAAAGACACAGAAATGGCTAAAGTCAGACTCAGAGACGTTCCAGTCATCCCAAGGATATGAGATCCCACCTGTGCCTGACAAATAAAAACAATGGCCTAGAGTAATTCTCAGAAAAACACACACACAGAGAGAATGTACTGACTGATAGCCACCTGACCCTCTAGAAAGCCCTAGACAGTGTCCTGATACATGTCATAGTTAACTCATGCTCTAATCACCTAATTCTGAAAAACAAAACAAGGACAAAACCCCTCAAAGTTTTGAAATATATAAACAAGGTTCTAAAAATATAACAAAGTTGTAATAGACAGGTCAGGCTATACTGACCAAGCTAAGTTAAGACAAAACAAAAATGACTGCTTTAGGAACAGCTCCCCTGCCCCTCCCTGTACTAAATTCCAAAGGAGAATGCAAATTGTCAACAACCTTACTGCCAATGTTTCTCCCCCTTTCCTCTCCCCTTCTTCTCCTCTTTCTGAAAATTATACTGCTAACCAATGGTAAAATAGTAGTTCACCCCCCTCACAAGAAAGTATAAAAGATGTGTGCTTTTGAGTTTGGGGTTGACTCTCCCTGTGAGGATGAGCAACCCCGTGTATGTGGAATAAAAACCTCTCGTTATTACAGCGTTCTATTTGTGTTCTGTGGGTTGGGCTCCTAAGCAAAGAGTCCTCAGGATCTTACAACAATAGCAGCTGGCACGGGGAGAAGTAAATGGCAAGAATGAAAAGAGGACAGGTCAAGAGAGATGGCTCAGCTGTTAGGAACGCTTACTGTTCTTGCCTAGGACTTAAGTTCAGTTCTCAGCACCCATCTCTGGAGGTTCATAACTACCTATAATCTATCTCCAAGGAATCCATGGCTTCTCAAGGCAACTGCTCTCATGCATGTAACCATACATAAACACACTTGCATAAACATAAATTAAAAATAAAATCCATCAAAAAAAAAAAAATGAAGAGTCGAATGTTGCCCTTGCACACATCCCAGTTCTGTGCTGGGTGGGGGAGATGTTCAGGGCACTGGACCCCGAATGTGGGTAGGGTGCAGGGAATATCTTTGATCCTGGGAGGTACTGCATTCTAACAGTGCCCCAGATCCTTTTTTTTTTAGGGGGTGTGCAGGGGGCTAATTCAAGACAGGATTTCTTTCTTCAGTCAAGCACACCAGAAGAGGGTATCAGATCCCATTAAGGATGGTTGTGAGCCACCATGTGGTTGCTGGGAATTGAACTCAGGATCCCTGGAAGGGCAGTCAGTACTCTTAACCACTGAGCCATCTCTCCAGCCCAAGGCAGGATTTCTTTATCTAGCCTTGACTGTCCAGAAACTAACTTTGTAAGCCAGGCCCAAAATGACCTTGAATACACAGATATCCATCTGCCTCTGTCTCCCAAGTAAGTGCTGGGATTAAAGGTGTGTGTCTCCACTGCCTGGCTAGGGCCCCAGATCTTAATAGTACTTTGAACCTTAATACAACCAGTTCCATGATAGAAGTACCGTTCAGGCTCTGACACTCAGCAAATAGACAGCACCATCTGCCAAAATGAATATCAAGATCTATCAAATCATTCAAGGTCCATAATTCTGGAAAAGTCAAATTTACCAACCTTGCTTTGGCTTCTGTAATTCTACTTTTGGTTAACTGTTCTTGTTAACTGAATTATGTCAGTCCGGAGCACGGATTTTGTGCTTAAAAGCGCACCCTGATAAAGGCTTGGGGCTACATTGGTATCCTAAATACCCAGTGTAGTCCCGAGCTGCCTAATAAAAGCTTTTTATTGGTTTAGACCCATGTCCGAGCAGTCTTCTCTGGTAAATATCCCAAGACAACATGTGAAATGTGTGATGTTTGTATGTTGGAGCGGTGGCTGGGTCACTGCAACTTTTAAAATAACCATAGGACTGGCCTTATCTTACCTTCTGTCTAGATAGATAAGAACTTGTGCACAGATGGGGCCACATTCCTATGAAATGTAAGCAAGCCCTGAGAAACCAGTCTTGCTACAGTTGCCAATGGTCTGTCCTTCCTGCCTAGCCCCAGCCCTCAGGAACCCTTATGGGCATACTGTAGGGAGGATGAGGAAAAGCATTAGTCGGCCTACATAGCTCATCCCTGGCAGGAAGTAGAGATTCAGATGCTGCAGCCCTGGGAAGGACCAGAGGTAAACTAGTTGCCCAGATGCTCTGGTCAGTGACCTTATTGTCTCCCTCCTAGCCTGACCTGGTTACTAGTGAGGCCAGGACAGCTTATCTGTAGAGAATGAGAACCTTGGGACTAAGTGGCCACTGGTTAATCACTAACCTGCCTGGTCCTAAGGCATCCTTCTAACCTTTCTGGTCCAGAAGATACTTCAGATCACCCACAGTGGTCTCTCTTCGGTTCCCTCTCTTTCTCCCTTGCCCAGTTTCAGCTTTGTGAGCCCCAGCTTCCGTAGAGTACTTCTGAGGTCCCTTGTAGGCTTTCATCTTTAAACAGAGCAGCAGGCCCCAGGCTTGTGATTAATGGGTTCTGTGTGATTGCTTTGGGCTCAGTGACTTCTAAGAATAAACATGTTTGGCTATTGCACCCTCTACAGAAACTGACCCCTGCAGGCTCTTTAGAAACTTAATAGATTTATAGTATGGACTACATTGAAAATGTGAGATTCTCTAGTACTTAAAAACTCAAAAGGTAAAAGTCAAATTTACCCCAATAGATCCAAATATAATACCAACATATAATTAAAATTCCCATATACATAATATACATATATAATTCTTTGGAGGCAGCATCTCCCAGTTTATAGCTATACAGTTGGTGTTTTGATTTGTTGAGAGAGGGTCTCCCTGTATAGCTCTGGCTGTACTGGAATTCACTATGTAGACCAAACTGGCCTTGAACTCGAGATCCACCTGCCTCTTTTTTGCAAGTGACAGATGGTTGTGAGATTCAAGGTGTGTGCCACCACACCCAGAACACTACACATTTTTTTTCCCTTTTGTAGGAAACAAAACAACCCCTACAGTTTGGTTTTCATCTTATATCTCTGAAACCTACCATATATTTTGCACTTTCCATGCCCATCTCTGTCCAGACCATCTTTGTTGCAACACTCCAGGGTCACTGGCAGTAAGGGCAGCCTGAGGGAAGGGGTGGGGGAGTGGGGAAATATGCCTTCTGTCAGTGTCTGGAATTCTGGCTTGGGAAAGATCTTGTATATCCCTGGATAATGCTGATATTTATTTTTGATTTGATAGGAGCCCACAGTTGAGAGACTTTGAATTTCAAAAGATTTTAGATGTTAGAAGATTTGGCAATTTAAAATAGGTTGAAATGTCAAATTGTAGACTATGGGACTTTTAAAGTTACTTATGATTTTAGTGTGAGATCTTGGAGACAAGAAAAAAGGGCTGTGTCTTAATCGTGAGGTGTGTGTGCCAAGTTGACAAGGGGTCAATTGTGCTGGCTGGTCTTATGTCAACTTGACACATGCTAAAGTTATTTGAAAGGAGGGAGCCTCAACTGAAAAAGAAAATGCCTTCATAAGATGCAAGATATTTTCTTAATCAGTGATTGATGGAGGAACCAGCTCAATTTAGGTGGTACCATCCCTAGGTTGGTGGCTAAATTCTGTAAGACATCAGTAAGGCTAATCAAGGGCTGGAGAGATGGCTCAGCCATTAAGAGCACTGACTGCTCTTCCTGACGTTCTGAGTTCAATTCCAGCAACCACATGATGGTTCACAACCATCTGTAATGGGATCTGATGCCCTCTTCTTGTGTGTCTGAAGACAGCTACAGTGTACTCATATACATAAAATAAACACATTAATCTTTTCTTAAAAAAAAAAAAAAAGAAGAAGGCTATTCAAGCCAGGGGAAGCAAGCCAGTAAGCAATACCCATCCATGGCCTCTGCATTAGCTCCTGCCCTGTTTGAGTTCCTGTCCTGACTTCCTTCAGTAATGAACTACAATGTGGAAATGTAAGCCAGATTAACCCTTTCCTCCTCAACTTGCTTTTTGGTTATGGTGTTTCATCAAAGCAACAGTAACCCTGATTAAGACGCTACCTAAGAAGCCAGTTTGCAGTTAACTAGCCTGAGTTACATAAGGAAGCAGCAGGACTGAAGGCACTGAATCTTTTTAGCTGGAGACCATATACCCTCGGGGGCTGGACAATCCTCTGCTGCTCTTATTCCTTTCTATCACTCTGGAAGAGGGAGTTCAGGGTGTGTCCTCAGGACTGATCTAAATTTGGAGCTGCTATCTACTTAAGCCACACCTATATTAGATTAGATGTATGAAATAGTGCCCCGAAACTTTGAGATCACTTGGCTTTTCTAAATAGCTATTTAATTTTCTTTCTTCCCTTTAGTTATTTTGTGGGTATGTGTGGGGGCACCTGTATGCCATGGTGCACGTATAGAGGTCAGAGTACATACAACTTGCCGGACTCACTCTCTCCTCTGCCTTGGGGCTTTCCAAAATGCCTTGGTGGCAGGAGCCAGTACCTGCAAAGCCACCTCAGAAGTCCAGTGTTTGATCTTTGACAAAACCTGAGCACCTTTCCTGAAGGCATGTCTAGCCTTTGGATATTGTAGCAGGTCATTTGTTATCTATAAACTGCCCAGAAAAGTTACAGAAAAAGCAATACAAAAAAATCTCAGGCTGGAGAGATAGCTCAGCAGTTAAGAGCACTAACAGCTCTTCCAGAGGTCCTGAGTTCAATTCCCAGAAGCCACATGGTGGCTCACAACGGTATGTAATGGGATCTGATGCCCTCTTCTGGTGTGTCTGAAGACAGTGACAGTGTACTCATATAAATAGAGGCTTACAGTTTTGTGTTGGGCTGCATTCACAGTCATCCCAGTCACAGGCAGCCAGAGGCTACAGGTTGAAGGCTTCTGATAGGCAATAAGGGACTCTTTCCTTAACAAGGTTCAGACCTTAATAACCTCCCTCCTCCTTAGCTCAGCTGATTTAATGATGGAGGATGTAAACTCAGCAGACAACATGACCTGCCAAAACCAAAACAAAGCCCAAATCCATCAAAGTTCTGGGACCGACTCTAAATGTACTAACCTTGCTTTGTGGCTTCTGTAGTTCCCCTTCTGACTAACTGAACTATGTCACCCCAAAATAGGTTTTTGTGATTAAAAGCTCACCCCAAAAAAAGGCTCAGTGCTACACTGTGATCCTGAACTCCTAGTGTAGACACTGGCTGGCTAATACCTTCTATTGGCTTAAAACCATCTGAGTGGTCTTCTCTCGTCAATACCCTGCATTGATCCTCTCCATATCCAGCACAGACCTGTTTAAAAGCTTCGAGCGTTTGATTGTGGCCGAGCATGGAACTTGTCAGTTCACAGGGATTTGTAACTCAGTAAGCCTGAGGGTTTTGTTCAAGTGACACCCAGGAAATCTGATGTGTGCAGTGGATGAGAGAACCATATTTAATTAGTGAACCCCAGCAAAGACGCCCCCCTCCCCAGGTCTCCTTTCTCTCTTTTGGTAATGCATTTTAAAAAATATACTTTCCCTCAGTTAATAGGCAGGATCTCAAAAACTGGCTCTGAACTCAGCATGTAGCCAAAAAAATGACCTTGAATACTGCTTCTGCCTCCCAAGTGGGGATTACAAGTGTGTACCTCTATGTTTGGTTTATGTGGGACAAGATATATATTATTTACTGGGGTTTGGAGACAGGGTTTCTGTTTAGCTCTGGCTGTCCTGGTCACTCTGTAGACCAGACTGGCTCAACTCAAGATCCACCCGCTTCTGCCTCCTGTTTGCTGGGATTTAAAGCACACACCACCAGGCTTGGAGATAGTTATTTTAATTCACGATTCATGAGAAACTTAGCAGCTACATGCATGACCACCATTGTGAGAGGTGCCAAGGATTGATTTTTGGCTACTCTCTTTCCATCATTATAAGCACTTACAGTTTCCTTGGGAGAAAGGAAGAGAGAAACCCAAAGAAAACCCAAGGCAAAGGTGCAAGTGTAACCCGGATGAAGACAGATGGATACAGGTTTGGGTATCCTCACACCGGAACACAATCCAGCCAAACCAGTAACTCCTGGCCTTGCCCATGTCTACCTCTTCTGCCCACTCTCATACAACGGCTCAATGAAACTTCAGAACTAAGAATGGAGAAGGGAAGATACTGGCCATGCAACACTTTTCTCATGAATTGATCTTGAGTCTACACTCCAGTGTCTGTTCTGACCTACCTGAATTTCCAGCCTTTTCCTTGTCCCTCCACAGTGACACTTTTATTCAGAAAGTTTAAATAATGGCTTATAAAATTAAAAATATATAAAATAAAATTAAAGAAAATCTTGGATAACAAAAAAACCCCAGAACTTTCCTTTGTATTATCAGAGGACTCACGCAGACTTGCAGGGAGTGCTCACTAGACCTACAGGGAGATTAGAAAACGCCTGAAACAAACAGCGAGTCTGAGAGGTCAGTAAGGACAAATTAATGAAACCCTGTTTCAGAACAAGAATGGCAAACCTTACTGGTCTATCAACCTGTTCATGTCCCTTGCTCAGTGTGGCCCAATCCTTACACCTGTTCTTATGAGCAGGAACCAAACACGGACAAACGTGGTCCAAAATAAGCTACATGAAGCCACACTCAGAGGGACTCTGGCTGGCCTCAGTCCTTTGGACCTTACTGTCAATGACAGAGAGGTTCTCGGGTCCTGTTTCCTTTTGTGTGTGGCCTATCCTATGGGCTGTGGTCAGTTACTATGGAGCAAGTTCTAATTGGGGACCATGAAGACTGTCATGGAAACTAGCTGTTAACGGGGCTTGAGTTCTGCATTGACTTGGAGATTGTAAAAGGTGGCATTGCCACTACTACCTTGCTGTTTCTTAGATTTTAAAACTGCCGGTTTCCAGTCTTGCCCTCTACCCTTACTGACAGGAGCTGCCTGCTTGTCTGTTGTCAGTAGAGAACCAGCCCTTCCCTGACTGACACTCCTCTTCCTTCTCGCTGGTTCCTCTTCCATGTTATATAGCACATTTTACTGGTTTCCTGACATTTCAGAGATTAGTACCTGTAGATGGTATCTGTCTGTCTGACTGACCTGTGTGGTGACAGGACTGCTCATGGAGGCTCAACTCTTAGCTTCAGATTATGATTTTCCAAACTCATCTGTGTTTGCCCCTGTGTTTATAAAGATTCCAAGACTTGGTCTCTCCTCTGTATCATAGATGCCTTCATTATGCCTCCCCTTCTAGCTGTATCAGATTGGCCCGGGTGTGGCTGGATCCTTCCAAACCTCTGCTTATGTCTTTGCAGCATATATTGAACACAGGCTCTGCAGCTTCAGCATCTTGCACAGGGTTATGTAAACGCTAAGGAACCTTTGGGCCATACTGCAGAGGTACGCTGAGAGAACCAGGTGGCAGCTCTGAGACCTAGGCATGTTCTAAGCGAACAGCTCCTCCTACTGCCCTCCCAACCCCAGCAACATTACTTTCGATGTACCTTTAAAGGACAGGAAAGAACACTGCAGCGATTGAAAGCTGGTAAGTCATCTGTTCTTGGGTACACATGGCTATAGGCATTTGTGGCTTTCTGGTTACAATAGACTAGATGTTATACTACATGGTAGAGTCCTTTAGATTGTTATCAATGTCAGGAGATTTGCCCAATTAGCATTTCAACTTCCCAGAAATGTCAAAGACAGATTTATTCTTCTATTTAGCTTTCTATGAAAATATAGAAAGCCGAGCAAAAGAAAGTCACAAAGTTAATATACAAAATGTATTCCATTTAAAAAATGGCAGTGAGAATAATACATCTCTCCAGTTGATAAGATTTTCCGGCCAGCACTTAGTGAAATATTGCTCTCTGAGCACGTGCACACTCGGGCTTGTTAAAGATCTCATCTTCTGTCTCTGGAGTGAGCTGGATATTGTCCTTGACTGGAGACAGGGGCTTCTTACAAGAAGGAAGCTTTTCAGAATCTCTGCAAAAACATAACAAAGCAAATTGGGTTCAGGTACTGACAATTAGAGAAGCAATAACCCAAATGGAAAAACCTCATACTGTGTAGTCTATGTTGGCTCCTACGGGGCACATTCAAGGCTTTACGCTCAGTTCTTCCAATAGAATTTTAACTTTTCTTCTTTGTGTCTCTTCTGGCTTTCAAAATCAGCTTCATGTAGGTGCTGGTCAATTTTCACACACACACACACACACAAAGTACAGTAGCAGAACCAAGAATTCAACAAAGAACATATGCATACATACATACATATATTTATTTACTAAAAGACAGGCTGACTTGGAACTAGCTACATTCTCCTGCCACTGCCTCCCAAGAGTTGGATTAAAGGCGTGCAGAGCAAGGCTAACAACTAAGCTGTAATTTTTTTTTTTTTTAATCAAATGCCCTCCTGCTGGATTAGTGCTCTACACACACTTAAAAAAAAATCCCATTATGAAAATAACATAGTAACATTGTTTCTTCTCAATGAAAATGAAAAAACACTTAGTTATTTTCTCCAATAGATTTTAAGAATACCACTGTAACTGACTTCTCACACCAGCTCTGTAAGGTCCCAGAGCCCTCAAGACTTGAGTCCCTCTCAGGAGCTTTGTAAGATCAAATTACTTTCATAATATTTGGACTTTACCTTTCCCATGGTGCTGACATCTGTACCAATAAAGGCAGAATCTGGTAAAAGCTGCCAGCAACTCAGTGAGAGTGCAGAGGCAGGAGAATTCCTGTAAGTTCAAGTGAGTTTTAGGGCAGCCAGAGCTTTGCTGTGAGATTCTGTCTCCAAAGAAGAAAAACACAAAAGGAAAGCAATCTAAGCTGGGCATGGTGGTGCCCACCTACAATCCCACAACTTGGAAGGCAAAGGCAGGTGTTTGAGCCAGGCTCTCAGGCCTGCCTGCCTCCATCTCCCAGTGCTGAGGGCTGGAGTTACAGGTCAGGCAGCCACACCTGGGTTTTATTAGTGGGTGTTGGGGATTCACACTCAGGGCCTCATCCTCGCAGAACAAGTGTTCTCAGCCAGATCCATACCCCCTATAACATCTGTGCCATGGAATGTGTGTGGAGTCCATGAGCTGACTCTTTCCTCCCATCTTATGGGCCCTGGAACCAAAATCAGGCTTGGGGGTGAGCATCTCAATGTGCCATCTCAATGGTACCTTTAAATCAATCAATCAAACTTTCTTGTGACAGGATCTCTCTGTGTAGCTCTGGCTCAACTCTGCCTTCTGAGTCCTGGGAATAAAAGCCTGCACAGCCACCAGTTTCTTTTAAATTTGTGTTAAACATTTTTTTGAAGAAAAGGATTATTTTATTTTTAATTACGTGTTTGTGTCTATGACTGTGAGTGCAGTGAGCGGTCCAGAGGCTAGAAAGAATGTAGTACCCCCTTGAGTTGTAGTTAGTTACAGGAAGCTGGGAGTTACCCAATGTGAATACTGGGGAGCTGGGAACTGAACTTAGGTCTTTTGAAAGAGCATCAGTTAGTGTTCTTAAGGAAGCCATCTCTCCAGCCTTTCTTAAGATTCTTAATGGAGGGGTTGTAGGGATGGCTCAGTGGTTAAGAGCACTCAATTCTTCCAGAGGATCTGAGTTTAATTCCCAGCAACCACATGGTTGCTCACAACCATCTGTAACGGGATCTGATGCCCTCTTCTGGTGTGTCTGAAGACAGCTGCAGTGTACTTATATATATAAAGCAAATAAATCTTAAAAAAAATTTTTTTTAATGCATATAACAAGCACTGTCTGTAACAAATGGACCCTGTCTATGGCCCACTTAAATGCAGTACTTCCTTGTGGTAGGTTGTAGAGTCAGTCAGAGAAGCACAGCTTACAGTTAAGTCTATCCCCTCTCAGCTCCTGCCTAACCCCTTTGCATTCTAGTCCTGAGCAAGAAGGAAAGGAATGTCTGCTCTGGAAAAGAAGCTCCAAGCAGGATTGGAGCTGAAGGTGAGAGACAGGGACTGACTCTGAAAGCAGAGAGCTGGGGACAGGCCTGCAGAAGACAGTGTCTGGTTCAGAAAGGAACCAGGAAACTCACTTTTTAAACCCAAAGTTTTTCCAGAGCTCGCTGATCTTTATCTGCAGTCCTGGCTTGTTCTCAGCATTGTGGTGTTTTCTCTTCTGGATGCTTCCCGGCTTCTTGCTCAGGCCACTGACTCTGGCCGGCGCCAGGGGCTTGATCTTGGTGGTAGAAAAAGAGTCCATAGAACCAGACCTACAGAGTCCAGGAACCTAACGATAAATTGGAATTTTTGTTACTTTTATTTTGCTTCTTAGAGATGGGTGTGTGGGTCTCCCCAGATTCCCCACATTCTAAAAGAACTGTTTTTAACTACTGTTTTTTATATAGCAGAATAGGAGAAGAACCCACACGTTTTGTAAAAATTACCTAAAGATGTCTACCACAGAAACAAGCAGGTATTACTTTGTTTTCCTTGATACATCTTAAGGATTCTTACATTTCAATAGGAAGCTGAATTGTATTTTGAGTAAGCTTGTTTTCCCTCTGTGCGAAGGTAGCATAGTTGACTTACATTTCCTGATATATTTGATTCTACTTGAGAGATGACGTTTTTGTTGTATGTTTCTGACAGGGTTTCTCTATATAGTTGTGGCTGGCCTGAAATGTAAGAGTTCTCCTGGTCACTGCCTCCCATGTGCTGGAATTAAAGGCATGTGCCAGCACACTGGGCCTTTAAGGCTGATTTTGTCCTGTGCATAGTAATACTGTTTCTTAGGATAGAGAGGGAGGTGTTTAAACAGGTCTTTAAAAGTGATTAATCTGGCAGATTGTACATAAAGGTTGAAAAGTTAAATAGACAGAAGCCCACAGCTATGCCTGGGTCCACAGTGGTTAGGGCTTTGGAAATACCCAGCAAATCACTGTCGCCTCAGGAGCAGCCAGTCATCCCATGACTTTACTCTCAGAAATTAACTAAAGGTCTTAGGGTAAACAATTATGAATTGGATGATTATGTAACATACGTAGAAGTACTTGGTACATACATGAAAAAAGTTTAGGAAACACAGAAAACAAATTCCAACTAACAAGTCAAACATTTAGTGAAGCACAAATGTTACCTGAAGATGTGTGAAAGCAGGCATTAATAAAGAAAAAAAGATCAGAACACAGGTATTTCCATTTTCAATTTTTGCATATTTTTCCCTTTTGGCAAAAGTCACACGCTGCTTCTGAAATCTGAAAAAAGTTAATTCCAATTGTTTTACCTTGTTCCGTCTAAGTAGGTCTTTCTTTGAAAAGTGAGGTGAGTGCTGCTTGGAGTTCTGACTTCCTTGGTTATCAGGTGACTTGTCGGTACAGTCCGACTCCTAGATTGCCCACATGGAAAACAAAAATGTACTTGGGTTTTTATGACAACTCATCCAAACTCAGAAAAATATGCAAAATGAGAAACTCAGATAACACAATTTCACAAAGACATAAAAGATGGTTAAGAATAAAAGGCAATGAGTTAAAATGGAAAAGATACTTGTCAGTTTAACTGAAGAAGGTACCAAAACATCTTACCTGAAGAAATACACTTAAGGTTTGAAACTTTTTTATCAGTCACTACAGGGGCCTGTGAAATGCTGATGCTTAGCCCTAAATGGGACATCCTTCTCAGCCCCCAAGCCCTGCCAACAGTCAGTGAACTCCCCAGAAGAGGAGGCAGAAAGTGCTGGAGAGCAAGGCGGGGGATGCTGTGAGATGTTGCCTGGACACAACAAGGCTGCCAACAGGGCTGCAGTACCACAACTCACACAGCTGTGTAGAACCAAGGCAGCAAAAATCCCACACAGCCTTTTGAAATGATCCTCGGGCCCCACCCTCCCTCTACTGAGGAGCTACTGGCAGGTGACAGCTTCCAGAGGGGGAGTCATTCTTTGAGGTTTTGACTCATAAGAGGGTTTCCATGCACTAGTGCATGGCCCCCACCTACATTTATATAAGCACTAATTACACCTAAGGTTACAAAAGAAGACATGGAGTTAGGAGTACTGGGTGCTGGGATGGAATATAGGGAGAGACTGGTATATTGGATCACATTTTATTATGGATATGAGATTCTCAAAGGCTGAAACCAAAAACATATGCTGAACTGGAAGGGGCTGCATTCTCCTGCACTCCTTGCAACAGCTCTGTCACTGACTACAGAAAGCCAAGGCAGCACAGTTCTACGATGTCCTAGCTGTGGTGTAAAATGGTCAATACAGAAAACAAAACTGCATCTTCCTTCCAGATGTGCTACTCTGAGATGCTGTGTCAAATGCTCAATTTACTTCAGCAGTGACTCCACATGTGAGATTTCACTCAGTGTTTATGCCCATACATCAAACAGGAAGGTCAGTAAGTGGGGACTGCCCTTGGCCTGTCTCTAAGGTTTGTTGTATTTCTCTTGGGATTCTACAGTGCATCAGGACTTAAGAGCAGGGCGAGACTGCCTGTGCCTTACTGATTTCTCTACTGTGGCTAACGGGAGTGTTGTTCAGTGTTGAGTTTGGCTATTTTCTTTTTGGAAACAAGGTCTCTCTTGCTCTATAGCCCTAAATGGTCAGTAACTCATTACCTAGTGCAAGCTAGCCTCAAACTTAGAGCAACCTTCTCTCCCTGCTTCCTAACTTCTGAGATTATGGGTATACACTGTAGCCAAGGATGTGGGCTAATCTGCAGCCCCCAGAATCTGAGATTAAAGAACTGTGCCACGCCCAAGTGGCTGAATAGTTTCTAACAAGAGAGTCATGACTAACATTCTGAGATTACTTAAGACTCTGGTTGGCGAATGGCAGGATCTAGTTGCTGCCTCTTAACAATGAACTTTGCAGAAAGGCTCCAATACTGCAGCTCTTTTGAAGTACACAATGAAAGTAGATGTTCAAAACAAGGTACAAAGACAAACAAACAAACAAACCAACAAACAGTATTGTGGTTTGGGAACATCTGTAAAAAATAGTACGCCTAATCATATGAATCCAATTCTTTTGAGCACTAAAGCAAACTCACTATGGCAGCAAAGGGACAGTCAGTGAAAGAATCTGCCCTCATTCTTTTGCTAGGAAAGAAAGTTACTATTTCTTTTCTTTTCTTTTTTTTTTTTTAGTTTTGTGAGATGGGTCTCTCTATGTAGCCCAGGAAGGCCTCTGACATTCACGATCCTCCTGCCTCAGCCTCCCTAGTGCTAGAACTGCCAGCATGCATGCTCATGTTAGGGCCCTATCTCATATTCCACCTCAAGGTGGAAGATATATTTATTCTGGAAGACAGAATGGTTCAGCATGAGCAGCTGACAGCCCGCGAGCTGATGAGGACCTCATTATTCAGCTGAAAGCTTACAAAGTGAGGCAGAAAGGCACGTTCAGGGGGAAGGCACGCACGCTCCCCTCCCTGCAGGAGCTCGGATGCTTGCGGTGTCCTCCAAACAGATGCTTCTATGGAAAAACGATGAAGAGCTGACCAACTGCTCAGGTGACTCAAATGGGCCCAAGAGGCAACATTCCAGAGTGGAGGTTCATTAAATGAAACAAAGTCTTCCAGATTACAGGACATAAATTAGCCGAAGACAAAGAGAAAGAGAGCTGGTGACAGGGTTCATTGAGTGAGGGGCCTGACAACCAAAATTCAGTCCCTAGCATGTATGTGGTCAAGAGGCAGAACTTTCTCAAGTTGTCCTCTGATCCCTCCTTCTGCACCAGGACACAAGCCACCAGACAGACAGACACACAATAAATAAACTTAATTTAAAAAAATAAAAAAGCAGAGAGAAGCAGAGGGAGGTCTCAATGGCAGTGCAGGCAAGGTCCTAAAATAGTAACAATGTCAACTGGCAAGACTTAGAATCCGAATGCGCAACCTGACTTCAGTTTTCTCCAGGTGTTCTTTCTTAACTCTGTAGAGCAGTCTGGCCGCCAACTCAGTGATCCACCTGCCTTTGCTTCCCAA
Source organism: Micromys minutus (assembly GCF_963924665.1). Taxonomy (NCBI): domain Eukaryota; kingdom Metazoa; phylum Chordata; class Mammalia; order Rodentia; family Muridae; genus Micromys; species Micromys minutus. The sequence continues at coordinate 67,230,370 of NC_137969.1, forward strand.
GTGCTGGATGAAAGATGTATACCACCACTGCCTGGCTGGTTTTCTTGACTTAATCTAACAGAGTTCTGAGTATTTTCAGCTAGTGTGACAGGTGTGACAGCTAGGCTGATAAGGTAAGTATTTCCTCAGGCTATATGAATTTATTACATGCCATTCAATATTCAATATTGTTGGGCATCAAAGTTTTGATAAATAGTACTGTAAATTTACAACTTGTTAGTTATACTAGAGTTTTAGACAGTTATAAGCTGCCAAGTATGTGATGGGAATTAAATCCAGGTCATCTGGAAAAACAGCCAGCACTCTCAAATACTAAACCCCTGAACATGGGAGAATTTTGAATAAAACTTGAGAAAACCAGTTTACTTCTACAATGATGGCAAAATTTCTTCAACTGTCTGGTCAACACCCATTTCCCGTGTTTGAGCCTGGAAGTGAAGACTTCAGAAAGAGACTTACCTCTGTATCGGAGTCCTTACTGGAGGGCTGGGAGAGGCTCGATGTGCTTAAGCTGCAGGTGGAGCCTACACTTCCCTGAGACTGTGAGGACCAGCCCAGCTCATGCAAGGACTGAGACTCATCACCTGACTTCTCACTCTTTGAATCACACGTGGTGGCACAGACCTCAGGGACACAGGCAGGGGGCTCACTCTTTCTCCGGAACTGTTGCAATTTAGTGCTTGTTGAGGGACTTGGAGTTCTTGAAAATTCCCCAAGAGTTCCAGACCAACTGAAACAACTTCTTAGTGTCCCCACGGTGGGTAGGGACATGGTCCCCAAGAATTTGCTAGTCTCAGAAGACTCAGCCTCATCCTTGGGAGACACAGCCTCATCCTTGGGAGACTCATCCTCATCCTTTGGAGACACAGTCTCATCCTCATCCTTGGGAGACACAGCCTCATCCTCATCCTTGGGAGACTCAGCCTCATCCTCAGGAGACTCAGCCTCATCCTCACCCTTGGGAGACACAGCCTCATCCACATCTGGAATCTCAGTACTTGGAGTGTGCGACCCATCTGTGCCAACTGGCTTTTGGCCTTCTGTGTCTGGACAGTCCAATGCCCCAAGGAGGCTGGTGGTGGCTTTGCCAGTGGCAACAGTTTCATTTAGAGGCTGGCTGCTTCCTTTTTTTGGTATGAAGTTGTCAAAATCTGGAGGACTACAAAAGAACCTGACAAGAAACAGGAAGATGGACCTTAGGTATTTCAGGGTCTACTCACAAATCTATCCAAAGTCACACATCTACTTTCACACACAGAGACCTTCCATTTTAATTGAGGTTTGCATTCTACTTTTGCTTTTTTAGTATTTTGACAGAGCCTCTCTACATAGCTCTGGCTGTTCTGGAACTCCCTATATAGACTGCCCTCAAACTCAGGTATTTGCCTCCCGAGTGCTAGGATTAAAAACTTGTGCCACCATGCCAGAATAAGGCATATATACACATGTATATATACATTTATGTGTGTATATATAGATGAATGATAACTAGCACATTTTTAGAAACTTATAGCAACAGAGCCCAGGATTTTTAAATCCTTATTTTGGAAGATAAGAGACAGGGGGATCTCTGAGTTTAACATAAAGCCTAGTCTACCTAATTCTACATCAAGCAGAAAACTAACCAAAACAAAAACCAAACCCAAATAAATCCCCTGCCTCAATTCATAGCTGTGTTTCTCCAATTAGTGTACGGAGTTATTTAGAGTATTTCTAGATCTTAAGAGATCCACTATTTATAGGAAGAACATTAACATTAATAAAGATAACTAAGACAGATCAGGACCTCAGAATGCTATAAAAGGAACAGAATCCGCCCACAGTGTGTATCTGCAGGAGCCGCAGTCCCTTTACACTTTGATTGTATGAAGATCACAGAACTAACGGGTGTGGAAGGGAACAGCAATGCCTTCTGGTCTGAACTCGGTGTAGTGATTCATATGGAGAGGAATCACTCAAGGAAAAAGCCTCCACGGGCCCATACAAATCTTCACACTGAACCCTACAGGTGGCCGGTAAGACAGGGAGCTGGGCGGCGTCACTGTTTCTTCTTCCTGACTGTAGGTGAAGTATGACCAGCCACCGCCCGCTCCTCCTCACAGACATAAGGTACTCTTGAGATACGACCTAAGATAAACCGTTCCTGCTGTCAGTTACTTCTGTCAGGCATTTTTGTTGCAGCAACAGTAAAAGTAACTGAGCGATAAGACATCTAAGAAAGCCAGCACGCAGCAGACTTCTGCAAATAGTGCTGTGCCTAGCTTCAATAGCACTAGCTCAAATGGCGCCCTGCAGCCGCTATACCTGCTTCTTGTCCCTGGAACTATGACTGCACTGCTTTCTTCATTCCTCCTCTGTAAGAACGTGGCGAACTTATTCCTCATCCTAGACGGGGTCGGTGCATCTGTCTTGTGAGCAGTCCCACCATCTGAGCACAGCACTGGCCTTTCAGAAGAGTTAGGCGATGTGCCATCCCCACAGCCATTTTCCTTGATCTTCTTTGTAAATGGTGAATACTGGCTCAACAGGTCATCTTCAGACAGCGCCTCTAAACAGAAACAGAGGCACAGGACAACGGCCCGGTGAGTCCCTTACTGGCTATTTGCCTCGGATGTTACACCCCAACTCCTGCTTTTTCTCCTGCACGTGCTGAGCAAGGACTCTACATGGGGCCACATATTTAGTCCAGTTTTGGCTTTTGAAAGCTACTCCTCGTAAAGTATAACTGGAAAACGATTACCTTAGCTATATTTACCATTTTCCAAATTGACAATGTCAATTATATGTATGATTTCATATGAAATTATACTAATCAGAAGATTTCAGGGCATAATAGATTCTGAATGACTGTATTTTTAAAGCGTAGAAAAAAATTGGAAGGCAGTTTACATATAAAGCTATGATTAATGACTGAAAGTTTTTAGTGCTCCAATCAAACCAGCTACCATTTCCTGTTGTGGTTTCTGAGGTACCTGTGACTATGTTCTGGCTTGGCTCTTCATTACCAGGCTGCAGAGTCAAATGTAGAATACAAAGGTGACAGCCTACGACAGCAAGGACACGACAGTGCAGAGGACTAAGTACAGCTAGCTGGGACTCCGAGTGTCTCATGGTGTCCCAGTGACATCCTGTTACCTTAGGATAAGGACCTGTAGTGAGTTGTACACCCTAAGAGGCTGAGTCTGGGCCTCCAGCTTCCTGGACTTCCTCTAATTCATTCAAGTATTTTATACACGAACACAATATAATGAAACCTTAAGACACAGGGGGCACAGTTCCCACAACCTACATGAAAGTTTAAAATGTCACACTTGGCTCCAACAGCAACTAGAAAAACAACCAAAGCTCAGTCGACGATGGAACAAGTGACGGGCAGGCTAGCAGGAACAGCCGGTCTGACCCTGCAGCAGGAAAAGCAGCCTAGAGCAGGGCCTGAAGTGCCACCAGGGCACTTGCCTCTTGTCTGAAGCAGCAGAGCACACCAACTACCACATCCTGTCACAGTTACATCACAACTAAGGAGCTCAATTCCCTCCAACACACAACCCGAAGGAAAGGGAACTTGCAGACTGAAAAGAAATTTCATTTTCATAGAGGGTCATAGCTGCTACCTCAGAATAACTGAAGGGTAACAGGGACTGACTTAGTTCAGTATTGAGGGTTTCAAACCACAAGGTTAACACTAAGAGTCAAGCACCCACTTACTATGCAAGCTTAACAAACTGAGTTCAACAATAGAGCTGGAAAGACAGTTGCCCTCTGAACCCAATGGACAAAACTGTACTACCCTCACATACAAAAATAACAAAAATAAATCAGCTCTATTTCTATATATTGGCACCAATTAAAACTGAAACATCTTTAAGAGGATAAAAATCTGAAAATTTAAGAATAAATTTGACAACCTATCTAGACATCTTTACATAGAACATGAGACCTCTGAAGTCTTCAATAAACAGTCACTCACTCTGAATTACTTTGTTAAATCACCATAGCTTTTTTTTTCCTACCTTTCTACTAAGGTTGTAGTCTACCATGTCTGGATAGCTCCTCTGAACTCAGCACAAAATGGAGAACTCCCTTTTCTTAGCAGAACTTCTCTTCTCTACCATATCTGGGGAGCCTGACCCCCAATATTCTACCTGAGGAATGTCATAGTCTTTGTCAAGCTTACAAGTTTAACGTCCTCTTTCCCAATAAGAACCTAAGTTCCAGACAGTACCTAAGATTCCCGAATTGTCTGGTCATACAAATGAGGCATTCACAATACATTAAACTACAGCCAGTGAAACGTCACCCTAAGAAGAACCACTTCCCACTCTCCAGGTTCACCCTGAGTAAAGTGTATGTGTACAAGCTCCATCCTCTCCCAGTCAGACCCTTCGGAAGGGACCCAGCTTCACCCTTTCAGCCTAGTGAGCAGCAGCAGTGCCTAGACACCCCGAGGGAGAAAGTGGAGCACACATGGCATAGCCAACAGGCAGACCACAGTTTTTTCTTTTCTAAGACAGGGTTTCTCTGTGCATCTGAGTAGCCCTGGCTGCCCTGAAACTTGCTCTTTAGACAAGGTGGCACTGAACTCAGTTCCATCTGCCTCCCTGTGTACCACTACCATCTGGGTCCCATAGCCTCTTTTTAAAAAGACAAGTTGGCAATTGAATCCTAAAAGTTACAAAGCCAGAAAGAACCTCGAACAGCCTAAAGTAACATTTGAAAAGCAGAGCTAACTCCAGGGATTTACAATTCTTGACTTTAGGGTAAACTTTATGGTAAGGGATTTCCAACGGGTGCAGGGCAGCTACACGAGGGAAGGGAGACTCCGGCCAACGGCACTGACAACCACACTGCCATACACAACCCGAGGATCCTGGAGTCTCACAGTCCAACATCTGTCTACATCATCTCTAGATGGAAGGGTCACAAGGGCAACAATGACAGGCTAAGTCAAGGAAAATGCAGTGACCCAGGCTTGGAAAAGACTTCTTAGATCTGACCAACAACCACCAGGATTTGGAAACCATGACAGACAGACAGACAGACAGACAGACATACATACCATTTCTTGGTCTCTTCAATACACAAGGCTTTCTGGGGAGGTTTAACCCTTTAGTACTAATCACTTGTTTAAGGCCCACAGTGCTTGGCTTTTCCTTCAGCTGAGGAGCATGGGAAACAGTGTTCACCTCAAGTCTAGGACAGTAATTCTTTTGCCAAATGCTACTGGCAACAGGTGGCTTCTGACATGCTCGGTCATTCCAGCTATGGCTTCTTGAGTGCGCTGGCTAGGAAAGAACAAAGAAAAGGGTAATTTGAACAAAGAAATGATCATCTCCCCTATGTCTGCTTATAGCAATGTTCAATTACTGTTCAAAAGAAAAACTTCTGAGGCTGGCCTGGTGAGGCAGGATTGAAAATTCAAAGGCTACTTAGGTTTACAGTGAGTTCAGGCCCAGTCTGGGTGACTTCTTAAGTAGTAATTATTTTATTTCTAATTAAAAATGGCTCAGCCATGCAGGACTTGCCTAGCAAGTTTGGGGCCTGGCAAGAGAAAGGGAGAGGGTGAGGGAAGGAATCCGAAGAAGTCTGTGCTCTAATAATACTTAGTGCTTTCTTCTGCTAATCTCACCCTTCTCCCTTGAACATGTCTTATGTTCCTAGGTCTGTCTTCTAACAGGAGCCAAACTACCCACTTCCTTGGTAATTCTCAGCATGTTTTGAATGTGGTCTTTTTTGTTTGCTTGTTTGTTTTGTTTTAGTACATTTGAAAATTGGTTATGTGACATTCAAAAAATTTTCCGTTTCGTTTTGGTTTTTGAGACAGGGTCTCCACATAGCTCTGGCTGTTTTGGAACTCCCTGTGCAGAACTCCGATCTCCTTGCTTCTGCCTCCTAAGCACTGGGATTAAAGGAGTGTGCTACCGCCCTGCCCAATTTCTGTGTCTTATCTTTTTAGTCTTGGCTGCCTAGTAATTGTAATAGCATTACCAACATTATTAGCAGTCTTGTGTAACAGCTGTAATCATAAATCTCCCAGTGAAACTGTTACCTTGTGGGTATTAGCTGGCTTAAACCCTATCACCAAAGTTTTATGCCAAGATTCAATGTCTGCCAGAACAGCCTTCTCTTTTTCAGCATGATACCAAGTGAGTCTGATACAAAGTAAAACTTTTTAACCTAGATTGTTCTGGTTTGACCTCAACAATTTTTTATCCAGGCTTGGGGGCTCACGGTTGTAATCCCAGCACATGGGAGACTGAGGCACGAGGATAAATTCTACTAGCCAAGACTTCTGGAGACCCTGTCTCAAACAAAAAATCAGAATTAAACAAATTTCAGACTGGAGAGATGGCTCAGCAGTTGAGAGCACTGACTGCTCTTCCAGAGGTCCCGAGTTCAATTCCCAGCAACCACATGGTGGCTCACAACCATCTGTAATGGGATCTGATGCTCTCTTCTGGTGTGTCTGAAGAGAATGACAGTGTGCTCACATACATATAATAATAATAATTTAAACAGATTTCTGCGTAAGGTGGGTAACTGCTTTGAAAACGTGCCTTTGAGTCCCAGTGCTGTTTGAAGGAGGGGAGTGGTCACATGCTGTGTGGCCATGTTTAAATGATGCTCAGACTTTAGGGACATTCTTTCTTTGCTGGCCTTGTTAAGTTGCTATTTAGGAATATTTGGCTTTTCAACAATGCCAAGTGCCACAGAGTTTGAATGATGATGTAAGATGAGACAAAAGGTGCTGAATGTATATGCTGGTCTTAAAAATATCATGTAGTCAGTTTTTAGTATTAAAAAACTAACACACATATATATATATTTAAGAGATAATTTCTCTAGGATCAAGTTAACCATTTTTTAAAAGTAATTGGCTAGATGTGGTGGCATATACCTTTAATCCCAGTGAGTTTGGGGCCACCCTGGTCCACCTAATGATTTTCTTGACAGCTAGGACTTTATAGTGAGAATCTGTCTTAAAACAAAACCAGAAAGACAAGATCTCACTGTATAGCCCAGGCTAACCTTGAACTTGTGGCAATTCTCCTGTCTCAGGGTCCCCAGTCCTGGGATTACAGGTGCCTGCCACACCAGGTGAGGTCATTCTCATGCACACTCTGCACAGTGCTGAGTACAGAGGTACTTCACAGCTGCCACAACAATGTGCTTTTATATAACAGCTGTTAAATGTTACCATAGTGTCTGGAGTGTAGTCATCAATCTGCTCAAAAGTATTTATATCTCTGTTTCCAAGTGCTATTTGAAGAGCTACGGAATCATCGATATACCTAGGTTGGTAAGGTTAAGGAAAATGTCCCCATTAGCAGGCAACAGAATCACACACACTAAGATATGAAAAGGCTCTCTATTATCAGAAAATCTCCAAGGTTTATGATGTACATAGATCCCACTTACTGCTCACATCAGCACCACTGAAACAAGAAGCAAGGTTGCTGGACTGTGTCCCTGCAGGACCTACCCGCCTTCTTGAAGGGAAGCCTGAGTCAACCCCTCCTCCATTTCTCCATTCCAGAGAGAAATGGAGAAAGTTCCAGCCACTACCTAAGGCTTCTGCAGCTGCCTGAGTATTGGAGACCAGTGGCCCTGTGCCCTGGAGTACTAGAAACCCTCTGAAGAATCAGGCTTGTCTCAGCCGCTCTTAGGTGACACCTCTGATGTTCTTACTCAGAGAACATGACCTGTTGGGGGGCTGTCAGTTCCACTGGAGCAACCACTTGGCACCAGACAAGCCTTGGGTTTACTCTCATTTTCTCTAGCTCGTTTTTTTTTTTTTTTTTTCAAGATAAGTAAAACAGTACAGTCTGCCCCATGAAAAAATAAAAGCAATTTCCAAGGTGTTTTGTCCTTCTTTTCCACTACTCACTAGTGGAAGGCTCACTACTACCAATAACGGTAATAGAGTAACTGAAAACTTCACCGCATGGCTCAGAAAGGATACTGCCCAGCATAAGTCAGTGTTTCGGGGTTAATGTCATCTCCGTAGGCATTCAGCGGGATGAGCTTCCTTTGGATGGGGTCGAACACTAGCTGGTAGAGGAAAGTATTGTTGGCGCGAATAAATCCTGTGATGTAATCGTCTGGCACCGTTATATTCATCTTGAGATAATACCCAATTTTCTTGATGACCTAACAATGGATGTGACAATAGCACACATAAAGCTGACAGGAGTGGAGGGAGTTTATTGATCCCATACCCAACACTGGAAAGTGAGAAGCAAAACCCAACTGCCTTTGTCTCCACTAAAAAGACTTAACAGAAAGAGAACAGACACACCACATCACTCAAAACTCTGGTCTCACAATCAGTTTGCACTGCTTATCCAAATGCCAGATATCCAACTCATGTCAAGCGTACAACAAAACAAACAACAGATGTGACAACTGAAGCCTGCTATTCATAAAACCTTTCTCAATAAATCTTTTTCAGTGGAGTGGAGTTTGAGTCAGGGTGCTGGTTTGGTGATTTCTATTAACACATAAACAGCTTCTCATTTAGCTTACGTAAGTTGATAGCCACATTTTTGCTTAAATTTCTAATTCTGTATATGGATAGCTGTCATCCACATAAACAAAAATTCCTACCACATAAAACTTTTAGATCAGGAAGCCCGAGAAGCACCTCACAGTCCTTCTCTGTAGTCACCTTCTCCCTTCTATTAACACTCACAGGCTACAGACACAGTATTTAAAGACAACTTTCAACTTCTGCAAGTGAACTGCTGCTTCATAAAGCGAAGGTCTCTCCTACCTTCACGATATCGGGGTTATTGGCCAGTCTCAGCACTTTGCAGGCCTTTGCTAAGCCGATCCCACGCAGGGAGGCGAGGTAGTCACAGCCTGACAGAATACACATGTACCGGAACTTCTCCTCCGTGAACACATCCCCGAGCTGCTTGCACATGCCTAGCCGTGCCTGGTCCACTTCCAGTCCATTTCCAAACTGATCCATTTTTAAAATCACCTTCACACAGAGGAGAAATGGTCAATGCCCAGAAAGGTACGTTTATCAGCATTTTCTATGTCACCACAGTAATTCCACAGAATCATTCTGGCTCTGTGTGGTAACACAACGTACAAGTATTTCTCCTCACCTCTTACGTTCTAAAGTGGTCAACCTCTGATTATAGGTATTGAGCCAATATATGCTTATTGCAGGACATATGGAAATTTAGAAGAACCTGAAGTTGTCTACACCCCATTTATCTGTTATCCAGTGTAATATTCTGATGACCATCTTGCAAGCAATCTCTGAAGATGCAAATACGCATGACAGCTGCTATCAAAAGGTATACACCTATGGTTTTATATCTTAATCTCCGCTTAATAGATCACTATAAAGTTTACCATATACTCATTTATACATTATTTATAAATAACTGAATAATATCCCAGTTATGGATAAATTAGTTTACCAAACCTAATAAAAAATGCACAGCCCGTATTATTAATATTAAAAAGAAGAAAAGCTGGTGGCATGGGCTGGCGAGGAAAGATTCAAGTTCAAGGCTTGTCAGGCTACTACAGTAAGAGTATAAGCCCAGGTTGGGCAGCTTAGAGAGACCCAGTCAGAGTGGAGAGTAAAGAGAGCTGTAGCTCAGTGGTAAGGAGTTCTTGTCTACCAGTCAATACCATACACACATAGTCAATAAAGAGATGAGCTAAACACTGAGGAATACATAGGCCAATGTAGCTTAGTGACAGACACTCATCTGGCACGCATAAAGCCCAGGGTTTGATCACCAGCACCGCCCCCCAAAATATCAAACCAAACCCCAAATGACAAAAGAGAGCTCTTCAATCTGCAAGAGCACAAAGCCTAAAGCATCAATTAGCAAAACCAAAAATGAACACTATTTAAAACAAAAAACAGAAACCTAAAACGTAAATCACAGGCATTAAACAGGTACTCCAGGAGAGGAAGTTTCCAGCCCCTCAACACGCACAGTTCTCCCCCACACCACGTGTGATGATGCAATGCGATACCTTCTTACAGCCAAATGCAAGGAGGTCGGAGTCCTCTGTGATGACAGCTTGCACGATGCCAGCCTTGTTAAGGTAGGCCAACTGAGCGTCAGCTTCATACGGAGCCACAAGGCAGTCAACTCCCACGGCCCGAGCAGCCTGTGAGAGACCACAGTGAACAGCAGCCCAGCAGCAGAACAACACTGAAGAGTATAACCAGCCTCCAGACACGGGCGAACAGAACTTTCCAAAGACCATTTCCTCTGGAGCACAGTATTTCTACTTCTACTTATATGTTACCCTGATCTCAGAAGTCCTGTCTTGTTTAGTCATTACAGGCTTGGGTGAGAGCTCACTTGCCACACAATCGTGAAGATCTTAGTGTAATAGAGCCTATGTCTAATCCCAGCACTACTACAACACGGTCGAAGGTGAGCAAGGAGAATCCTTGGAAGCTCTCGGGCCAGCTAGCACGGGTAAAGCTGATAAGTAAGAGCCCTGCCTCAGGCAGGATGAGAAAAGGACTGACAGCCATTGCTGCCCCCTGACGTCCCCTGCAATCCGTATTACGTGTATGCTTGCCCTCACACACACACACACCACACATCCCCACCCCCGATGAATCAAATGTAAATTTGAAAATAAATGTTATATCTTTGTAGTGGTAATGAGTTTGTAAGTTAAAACATTCAATTACTTCAAATTATAAAACCTTTCTGTCTTAAGAACTGTATCCTGAAAGTATGTAAGACATGTGTCTGACCTGCCATGTACGCACTGCAGGCCGCCTCACCAGGAGACAAGGCTGTCTACCACAGCACAGGCAGATTCTAGGTCACCACTGTGCAGACACACAGGGGAAACACGTCCTACCGCCTTTCTCTTCCCTCTTGCTTACCAGGTGCCTCCTTGGCACCACTACTTGTGCCCAATCAGTTTCTCCTCTGCTCTACGTGGAACTCTCTTCAGGGGCAAGAGAACATGTATTTTCTCTGTACCCACACTCTCTCCTATCCCGCTGCTTCCCAACTCAAGCCATCATCCACAGTCAAAAGAAATGCCCACATGATAAAGAAGCATGGGATAGGCCTCGGGGTTCATTTTAGCTCAGAACCAGGCAGCAGGACACAAAAGAGCTGACCTGGCTTTAACAAGCAGTCTCAACACAAATCCAGAACGAGGAAAGTGGGGTCTGGGACTAAGATCCAGGTGAGGGGCACTAAGAAGCTCTTCAGCAGGTGCAGATTACAGGAGTTCTGCAGAACCCTCAATCAGCAACACCCCTGACCATCATTCAAAAAAAAAAAAATTGAGTTGATGATTAAACATAGATGCGAACACAGTGGTATAAGAAAGCAGTCCACACTGGGCTGGATGGAGAGATGGCTGAGAACCATTTGTAACGGGATGTGATGCCCTCTTCTGCTGTGTCTGAAGACAGCGACAGTGCACTCACATATAAAAAAATAAATAAATCTTAAAAAAAAAAAAAAAAAAAACTAAGAAGAAAACAAACCAGCCCACAGGAGCATCACTTTCCTCCCAGACTCCTCTCCTGCGCTGATGCCGCCCCCCACATCTGCCCTTTACCTGAGAACAATGCCCTCCCCTGCTTTCTTTGCTGTCTCATTAATAAACAACTTAGAACGAGTTCAAGTGAGCTTAGCCATTTGTTCTTGTGGCTTGGTTGTTTCTTACTAACTCACTTTTATTACTTTGTGGGCCATGGCGTGGGTAATGTTGACAGAGCGAGTGAAGCAGTCTCGGGCCTCGGACACTTTCCCCTCTCGAAGAAGCTGCTTCCCTTTAAGAAGGTTGCTTTGTCTTCTCCTGAAAGAGGAAAACACGACTAAATATAAAGAGCCACTTACGGGCAGACTCAAGAAACAATACTAAAACAGCAATTTTAGTAACTGCTGGGACGAAAGAGGCGAGTTCATTTGAAACTGCAGACATGCTGGCATCTCAGCCCAGACAAGATTAAATGAGGTGGCTGTATTACTGCTGCCACTACTGTCATATTACTATTATTATATTGGAGACAGGGTCTCACGTAGCTCAGGCTACCCTCCCTCTCACTAAGTAGAAGATGAGCTAGAACTCCTAACCCTACTGCCTCTACCTCCCAGGCACTGGATCTCAGATGGCATGGCCGCTCCAGTGGAGCACGTGATGAATCAAGCGTGCAAAGGGTGCGGCACAACTGGCAGAAGGCTTCCCCACAGCAATGTTCCCCATCAAGATATAATGGCTTTAACATGTGGTAACAGTGTAACACACACAGAACACGCAAGGGAATCTGTTGTACCATGCTATACATAAAATTAACGCTTTAGAAATTTGGTATCATATGGCCTACGGCGTGGGGCTTTCGCACAGCTCAGCCAGGTGTCAGTACGAAGTCACTCACTCTCTTCGAGACCGCTCCACTTCCTTTTTAGAAGGTAGAGTACATCCGTCAAATATGAGTATCGGCTTGACCCCGTAAGACAGCAGCATATTAACAAACTTCATACAAAATCCCACATACCTACGGGAAAGGAAAGGAAAAAAAGCATTTGGTGTGCTTTGAGTCTCTTAAATGTTTATATTATTATTAGTTTGCTTTATTTAAGAGCAGATGAAACAACTATGAAGAAGGATTTTATTTTTTGATACTAAACTTTCCAAAAGAAACAGTTAGATGGGTTCAAATCCTGCTGTGAGTAGTTAGAGGTCACATGGTAGTCAGGAAGTTTTGATTCTTTCTCAACTGTAGATTAAAAGGCTCTGACATCCTTCTATTGTCGTATTGTTGTTCCATACCTTTTATTCTTCCATTTAAGAAAATGGTTTGAAACATCTCAAATCTATTGAAAAGTTTTAAGAATACAACAATACAAAAGACACTTGACTTTCACAGCACTTTATCATACCCAAGGGATCCGACAGTATTACTTGTCCTACAGGAAATTTTGTATATCCTGCCAAGAGTGTGTCTCGGGACCGGAGATCTCCTGGTTGGTGTTGAGTAACATGGTGCTCAGGGTGTCTGGTTTGTACAACATTCCGCGGCAACCTGTAAGCTCTGCCAACATACAGCCACTGCAGCCAGAAGATGGGAACGAGGCTGCGTACTAAGCCAGAGGGAGGACACTAGTGCTCCACGCCATTACTAGTCCCATATCTAGGATCTAATGGCACTGAAGCTTACCTTTCCAACCAAAGGGAGCCACTTCTGTGACCACAGAGAACAGTAGCTACAACTCAATTAAATATCAGAGCAGATGGGAGCGAATAAGGAATTGAGCTTTAATGCAAAAGTACTCATCTTTCTTTTTTAATTTATTATTTATTTATTTATTTATTTATTTTTGTAGCTGTCTTTAGACACACCAGAAGAGGGCATCAGATTTCACTACAGATGGTTATAAGCCACCATGTGGTTGCTGAGACTTGAACTCAGAACCTCCAGAAGAGCAGTCAGTGCCCTTAACCAGTGAGCCATCTCTCTAGCCCAGTACTCATCTCTCTAATTAGAAAGCATACAGCATCAAGTACCACCTACTGGTGCTACTTCTAAGTTGGCACAGGTTGATGTCAATCTTTATAATGATCGTAAGTGCATCTTTAGCTTATCCCCAAATTCCAAAGTGGTGACCATTTCTGGCTAATACTGCTAACCCAGGCAGGAAGAAAAAGTAATTAATTATACCAAATAAGACTTCTAAGTTGTCAGGAGAAATTTTAAATCCAGAGCAGACGTTAAGCATTTTAGTTTATACAGTATATATATATATATATATATATATATATATATATATATATATATATCTCCAAAACTAGAAATCATTCAAATACAGCCAGCTGTGGTTTGAATGAGAATGGTCCCATGGCTTATATGCTTGAATGCTTGGTCCCCAGTTGGTAGAACTCTTTGGGAAGGATTAGGAGGTGTGTTACTAGGAGCAGGTACTGAGGATTTAAAAGCTCACACCATGTCACTGTGCTAGCTCTCTCTGCCTCGTGCTTGTGGCTCAAGATTTAAGTTCTTAGCTACCACTCCAGAGCCACGCCTGCCCCCTGTGTCTTCAACCATGTTCCTTGCCAAGATGGCCATGGTGCTTTATTACAGCAATAAAACAGGAATCTCCATCTGTTGTAGTGATACAGTCCTCTTAAGTCCAGAACTTGGGAAGTAGAGGTGAAGAACAAGTCGGGTTCACACTGAGCTAACAAGGATGAAGCCCACCCGGATAATAAAAAACCATCTCAAAAATAGAAAATCAAACATAGAAAGTGGTAACAAAAAACATGTGGGTTTTTCTTTTGAAAAGCTAAATCGATATGGGTTTATTTTTCAGAAAAATAAAAATAAATAGATATGTACAAAGGGGAGGGATAAAAACAGCATGGTTCATCTAGGAATACACGTGAACCTTCCTAAAATGAGGTCATAGAATTCAGACTGGATGTCAACAAGACCCACTAGTTTTGGTCAGAACATATTTACCTCTGCATCATTTTGCTAACAGAGATTAGCAGTGTGTTCTAGATAAACATCACAGAGGCTGGGGGAGGGGTGTCCTTGTCTCAACTGCAGACAGAATGTTGTTCAAAATGGATAAATGGGACACAGGGAAGTCAACTGAAGGCTGAAGATGAATGCTCCAATATTATAGAGACAATTTTGGGGGACAGTCAGGCAGCCAGCTTTCTCTGTCATGTCTATAGTTCCTGCACACTCAAGTAATTCCTTCTTAGGTCTCTGATGGGGTTGACGACTGGATAGTTATAGTTTCACAATTAAGCTTAAGGTGTTTAGGATTTAAGAAAATAGTTTCAGGTCCAAGATGTTTTAGGTCAGTAATACAAGTTGTGATAATGATTTAAGTACAGAACTTTAAACTCACCAAGATAGGTTATAGAATACTTTCCCCAAAATTATCAAATACATATGGACTGGACTTTGTAAATGTAATTTTTACTTGATAGTTTTCATAACTGTTAATCTATGTAGTGTATTATTGTAAGAGAAAGAGCCTTTTATCTAAAAGGGGATATGTAGAAGGAATCTTATATCTGTTTGGAAGCTTCATCTATCAAACAGAGATGACTGGCCTATAGTGGAAGGAAGGAATCTAGAGGCAGGAAATAGAAGGTGGGTGTTCCTGAAGGAAGCAAGGATTCTGGGACAGAGTCAGGAATGGGGGATTCACCCAGGAACATGAAGGACAGAAGCATGAGAGCTGAACGGAGGTAACCAGCCACACAGCAACCTAATAGAACAATGGGATGATTAATATATATGAGCTGGTTGGAGCATAGCCAAAGCTCACGGCCAAGGTATCTGTAAACATAATTAGTCTCAGAGTTGTTATTCTAGGAGCTTGGGGACAGAAGGAAAAAAAAATCACCATTCTTCCAGGAGATATTTGATCTTTGCCTGTCTGTATCCTGTCACTATGGCTTCTTACTAAGACCAAACATCAGGCCTGCACCACAGAAGGCTGGCAATGCTCTAAACATACATCCTTACATGCTTGCTCAGTATGCACAAAGCCCTGGGCTCAGTCCCTGGCATTACAGGAAGCTGGACATTGGTGGTACAATGGGTAGGACTCCTCCAGGAAGAGGAGCAGAGGTCTGAGGTCATCCTTGGCTACAGCAAATTCCAGGCCAGCCCGGAATACCTGGGACTGTCTCGAAAACAAAAAGCACACCATTCTAGTTCTTAAACTGACATACATTCCAAACTTACCTATCTGTAGGTTCCCCCTTGGCTAGCTTTTCAGCACAAGCAATAGCTCCTTTGTGAAGCCAGCAATAGGTATCCACAGCAACTGCCTGTCCTTTGTACTTCTTCACATTGATGGGTTCAGAAGCTTCTTTGATGAACTGAAGTAACCCTTGAATCCCCATAGTGCCAAGTTAACTATATGATACAAAAGGAAAAAGGGTAAACAGCAACATTAAAGAAAGGCTAATTTACCAAAAAGCTTTAGAAATTCAGCCTGGAGTCTAGCACTGAAAATAACATTTAGCTAATGACTGGCCTTCTCCCTGGCAACTTCTGTAGCTCAGAACCTCCTCAACCACTGACACTAACTTAAACACCACTGGGGAGTTTCTTTGTGGTTATTTCTTTTCAAAATGCTTTCATACTTACAATCCTAACATGGGCTCTCACCTCTTAATAGTCCTAGGCACTTGGAATTAGGCATTACAACTTTGAGTCTCTCTTTTCAAAAAGGTAGTACTGAAAGCCTGTAACACTGCATGCTATGGTATCATATTCACCCTTATATTAGAGGGCCACATGCAAAGTTCAGTGTAGAAACTCTGAAGTTTGGAGAAAGACATTTCAACTGAAAAGTAATCAGACTTATGGGAACAGATCTGAGCTTTTATGTGACAGCAATCCCACGCCATGAGAATGGCTTACTCCAAACAACACTCTAGTAATTAGCAATGGTGGCATGTAGGGGTAATTTTATCAGACTCACCGAAGGCTGTACCAAAGCCACATGAAACTGTTTGTTGTACAAAACAGCTTCAAACAACAACAAAAACCCTTATAATTTCAGCAATTGCTTGGCATTTCCCAATATAAGTATTTCTATGCAAGGTTTTTTATATGTGTTGGTATGTGCATGCACTGACTGTGGGTACTCACAAGCAGAGACCAGAACAAGGCACTGGGTATCTTCCTCTACTGCTCCCTGACTATTACCTTGAAGCAGGGTGTTGAACCAGCTCGGCCAATGAGTTCCTGGGATCCACAATCTCTGCCTCCCAACCACTGGGGTCACCAACAGGCAAAGGACGCAGGGTTTTGATGGGGTCTAACTTGGGTCCTCATGCTTGCGAGAGCAAAGGCTCTTACCCACTGCAATTATTCTTTATGTGTATGGTGCATGTGTGTTGGAGTCTGAATTGGAGCACGTGAAAGGCAGGTCACGTTATCTGAGACAGTCTTTTAGCTGTCTGAGCTTCATATGCCAGGCTAGTTAGGTCTTAAGCTGAGCTTCCTGGGATTTTCCGCTCTTAGTCTCCCCCTTGTCAGCAGTGGGGTCACAGGGGCAGGCACCTGACTCAACAGACCCAAGATTGTGTTCTTATAGATTAGGGGATCAGAAGCCAGAAGCTGACACCAGAAGAAAGTGGCAATGCTCTTGGCTAGCAGTCCTGACACTTGAGAGGTTCATTTACTTTTAAAAAGGCCATACTCATTAACTATGATTCCCTAGACGGGGCATGAATTAATTAATTTTAAACATCAGGCAATTTGGATGAAGGTGGGTCTGTGTAAAACGAGTCCACTATGTTTAAAAGACAAAGTCTCTAAAACGTAGTTTCGTGCATGCTGAGGGGAAAAAAGGACATAATTACATTTCGTAAAATTTCCTTAAGTTTCTTCTAGGCCAAGTAAATCTCGAGTAAATATTTCCTCTTTAGTACAGGAGTGACTGAGAGCCATGTGCGCATCAACACCAGAAGGTCGCCGGTGGTACTCAAGGTAACAGCAGCAGCAGCAGCGGCTTCACCTGTCTCCCGAACAAACAAGCATGGCCCGCAAGCCCATTCCAGTCGCCGTGGCTCCTCAATCCTGCATATGAAAGGACACAAAGGAAACTCGTCGCTCGATATGAATCGAGGTATGGACACTCGTTAGCTCACCTCTGCGGAAAGCCGGAGACCCAGAGGCCAAGGCAGTTGTTCGCCGACATCCACCGCGCGCTCCACACTCCCGCCCACTTCCCGGAGATCCGGGTCTCACGCCGATGGGCAGAAGACACATGGATCGGAGCCGCGGGGACCCCACTTTCTTCCACGCAGCCCGCTCCTCTAGGGACCAGCCCTCCGCCCGCATAGGGGCTCTCTTACCTGGGCTTCAGAACACCAGCGAGCTGCTGGAGGTGCAAGCGCAGCCATGGACCTTTCAATTTGCGCGGGATCCAGAGGCCCCGCCCAGCGGACATGACGTCCACAGGCGTCCCGAGCCGCAGCCTCCACCTCCCGCTTTCTATAGCCGGATCTTCATCTTCTCTGGGTAGCGAGCTTTTCTTTGCGGTAGGAACTCCGCCGCTAATGGCCAATGCCAGCTCGAACTCAGTGAAGCTAGAACCAAAAGGTCCTCTTGTCCATAAGGGAAGTGGAACAGTGGCGGGCGGGGTGGCGAGAGAGACCCGAGACCCGGAAGTTGCGTTCTTGCTGGTGCTGCTGGGAGTTGTAGTTCTTCCTTGACAAACCCAGGAACAGGCGCTCTAAAGAATGCCCAATTTGGGGGTCAAACTTGTTTTAAGCCTGGAAGAAGAGCACAGCACATTAGTTGCTTAGTCCTAGACCAACCCCACAATCTTTCGTCTCTGAAACGTCCTTACCTCTATGCAAATTGAAGTTGAGTTTTCCACAGAGCTTTCATGTTGCAAGAGAATATATACCCTTACGATTCTACTCTTACTTTATATATTATCTGGCCTTACCCCTGATACGAGTTAGGGAAATGTTGTCTTTATTACTAAACAACAAAATGGGCCTTATGGTTCACAGACATTAAACCTTGCCTATTGTTGGCTGTCTTGGGTCACATTTCCTAATGTTATCAAGGAAAGAAAAACCCACTGGTTTCACTTCTTCTTAATGGACTTAAAAACTCACAATTTTTACACGTCACACAGCCAGGCTGTACATAATTTAGTCTCTCACCGTCTTTGCACCAGCAGATTCCACTGAGTGAAACTATCTGCGTGCGATATAAGAATCTTCCCTGCCATGTCCTTTGAAAAAAGCTTTTCTCTCTCTTGCCCTCCATGTAAAGGTACCATCTGTGATCCTGCCTGCTCTCTGGGTTCACCTGTAATATCCTAAAAATTCAGTGACGAATTAGTTATTCCCGGGGAAAGGAACTTAAAAGACACATTGATATTTTCTGTTGGATTACTTTTCTTTAGAATTATAGAACACCAAACATTCATTAATATACAAATATTAATTAATACACAGCAGCTGGTGCACTGGTAAAACAGACCACTACCAGGGTCACCCTCTATATATTCCCCAACAAGTCCCTAGGTAAGACTCACGTCTGCAGCCCAAGGGAGCTGGTCTTTGTTGGGGAGCTACTCACCTTTGGTTTGCTAGCTTTCCAAGTAAATCTTTTTCTTTGCCCAAATTGCTTTTAAGTCATTAGACTTTCTGAGTGGAGCAATAAATCTGAATTTAAAAATTATAGAAAATTCTCAGATCTGATAAATGTCTTTTTTTTTACCTGTGGTAAAAAAAAAAGTATATATATTTGACTTATGTAAATTTTAAAATGCATATTTAAAATGTGCGTATTTTATAGAAGCAGAAGGATAGTTGTTTACTATATTAAGAAATCTGCAATGTATGTGTATGAAGAAGGAAAAAAATGGGAGTCAAGAATAGAAATATTGGGCCTGACAGATGGCTGAAGAGTTTATAACTGCATGCTTCTCCAGAGTACCTGGGTTCAGTTCCCAGAACCGACATTGTGACCCACAACTGTCTATAACTTCAGTTCCCTGAGGACCTGATTCCTCTTCTGGTCCACCAGGCACCAGACATCCATGAGGTGTATAGACATACATGCAGTCAAAAACAAAAACAAAACAAAACAAACAAACAAACAAACAAACAAAAAAAAAACACCCATTCACACAAAATAATAATTTAAAGAAAGCAGGACATCCTGGGGCTGGAGAAGTGTCTCAGTAGTTAAGGAGGATCTGAATTAGATTCCAGCACCAAGAATGGATGGCTCACAACCACCTATAAATCCAGCTCCTGGGGATCTGACTCTTGTGGCCTCTGTGAACACCACCCCCCATACACAGAGAGAGAGACAGAGGGAGAGAGGGAGAGAGAGAGAGAGAGAGAGAGAGAGAGAGAGAGAGAGAGAGAGAGAGAGAGAGATTAAAATAGGATAATTTATTGTATAAGGCTTGGAATTCTCACACGGATGAGAATGAGGCGGCAACAGCATGAGTTTGAGCTCATCCTGAGCTGCACAGTGAGACCTCGTTCAGAAAAGAGGCCTTAACAACCTAATGGAAGAGGATGGACAGAGAACCCAGGAGGGATCCACACAATAAATGGACATCTCTATTTCCCAGTATCCACGTAGGTCAACTTCTTAGCAATCATCGAAATAAAATGTAAGAGGAGGTTATGGTAATGTTGATACCACTCACATGGTGAAGATAGTATTAACAAAAGTATCTTGGATTTGGAGGGAAATACTAAAACTCATCCTCCTAAAGTGCTGGTGGTTCAAATAGATAATCCTTTCCTGCGAGACAATCTGGAAGTGCATACAAAGAACATAAAAGAAAAAAAGATGATAAAACCTTTTAATTCTGCAATTAGTCTTCAAGGGACTTTATCTTAAGCAGATTGCTGTTTTAGAGGATCAAGATTTAAGTGTGTCCTTTGTTTACAATAAAAACAAAAACAGATAACATATCCAACAGCAGGTAGAAAGTTAAATCAGCCTGGCCCACCCACAATAAAAGAATATAAAATATTACATTAATGCTTAAGAATGCTCAGGAAGTCATAATAGAGAAGTAGCACCACACATTTTATTTCCATGAACTATACATGTAAACTTATCAAGACCAGTTCATACTCACACATTAAGAACAGATAAAATGGGCTGGAGAGAATACTCCATGGTTAAGAACACAGACTGCTCTTCCAAAGATCCTGAGTTCAGTTCCCAACAACCATATGGTGTCTCACAGCCATCTGTAATGAGATCAGATGCCCTCTTCTGGTGTGTCTGAAGACAGCTACAGTGTACTCATATACACTAAATAAATAATTAAAAAATTTAAAAGAACAACAACAACAAAGAACCTAGATAAAATAAGGAGCTAATATTTGATGTGATGAATATATTGAGTAACTAATTGTTGCAGTGTATATTAAAAATGGATTGCTTATCTCTTTTTTAAAGATTTATTTATTTATTATATGTAAGTACAGTACATACTCAGTCTCACTCTGTCCACATGACTGTTTCAGTCCTGGGTGGAAATACCACCGCCACAGCACAAACATGACTCTAAGGCCCAATAACTTTTCATATAGGTTTATATAGCAAACTCTCAATCCACAAACCCTCTACACAATAAGTTTGCATCAAATGGACAAAGATACAAAATGCCCTTACAGAATCCCTTAAAATGTTTATATCTACCTAATGCTAATCAAGTCCATCTAGATCTAGCTCATCCTTCTCAGCTCCATCTTCATCTCTTCTCTCCCCTTCTCATCCCCTCTCCGCCGACCCTCTCTTTCCACCTTCCCTTCCCCTGCCCAATCACGCTCTCTCACCTTTATTTTACTAATTAAAATGGGAAGAAGGTTCTGATGAAGTCACCTGAGTACTTGACTAGGCAGCCCTTCTTGGGCAAGTAGAATTAACAACAAAATATAAACAGCTGCAGGACAATCTAGTATAAATAGTTGATATTTCTAAATAGTATGGTAGAATTTTTTTTATTCCTTCTCCATACATTTGTGTTTTTTAATTAGGCAATTAATTAATATACTATATTTGTGTGTGCTTGCTTCTTTATGTATATGTGTGTATTTTCCTCTCCCCCCCCCTCGTGTGCATGTATGCGCATGTGTGTTTGTTGGGCAGAGAACAGCTAACCAAGTCAGTTCTCTCTTTCCACTGTGTAGATTCTGGGGATTGAACTCAGGCCTTGAGGCTTGGCAACAAGTGTGCATAGTCCCTGAGCCATCTTGTCAGCCCAAAGAAAATATGTGAGTTCTACTATAATTAGAAAATAGATACGCATCTAGAGGTCAGTGGACATCTTGACTTGTGATCAATTAGTGAAATGACATTTGGTCCTAGCACTGTCCTCCCTCAGATGACAATAGTAATTGCTGGAAGTGTCTCTGTAGAAGCTGTCCTTTAGCAGCCAGAGCTGTACAAAATACACAGGCAGAAAATGTAAAATAAAACATAAAGGTGGGCAGTGTCACTGCTGCCACTGCTAGAGGGTTCTAAGGAGGTATGGCGTGCAAGTGGAACAGACGAGGGGACTGACTGTTCTGTCACGAAAGCTCATCTGGAAGGAAGGCGTTGATGATGGAGACTCGAGCACCTTTTCAAGCATGAAGGTGTTTTACAGGAGCTATAGTCTGTACCCTAAGGGCAATTTCTAAGAAGTTCTCACCATTTCTATGAATCTCTATATAGCATGTCACCACTTCAGTTGACAGATACTCCTGGGGAGCCGGTGTTTAAGTCATTCTATCCGAAGAGCTAGTGAAGATGGAATTGCAAAGAGAAAATGCCACGGAGAAAAAAAGCATCTCTGTGTTGCACAAACGCAGAAATGTTTATATGTGTTGGAGATTCCATACCACCTTATAGGCATTGTGGGAAACATAATCCCATGCCTAACAGACATGCTGTGTAGACAGTAATTTACTCTCCAAAGTCCAGAAATAGCTCAGCGTGGAAAGACTAGCATGGATGGTGTGTAAAGCAAAGGAAAACAACCGAGAAACAACTCGGATGGCTAGCACACTCAGATTTCAGTTTGGGGGAAGAAAGCATGGTTGTCAGACCTGGCAGTGGTCTGTGGTCCTACCAAGGAGACACAGGTGAGCAATGCTGTGCCACAGAAGAAAAAGAGATTGCCGAAAGGAGGGAAGGAATGTGCAGGGTGTGGAAGTCAACCTCATGAAAGAAAACATGCGATGAAGAGGAAAGCACCAGACACTCCTGCCACTCCTTGAAGAGTCCTGATCTGCCTTACATCTAAGATGGCTGCTCCCCCATGGAAATCTTAACAGGACACTAACACACACACACACACACACACACACACACACACAGTCACAGTCACACACCATCTCCCGACTCCCTCATTGCCCCCACCCACGCTTTTGAATTACCTCATCAAGTCGGGCTTTCATTGGAGCAAGGTGACGGTATGGTGAGAGATGATTGGCCATGAATTTAGGGGCTTGGGATTGGCACAAACACTGTGTGGGTTTATGCACTGCACAATAAACTCAGATTTGAATCCGGATGCTGGACTCTGGAGTCTGAGTCCATAGATTTGTCATATGAGTCCGTTGCTTCTCACCCTCCCATTCTAGGTCCTCTTCCCACAAGGGAAAAAGAATAAGGAAGTATGGCCTGACACTGTGAGATGCCCTTCCCTGGCATGGGTTAAAAGCCCAATCATCCAGTCAGGAGAACTGAGATGAGAAGATGCATCTCCTCTTACAACTGAGGCACAAAGGTTTCTTTCTGGCGGCCAGTATATTTCATAAGATTGTGTATTTTGAAAAAATCATTTCTGAAAATACACATCATCAACAACAAGCTATTATGACTTAGAAAAAATTGAAAGCTAAATGAGACAAATGCTTTGAAAAAGAAATTCAGTTAATATGGGAACGTTGGTTCATCTTGAAACAGTTATTTTTTTTTTAGAAAAGGACCAGAAGATTGCTGTCTGTTCTTCAGACAAAAAGATGGCACACATTCAGGGCAGTGACTCCCCTGTGTACAAGATCGTTGAAGTCAAGTATGATGGCACCCTTGGGTGACATGGTTGACCCTGGAAATGATCAGCACTAAGGCATAACGGCTCTCAGAAATATCCAGATCCTTAGAATAAGGTCACCCCACCCTTCAATCTTCTCTCTGCCTCATTCCTCAAGCATTAATAAGAATTTTAATGTGCCAGGCTCTTTATTGGATTGTTCACCTGGAGAGCCTTCCTGGGAAACTCAATCCCCAGGGTATCCTAAAATGCCATCCATGTTCAGATTGCACAGTAAACAATAGAACTTAATGTGAAATGGCAAGTTTCTCTCTTGCTTTCAAATATATGAAAAAAGAGAAGGAAAAAATATTTTTAAGGTAGATGGAATATGACAAAACACCATCATAAAAGGAAAAAAATGAAATTATGCTAAATCTTAGTGATATTACTTATTCCCTTTTATCAATCTATGCCAACCCCTTGCCAGTCCTCTGGAGAGAGGACTGAACTGATGAAGGAGTTGGGGGTGTACTTGTTAGAACTGTGGTTGGCTTCAGCCATAGGCATTCATTGATTCATAATTCTGGAGGCTGGAAGTCCAACATCGGGGGTGTCAGGAGAGCTGGTTTTTCCTGGTGCTGTCATGAAAGGTCTATTTGCACTTTGCTCCTGACTTGCACAGGCAGAAGGCGAGGATGTACCTTAGTGGTAGAGTATTTGCCAAGCTTGCAGGATGCCCTGGGGGGTCCAATAGCCAGCTCAGCATAAAATAAGAAGCATGGTGGGGTGGGGTGGGGTGCCTGTAATCTTAGCACTCAGGAATTGGAGGCAGGAGGAGCAGAAGTCCAAGGTCATTCTGTAATCCATACTGAGTTTGAGGCCATCCTGGGTTACACGAGGAGTCCTTGTCATCAAAGAAAAAAAGTAATAGATGAAATTTACAGACATATAAACCTAAACATGCATATGCAATCACAAAAAACAGTGGAAAAACTGGACCCAGATGTCTTAGTGCAAATACTTATTAGATTTTAAATGGCAGGATTAAGGCATGTGTTTATCCTCTGCTCTGAAAATAGAACTGCTGGCTGAGTAAGTCCCCCAGAGGCAGAAAGGCCAATAACTGGACAGAAATTCATTATGGTGTCATTCTGAGAACAGCTGCTGCATACAGATTCTGCCACTCACAGCCCTGCCCCGTGATCAGTGACTCCTTCGTGCCTAGGAGCCTCTCCATCTTGCATTTCTCCCCACTAAGCTTCCGGCCGCTGGTGGTGTCACTCACTCTGTTGAAGTATTGATGTTTGTTTCATGGCTCCAGGTTATGTTTCACTGAGGTTTCAATAGAAGTGTCCCTCTTGGCTATCTGTTGAGTGAATGTCCTTCATCTTCTTCCCTCCTTGGAGCTATTATTCTGATAGCGGCTCTTCCATTAAATCCAAAGGGGCTGTGTATCTAATATTACCCTAGGATGCAGTCCAAAGCTCACCAGGAAAATGAACAGCACTCCTTCAACTTCAGCATGTGTGTGCAACATTGACGAACCAAGATGGATGGATTCCCCTGAGCTGAGACAGAGCCCTGCCATCATGGAGTCGTTAGAGACAAGTCTGCTGCTCCGGGTGCTTTCCCAGCCTGAAGCATTGTGTCATTACTAAGGATCTCACCAAGAGAGTGAAGAGTTGGACTGATGCTGTGGTTTGGAGGGGGGTTTTGTTCCCCAAAGGACTTGTGTTGGTCTGCAACATGACCATAATAAAACCTTGTGGAGTCTCTAAGAGTTGGAGCTCATTTCTCTGCCTCTGAGGTAATGAGGTCATCTGTGGTGCTGGTGAAGGAAGGGGATGCCCACTAGTCCCTAAAGAGTTGTTCCAAAAGGAAAAGACTGGCTCCTCCCTGTTTTCCGGCTTCCTGAGGTCTCACCACATGACCTGTTCTCTAGCATGTGTTTCCACTATGGTGCTATTAGCCGTACTATAATTCGGCCAGTCCTTCACCAAAGCCAACTGGATTGTGGCACCATAGTCTCGGGTACCCCAAACAGTAAGTTAAGTCAGGTTCTGTTCTTTATAAGTCACCTCTGCTTGGATATTTTGTCTCAGCGATGGAAAATGGACAAGACACTTGGATGTGATCCCAGAGCACCTGCCCATTTAGTTATGTTGACTTGCTGGAAAAAGAATTTTCAAGACCAGAGTCAGAAAGCACAGAAGTATTATAGATAATATTTCTAATCTGGAAATAACTCAGACCTGTAAATACTACAAAGAATGAATTGTAATGCATTTACCTAGTGGAATACTGTGTAGGACTATAAGAAAGAAATTTATATATTCTCTAAGTAATATGGGTATGTTTTAAAAAACAATTTTGGGGTAAAAATGTCACATGGGTGTAGGACCATAAAATCTTCCTAATTCTATGGTCACTGTAGCTGCTACCAATTGGATCCAAGTATTCCTCTTCCACTCCCGATCTCTCTGTTTCCTAGGTAACTGGTTCCAATTTATTGTGGTGAAGAATACAGGCTCCTGGAATGAGGCAGATCCAGCTTGAGTCACATTTTACTCACATCCGATAATAGCCTTAGACCGTAACAACACCTATCTTGGCTGGCTCTGCAAAAGAGCCAATAATAATAAGATATTTCTCAGATTCGCCTTGAAAATCCCATGAGGGAATATATGCTAAGTATGGTTCTAAATAAAAGTTGATTCTATTCCTTTTTCCTCTTCCCAAAGAGGAAACTCATAAAAAGAAACTCATAAAAGGATTTGGTTAACTGATAACTTTGAGGAAGTTAATGTGGCCCCTTTTGTGGCTACGAAAAGCCACCAAGTGTAGAGCAGAGACCCTTTGTACTCCTGCTGTGTCACCTGTAAAACTGGGATCAAAAATGCAACACCAGCAGAGGGCGCACATGAGCATTAGTTAAGTGTGAAATTTGTATGACACATTTGGAACATACAAAGTGTGCTCTGTGTGTCATAATTCAGGACAGACACAGTCAGACTCATTACATAAAAGGCAGAGAGATGAGGTAGGTGCCATATTACAGTTCTCTGAATGGCAGCTTTGCCATATCCCTTATCAAAAATACAGTTTTGGGTGCCAGACACATTAATTTTCAGAAGTATCAGAAGTGATTTTCTTTTCACAGTAGAAAAAAAAAGAGGCTATTGAAAATCGTCTTCATCATAAAAGGTAAGAGCCACTCTTATTTCTTATGAACCTTATAGTCTACAGTGTTTGTATAATACTCATGTAGACAATGTTTAGGTTAGTTTCACTGAAAAACACTCTTACAAGTAGCTATCTCAGTCAAACGTTTAAGCTCTGAAAAGGCCATGAGTGTTTTTCACTTAGTTTTGAAAAAGTGCAGTGGCTAATGCTGATTTTCATCTCAATACAATCACCTCAGCGGCTAGGATTTGAACACATCTGTAAGGGATCATTTAGATTAGCTTAACCCAGATGGGAAGATGAACCTAAATTATGTGTGACATGCCGCCATTCTGTGGGATCACGGGCAGAATGAAAATGTAATAGAGAGCTAAACACAGCATTTATTTCTGCTTCCTGCCTCGGATGCAGCATCTTAGCATGCTTGGTTTATACCGTGCGGGGGATCAAACCCAAGGTTTCATGCACGCTAAAGCAAGCACTCTAGCAACTGAACTCTACCCCAACACCATTTTAGATGCAGGGCACTGGCTAATTTAAATGTTTATCCGCTCATTCGACAACATGGTCAACAGACAGGTAATTAAAATATAAAACATTATTGTATGTATCATAGAGAAACATAAGCCAGAGAGTGGAAGATTTGGGTGACTGAAAGTAAGATTAGGATCTTCTGATTTAAAATGGTTTGGCATGACTAAGAGATTGACTCACCAAGGAGGAACGCATTGTCAAGGAAGGGCCAAAGGGCACACCAAGCTGGTATCTAGTGGAAGAATGTCCTCAGAGGAAGCAATGAAATCCCCAGAGGCCAAGCAGTGAGCGTGTACCTGGGAGGTTCTGGGAATGACAGGCTACAGGGCTACCACAGTTACTGGAAGTCAGACTCAGGGCTGGGTGTCCCTTGGTTCAGTTTGTGACTCCTTTTCCAAAGAACTGAAGACCAGTAAAGATTTACAAAACCAAGGTGATAATTTTAATTTTACTTGGAGAAAATTAAATGCAGATTAAGGGGAGAGAGAGAAAGACAGAGAGGGAGATAGATAGATAGATAGATAGATAGATAGAGAGAGAGAGAGAGAGAGAGAGAGAGAGAGACAGACAGACAGACAGACAGACAGACAGACACACCCAAGGGTCTGGTTATTTCTTGCTCCCCGTAGATGTCTCCATAACATTTCTATTTGTAAAACACATATTTCTCATTGATCATTTATTTGTAGCTGTTTTTATGGTGGCTAAAGTTCTACGAATATAAAAGTCTGTTTATAAACTTGTTTTCTGTTCCACCGATCCTTCATTTGTTCTTCAAAACCCACACTTTCTTATTACTGTGAGTTCTGTATTGTCCCTACGGACAGGACAAGTTTTATCCCTTTTTAAAAATTACGTGTAATTCTGTACTTATTTGTGTATGTTTGAGTCTGCCTGTGGAAGTCCTCTCTCTCCTGCCAACTTGTAGGTTCCTAGGATCAAATTTCAATTGCCAGGCTTGGCAGCAAGCATCTTTCCCTGTCTACTCAGCTCAGCAGTTCTTTGCTCCCATCTAAGGACTGAACCAGGTAGAGAAATGTACATCCACAGACACATTTTAGAATAAGTTTCTGTGGTTCCTGGAAGAAGACTTAAAAAAGCTTAAATGTTATTGTTTTGCGCTTGGGTGAATTTAGAGAATTTGGTATTTTTGTAAAATTAAACCAACCCATTTAAAATCATGTGCATATGTGATCTTCAGTGCCCTCTGTATTTAAAAATCCACCAGCAGAATGGGCATGCCAGGTTAGCTTTGAAAATTTGCTGCTTTGCCTCTGTAGTTATTTTACCTATAAAATGTTCCTGGTTGGTTAATGTTGATGCAGGAGAATGCTGTATTTTCCAAGTTGACATTATGTACAGAAACTTGTGGGGAAAGATCAGTTCATCTGGTTTGTTTATTTGTGAAAGCTCTTTATATATTAAGAATGTCCACTGTTTATATGTCATGGTTATTTTTCTAAGTTTGGAATTTTGTCTTTTCTAGGTTATTTTTTTTATCCTTTTAAGCCTTAAATCGACCGAGGAGTCAATTCTGTTGATAATAATCCATGATTTCCTTCCATTTATAAATTTTGCGTATTTGTAAAATCTACTGCATTTTGTTTTGCTCTCTTCTTGCAATGTACTTTCCCCAAATTCAGAATGCCAGATCTGCCAGAGAACTGCGGTTTCGCTCTTGATCCACTAGGAGCCAGCACTCCATTGAAAGATTCTACTGTGCTGGCCTAAAACTTGCATTTTTCTCTCTACAGAAGAGAGAGGAGACAGGCTAAAGAAACCCAGCAGAAAATAACCAATTTCCATTCAAATTAGACAGTCCAAAATGAGTCAAATTAGATGTCAGAAGAAGCTAAAGAAAACCCAAAAGGTACTTTTGAAGGCAAGAAGTCACATAAGGAGTCACTGTTGCCTTGAAACAGAAAAAAAAAAAAAAAAAAAAAAAAGATGCAAACTATAAATAAGATGACTTAAAGTTTTGTTAAAATTTAATTTAGAAGGAAAAAGGACTACCAAATAAAGGGGACCCAGTCTTTACTCAGAGTCCACACAGAGCCTCGGGGAATAGAAGGGAGGTAAGAGAGGCAAGAACAGCTTTCCTTCCTTTCCCTTTTCTCTGTCAGGCCAGACATGGGGCTAACCTGCTCCCACATCCCATAGGATTCCTGCACAATTTACCAAGGAGAAAACAATTTCAAGCCCCAAGCAACACAAAACAAGAGGAGGCGGCTTCAATTCAGTGAGCATCTGTAGACAAGGATCCTCCCGAGGGACTGAGCTAGCCCCAAGCAGTGATAGAAGGTGATTTTTCTCTGGATCCTATTAATGTTCTCAAAATCATATTTATCACATGAAAGGAGACAATTGAGAGGAGGGAGGGAGAGAAGAGGGAAGGGTAAAGAGGAGGGGAGAGGAAGGGAGAGAAGAAAATTTATCAGACCAATTGATCAGACCACTTGACAAGGTTACAGTTCTCTTATTTGTGAAAACCAAAACATCAGCTTTTTAAAGAAGAGTTCCTTACATATAGATGCCTTCTTATATTTAGGTCTGGTGTGAAGGGATCAAATAGCCCACATGCAAACTGCTATAAAAAGCAAGAACTGTGGTTATAAAGGTGAATATATCAGCTTGGGACTTGCCTTCTGAATACCCTTCTTAAGTAGGACAAGTACGTCATATCAAATCTGAGAACTCATTTCATGAAAGGATTTATTTTTACATCAATTAAAATAAATATATGGGCCAGGGGGAATGTAGCTCAGTTAAGCAGAGTGCCTTCCCAGTATGCATGAAGTTCTGAGTTTAATCTCAAGCACAGCACCATCACAACTGAAGGTTTACACCTATAATCCTAGGCAAGAGGCTCAGAACTTCAAGGTCACTAGGTATTTAGGGAGTGAAAGGAAGCCTATGCTGGAAACCCTGACTCTAAAAAACAAATAAATGATAATTTGCATATAAGATAAAGTCTAGTTTTAAAATAGAATCTCTTATTATTTTATAGTTTTGTATATACAAATGACACATCTTTTCCCCCCAAATATTTATTTATTATATTTATATGAGTACACTGTAGCTGTCTTCAGACACACCAGAAGAGGGCATCAGATTCCATTACAGATGGTTGTGAGCCACCATGTGGTTGCTGGAAATTGAACTCAGGACCTCTGGAAGGGCAGCCAGTGCTCTTAACTGATGAACCATCTGATCATATATACCGCAACTCCTCTTTCTTACTGCTCCAGACACCCTAACTATCTCTTCTCACCTTCCCATAAAGGAATAATCTTTAAAACTAGACTAAAATGTGTCATGAATATGGCCAATTGAATAGAAAGTAATTTCAAATTAATCTCCCTGTTTTTGCTGCTTTTGATTTAGTACGTTCCATGACTGAGCATGCCCACAAGAATTAATCCATTTAAAATACCCAGACATATCATAAATTACTTCATAAGATTAATTTACTTAATTCTCAAGTAAACTTTATCTTTTTAAAAAAATTATTTATTTTTATTTCATGTGCATCAGTGCTTTGTCTGAATGTATGTCAGTGTTGAGTCTTCTGGAACTGCAGTTACAGGCAGGTCTGTGAGCTGCCATGTGGGTGCTGGGAGTTGAACATGGGTCCTCTGGAAGAGCAGCCAGTGTTCTTAACTAAGTCATCTCTCTAGATCCCATAAACTTATCCTTGTGGCTAACAAATGCACAAAGGAGAAATCACAAGAAAGTGATTTTATTCTTTTTAAGAAGCAGGCTTGGGCAGGAGGATCACTGGGAGCTTAAAAGAAGTTTTGGCTAAAGAGTGGGCTCTGGGATAGCCTTAAATTGGGCTACTAAGTGAGTTCCATCCAGACTTGACTTCACTCTGGGTTACTAAGTGAAAATCTCAAGGATGTGTGTGTGTGTGTGTGTGTGTGTGTGTGTGTGTGTCTGTCTGTCTGTCTGTATGTCTGCCTGTCTGCCTGCCTGTCTGTGTCTGTCTGTGTCTCTGTGTATGTTTCTGTGTCTCTGTGTGTGTTTGACATAAAGTCTTCCATTAAACGAACGAGCAGAGATGACTTATCTCCTCTCCTACTGGAAGGCATTTGTCTCCTTTTCAGTCATTGCTGATTTAAAATCCCTAAAACAAGAAACAAAACTACCAATCAGTTCTGGACATCGATGTGACTTATTTGGAATGTCATTTAAGGACAGATACCTAAAGAGAAATTGACAGATCAAAAGATATCATCTTAGTTAGAGTTTCTCTTTCTGCAATGAAACATAATAACCAAAAGCAATTTGGGGAGGAAAGAGTTTATTTCATTTCATTTCCATTAACAGTCAGTCAGAGAGGAAAATCAGGGCAAGAACTCAAACCAGGCAGGATCCTGGAGGCAGGAGCTGATGCAGAGGCCATGGAGAGACGCTGCTCACTGGCTTGCTTCCCATGGCTTGCTCAGCCTGCTCCCTTACAGAACCCAGGATCACCAGCCCAGGGTGGCCCCACATACAATGAGCTGTGTCCTCCCCCATCAATTAAAGCTAAGAAAATGCTCTGCAGTCTTGCCTACAGCTCCATCTTATGAAGGCGTTTCCTCAGTTGAGGTTCCTTTCTCTCAGATGACGCTAGCTTCTATGAAGCTGACATAAATCTAGCCAGCACAGATATGGATATCTTGGTATGCAGAGAATATTGCACTTGTGTGGATGTTAGCACTCTATAGTTTCACCAAAGAGGTTCTTTCCCACCATATTCCCTTCAAGACTGACTTTTTAATCAAATATTTTGTTCTTTTTCAAACTTACTGTGATTTTATTTTCTGTTTACTTTATTAAGATAAGAGTTTAGTTTTAAACTTTTAGTGTTAAAGTGATGTGGGGAGAGATGAATACGAAGGGACCCAATGCTCTCTGTCAGTGTTTGGCTAAGTGTTGAGCACTGTTAATAACTTTAAAGATGTTTAGCAAATCTTTGCTGTAAGCATCCTTTGCTATGTACTTTTCCATTGCCAGGGCCAGGTGGTTCAAATATCCAATTGATTGACATCTGTCACTCTCATCCTTTGCGCTTGGCTGTCCTGGGGCTGAGCTGCTGACTGAACAGTTCCTGTTAGCCACCAGTTATTACAGCAGGGCTACTTTGAACTCTGTGGACACTTTGTGGAAACTCTGTACCAGCTACAAGAAATGTGAGTTTCCTTCCTCTTCCCAAGCAATCTCTCTTTTGTTTTTAGGAACTATTTAAAACTCAGAGTACAGACAGAGAGAAGAGGTGGGGAAGGCGGAGGGGGTGGAGGATAGAGGATGAGAATTTATCAGGAAAAAAAAAGTACTGACATCTCCACAGCCATACACACAAACAGATCGTAAATGAAAGGGTGTGAACAGAGGGCCAGCCCTCTGCATTTTGGCATCTCTATTGACCTTTCTAATGAAATCTTCAAGATTGCAGCAGGCACAGCCAAGCCCCATGATACATCCCCGAGGCTGCCCTAGTAGCAACTGAAGCAGAGTCCCCTTCTACTGTTTCCTGGGGCAGGGGACTTCTGCTCATGGGCACTATCATTCAGGTCTGCTTCTTATTCCTCTCTAGCTGATGATGGAAAAACTGTGGGGGACTCTTAGAACAGGGAGGTGGGAGGTAGGAGGTTACTGCTGGACCCCGTTGAATCTGACTTGGGGATGGGTTGGTTGTCAGCACTATCAGGATAGCCAGGGCTGAGGGACCTCCTGTCTCTTCCCCACTGAGAAGAGTCATCCAGTCTTACAGGCAGTGTAGGCTCTCCCTCTCCTCTCGGGTGCCCCCTCCATCAGCTGGCTTACTTGAAGTTGGCATTGTTCATTGGCAGGCAGCCTGCTCCTCCCCTTGACAAAGAGCGTTTTGTATTTGATTCATAGCCTGCTTCTGAGTTTATTTTTATACTTAAAAAGATTGGGTACCGAATGTGTCCAAATACATTCCATGTGCATTCAAGCATTTTTTTTTTGTAAAGCTAGTGACGTCTCCAGACCTATTAATTGATATAACATAGGTATAGAGATGGCTGATGAGAGGGACAGGAAAAAAAAAAAAGAAACTGGCCAGTTAAAGAATCTTTACTTTGTGTAAGTGGGCTTACACAATAATCGCTCAGGCTTGCTCTTGCCATTTCTTTGAGCAGTGAAGACAGTCCTTGTAAGTGGAACTCACCTTTTTAGACAGTATGAGTACTGTGATGCACTTCATCAGCTCCCACTGATGGGAGATTGGCTTGTCTGCTAAAATGTATTACACTGGGTCTGATGGTAGCGCAGTAGAGTACCTCTTAGGCTCCAAGCCTTAAGTTTATTCTCCACACCACTTTAAGACATTGCCCAATAAGCCCTTTTTAGTTCATAGTGTGTTATCAGAGTTGAGAACAAGAACAGTAATACCAGCATCTGAGCTCCAGCTATACCAGCATCGGAGCTCTAGGTGGACCAGCATCTGAGCTCCAGCTAGAACAAGAAGTGTTCTAGTTAGAGCACAAGCCATCATGTGGCAGCTGTGGTCAGGGAAAACCTGACAGTCATCATTTTGATGACCTTGATGAGTGACTTGATTTTAAAAGCTACAAGAGCAGGGCTGGAGAGATGGCTCAGAGGTCAAGAACACAGTCTGCTCTTTTAGAGGTCCTGAGTTTAATTTCTGGCAACCACATGGTGGCTCATAACCATCTATAATGAAATCGAATGCCCTCTTTTAGCCTGTACATGTATATGCTGGTAGAATGCTGTATATATAACAAATAAATAGATCTTAAAAAAAAAAAGCCACAAAAACAGTTGGGCTTATGAGTTCAACACTGGAACAAGCAAGGGAACACGAACTAATTTCTTCCTACAACAGTGACAATGATGCTGTCACTAACAACCTCTTATAAAACTTGTCACTATCATAATGCCAGACTGTCTAACTGTGTCCTGACAATAAACTTGGGAGTGAGATAGGTAAGAGATATTCTTCCTTTACCTAAATCCCTTTAGAGTAATTTGGGAAATAAGGTGAAGTAACTTCTTGTATAAAAACACAGCCTATTTCTTTCATTAAAGATTTTAAAAAATGTATTCCCTCATATACATCCTGATCAAGTTCTCCCTCCCTCCTCTTCTCCCAGTCTCTTCTCACAACTCCCTTCTCATCTACTCCTCCTACATTTCTATTCAGAAAAGGGCAGGCTTCCCAAGGATGTCAACCAAGTATGGCATGTCAAGTTGAAATAAGCCTGGGCACCTTGACTCATATTGAGAAAAATATCCTATTTATAAGAAAATAAGTTTATGCCTCTCAGGAAAGAAAAGGGACAAAAATAACCATAAATTTATTTGCCTCTTCAAAATTTTCTTATTCGTTTCTCCCTAGCTCTTCTTTAAAAAATATTTACTTTAGTGTGTGTGTATGTATGT
This sequence comes from Micromys minutus, assembly GCF_963924665.1. NCBI lineage: Eukaryota > Metazoa > Chordata > Mammalia > Rodentia > Muridae > Micromys > Micromys minutus. The sequence continues at coordinate 67,265,013 of NC_137969.1, forward strand.
GTGTGTGTATTTCTCTATGTTTGTCTACCATAGGTGTGCATGGTGCATATGGAAGTCTGGAGAAGGGTTTAGTATTTGATCTCTCAGGACTGGAGTTACAGATGAATAGCACTAAAGGTGACCACAGAAAATTATTCTCTTTCTTTTTCCCTGCGCATCTATGCTATGAGTGGTTTTTCTCCCATGAACCTTCTGCCATGATGTCCCACCACAAGTCCAGCCCATCTGTGGGACAGAACCTCTCAACTGTGAATTGAGACAAGTTTACTACCTCAGGTCTTCATCATATGGATGGATGATGAACCCACCTGATTCTTTTTTTTTTCATTCTTCTCTCACACATTACATCTTGACCATAGTCTCTCTCTTCACTCTTCCCAGTACCCCCACAACCTTTCTTCTCCCCCAGATCCACTCCTCTTCCATTTCCCTTCAGAAAACAACAGGCCTTCCAGAGCTATCAATCGAACATGGCTTAACATGAACAGTAAGATTCCACACAAACCCTCATATCAAGGCCAGACAATGCAACCAAGTAGGAAGAAAAGATTCCCAAGAGCAGACAAGAGTCAGAGACATGTCCATCTTCCAGTGTCAGCTTCCAATGTCAAGTTCAACAGGAACACCAAACTACACAACCTTAACTTATATGCAAAGGACTAGCTCAGACCTATACAGGGTTCACGATTATCAGTTCAGTCTCTGTGATCTCCTATGAGCCCGGCTTAGCCGATTCAAGTCATTATCATGGTGTCCTCAACCCCTCTGACTCCTACCATCCTTCTTCCTTCCCTTCCAAGCACATCTGATTCCCAGAGAATAACAAGATGTTCTGGAATAGCAGAATGACGTAAAAGTGCATTTCAAATCTTCTCCTAGATCAAAGCACAAGAGACAGGATAGGCAAAGTATCAAGGTGGAATTTCAACAGCAGCTAGAACAAGCCTCTGGAAATGGGGCTGAGAAGTGAAGACTTGGATTTGGAGCCTGAAGGCATAGACTCCGGAAAATGGACTCTCTCATGGGTTTTAGTGTTCCTCTGGCTCTGGCACATGGCTGTTACAAGGTACAATGGATAAAACATGCTAACCAAAAGTTTTAAAAGTAGGAGTTCAGCCTCCAAGGATAGAATTGTCTTTCATTGAAAGAAAACTTTAACACTGGTAAATAAACATCGGTTGATTTCAGTTTTAAACATCCTATGTAAATGTTTTCCCTTACTCTCTTTTCTGGAATGGTCCTTTGCCATTAATCAGTTTCCCCGACTTCTGCTTCTTTCCAGGAGGTCACATCCTGCTTCTCAGCTCACATTCTAAGTTCCGGCACCACCTAATTACCACCAGGAAGGAAACATGCAGTGTGGATCCATGACCATTGTATTCCTCCTTCATGCATTCTTTGATGCCATGGTTCTGGGCTGTTCGCCATTCCAAATGTTCATGCTACCATAGTGGTGGCCTCTGGGAAGATGGGAAGTATCCTTTCCCCTTCTGTATTAGTCTCTGACATCGTTTCTCATTGGAGGAGGAATCTTTCTGTGTCCCAGGCTGTCCTTGAACTTCTAGGCAACCTACCTGAGGCTCCCAAGTGCTAACACTGCAGGTGGGAACCAGCATACCATTTTTTTTCTTTAACCTCAAGACCCTGTGCTTTTTAGACACTTTAGGTCAGCCTTTCTTCCTTCTGACTTGGTCTTTGGAATCCAGGCAGTGTGTTTGTTCTATCAGTCTAAGGAGGAACCCAGGGAGCAATGATTTCACTGGAAAACAATCAGAGGAACACTGGATGTGCATCCTTAAAAATCTTCCCTCACAGCCTTCCTGGGCTTTTTGAATCTGAAATGTCTTGGCCCCTCTTTCATCTGTTTAGCAGCTGGCCAATGCAGGTCACAGTGCTGGATCCAAACAAGTTTCCAGTAGCCCTGAAAGAGTTGTCTTAGCTTTGGAACTAGAAATGAGATCCAATGTACCAAGTTCTTTATTCATCCCTGAATCTGTGCCCACAAACAGACCAAGAGGCCACTAAGGCATCAGAGGTCCCCCTCTTTGATGGGTCTTCAGTCCTCCACAACCCTTGGGGAGTAGCTTAGTTATTTCAGAGACCAAGTAACCGAATGAGGAAGTCAGATTGCCAACTGCCTTCTTATATTATTTCCCCAGGTGTTTGTCTAAACTATCTTTGGTGGTCTGAATGGAAACTGTCCCCATCGACTCATAGGGATGGTACTATTGGGAGGTGTGTCCTTGTTGGAGTAGGTGTGTTCTTGTTGGAGGAAGTGTGTCACTGGGAATGAGCTTTGAGGTTTTAAATGCTCAAGCCCAGTCAGTGTCCCCTCCTGCTGCCCGCTGATCTGGATATAGAACTCTCAGCTCCTTCTTCCACACCATGTCTTCTTGCATGGCACCATGATTCCCACCATGACGATAATGTAGTACACACCAATTAAATATTTCTCCTTTATAAGAGCTGACATGGTCATGGCATCTCTTCACAGCAATAAAATCCTTATCTAAGACACTATCTCACTATAGCCCAAACCACCTAGCACTTACTATGTAGCTCAGGCTGGCCTTGAACTAGTGATGCTTCTAAAATCCCAGCCTCAACAGCTATGATAGCAGGCATGCACCACCTCACCCAACTCCATTTTGACTTTCCCCATACACCTTAGTGACTGGTTATGCATGTCTTCAGCTTAGACAAAGAAGACACGATTATTTCCTAAAGGGTTACTGACATGTAACCAAGGGTAAGATTTCTGTAGGACTGTCCCCTCTTCTGATGAGTCCTATGCTTAGCTCTCCTCTAAGGGACTTTACACCTTACTGTTTTACATTCTTTTGGGAAGTGAATCAGGACCCTGAGAGAAAGGATGCTCTCTCCAGGCAGACAGCTGACTGGTTGAGTTTTGCTTCCTCTTTCTGGAGCACAAATGAAGCTGCTCTGATGGTTACCTAGAGCCCCAGGATGCTAAGTGGTGATGAAAAACACACATCACCAATTGCCCAGCATAGCTTTCTTTCCCTTCTTGCTACTGTAAACAGGAGTTGAAGGGTCACAGCTGACATAAAGGAAAGCTTAACAAAAACCTAAGCTGGGAGACTGAGAACTGTCTGCCTTCCCCGTTAGGTTCATTGTGTTTATTTGGCAAAGGGCAGCATAGAATGAAAGAAAATTATGTCAGATGCAACAAGACAAGAACACGGTAGAGTGACTCACTAGGTGAGGAGAAGTTGAAAAATATAAAAGAATATTTATATGTAAGTAGGTGTGGCATGACTATTTGTATTTTCCCAAGTAGCTTCACATGAGCTACATAATCTTCACAGACCTCTATGGTATAGGTGTTACTGCAGTTGTTATATTGTAAATGAATTAACCCGTGCACAAAGACATAGCTAACTTTCTCTGGACCATCCATCTGTAAAATCTAGATCTGAACCGAGTGCTGGTGACTGCACGACCTGTGTTCTTTGCCACAAAGTCTATATTTAGCTCTCTGAGATGTGAAGACTGGGAGTTTAAGAAGTGTCTTTGAGGACTCAGTGCCACTCAAGCATTGTGATCTGATATGTTTGTGTGTAGGAGTATCTTGTGTGATCTCCAGACTCAAATACATCTGCACAATGGTATCTCACCTCTGAAACAGATTTACAACTGAATTGAACTGGAAATTTGAATAGAAAAAGGACTTGTGTTTCTTGAATTATTTTGTAGACAACATCCAGTTGTCCCAAGGCCCAGGTGAATTTGAACTTTTTTGTTCTATGACTCTAACTTTTGGCCCGGTTTTCCAAGTGACAGCATTTCGTATTCCAGGTCATGCTGCTGCTGTCTTCAGCCTTCAGGGGCACAAAGAGTAAAACAACGGGACTCCAAGTGACCACTCCAGCAGGCCACTCACTTCCTCAGACTTGTCGGCTATTTATAACTGTCCTCATTAGAGAAATTCTTTGTTTCATTTGGTCAAAACCTTTTTCATCTACCCCTTTCAGAGTCTCTGGTGTCTTTTATTCATCAGTGATTAAGTCAGTATTGCTTGTTCCAAGTGAGGAACAGAAATTCAGAAATTGAATTTCCTAGCTGAGCAATGTGTCAGAGTCATTGTGTATGAGCATGAGCAATCCATAAACTCATTCGCTGTGCCCTGACATCACAAGACTTTTCGAGGACCATCAGGGACTTGTAGCTCATTTCTGTCCATTGAGAATTTTTGTTAGCACCTGCGTCTGTGCTCCCATCTTCCCTCTGATTTTTCATTTTTGGTAAAAAACAGATCTGAAGGCAGATATTTTCTTTTAAAACATCAAATGTAGTCTTCAAAGATGTTGCCATAATAAAAATAGTAATGCAGATGGCATGTAGCTATGAAGTCTATTTTAACTGAGACATAATCCTCTACCTATTATTTGATAATATAAAAGTGGAGACTGGGGTTGGAGTGATGGTTCAGCAGTTAAGAGCACTGATGGCTCTTCCAGAGGTCCCAGGTTCAAATCCCAGCAACCACATGGTGGTTCACAACGATCTGTAATGAGATCTGATGCCCTCTTCTGGTGTGTTTGAAGACAGATTTAGAATACTTATGCATAATCAATCAATCAATCAATTTTTAAAAAAAGACATGTAACTCTAAAATTGGAGACTGGTAATAGAATCATAAACCCTCTTAGCTGGACTCTTTCATCTCTGTTTTGGGACATCTCAATCCTACCAATCATTATACATCTGTTTTCTTTCTTCTTTTGAATAGGGTGTGCATTTCCTATAGAAAGTTGAGAATAGTTTTTACTCAGATTACCAAACGCAACTTTCTTCTCTTTAAGGCCCATGCCAATGATGCCTGTAACTCACGTGAAGAGAAAAATCTGGATGAAATGGACAAATTTCTAGATAGATACCAAATACCAAAGTCAAAGTCAATTAGGATCAGATAAACCATCTAAACAGTCTCACAACACCTAAAGAAATAACAAATGAAGCCCAGGACCAGATGGGTTCAGTGTAGAATTCTATCAGACCTTCATAGAAGACCTAATACCTATACATTCCAAACTATTCCAAAAAATAGAGACAGAGGGAACACTACCCAACTCATTCTTCGAAGCCACAATTACTCTCATATCTAAACCACACAAAGACTCCACAATGAAAGAGAACGTCAGACCAGTCTCCCCCATGAATATTGATGCAAAAATACTCAACAAAATTCTTGCAAACCAAATCCAAGAAAACATCAAACTGATCATTCACCATGACCAAGTAGGCTTCATCCCTGGGATGCACTGATGGTTCAATATACGGAAATCCATCAACATAATCCATCATATAAACAAACTCAAAGAAAAAAAAAACCACATGATTATCTCACTAGATACTGAGAAACCATTTGACAAAATTCAATACCCCTTCATGTTAAAAGTCTTGGAAAGAGCAGGAATCCAAGGTCCATACCTAAACATAGTAAAAGCAATATACAGCAAACCAACAGCCAACATCAACCTGAACAGTGAGAAACTTGAAGCAATCCCACTAAAATCAGGGACTAGACAAGGCTGTCCACTCTCCCCCTACCTATTCAACATAGTACTGGAAGTCCTGGCCAGAACAATTACACAACCAAAGGATGCTAAAGGGATATAAATCAGAGAAGAAGAAGTCAAATTATCACTATTTGCAGATGACATGGTAGTATACTTAAGTGACACCCAAAATTCTACCAGAGAACTTCTACAGCTGATAAACAACTTCACCAAAGTGGCTGGATATAAAATTAATTTAAAAAAATCAGTAGCCTTTTTTTACTCAAAGGACAAACATGCTGAGAAAGAAATTAGGGAAAAAATATCCTTCACAGTAGTAACAAACAATATCAAATACCTTGATGTGACCCTAATTAAGGAAGTGAAAGATTTGTATGACAAGAACTTCAAATCTCTGAAGAAGAAAATTGAAGAAGATCTCAGAAGGTGGAAAGATCTCCCATGCTCATGGATTGAAAGGATTAACATTGTAAAAATGGTCATCTTACCAAAAAGAATCTACAGATTCAATGCAATCGCAATCAAAATTCCAACTCAATTCTTCATAGAGTTAGAAAGAGAAATTTGCAACTTTATGTGGAACAAAAAACCTAGAATAGTGAAATCTATTCTCAAAAACAAGAAAACTTCTGTGGGATTCACCATCCCTGTCCTCAAATTATATTATAAAACAATTGTGTTAAAAACCGCATGGTATTGGTACAGAGATAGGAAGGTAGATCAATGGAACAGAATTGAAGACCCAGAAATGAGCCTCTCACACATATGGTCACTTGATCTTTGACAAAGGAGCTAAAAACATTCAATGGAAAAAGGACAGACTCTTCAACAAATGGTGTTGGCTCAACTGGCAGTCAGAATGCAGAAGAATGCAAATTGATCCTTTCTTATCTCCTTGTACAAAGCTCAAGTGCAAGTGAATCAAAGATCTCCACATAAAACCATGTACACTGAAACTATTAGAAGAGAAAGTGGGGAAAAGATTAGAACACATAGGCACAAGGGAAAATTTCCTGAACAGAACACCAATGGCCTATGCTCTAAGATCAAGAATAGACAAATGAGACCTCATGAGATTGCAAAGTTTCTGTAAGTCTAAGGACACTGTCAAGAAAACAAAATGGCAGCTAACAGGCTGGGAAAGGATCTTTACCATTCCCACAGCTGATAGAAGTCTAATATACAATATATACAAAGAACTCAGGAAGTTAGACACCAGAGAATCAAACAATCCTATTAAAAAATGAGGTACAGAGCTAAACAAAAAATTCTCAACTGAGGAATACTGAATGGCCAAAAAGCACATAAAGAACTGCTCAACATCCCTAGTCATCAGGGAAATGCAAATCAAAATGACCCTGAGATTCTACCTCACACCAGTCAGAATGGCTAAGATCAAAAACTCAGATGACAGTAGATGCTGTTGATTATGCGGAGAAAGAGGAACACTCCTCTGTTTTTGATGGGGTTGTAAGCTGGTACAACCACTCTGGAAATCAGTCTGATGGTTCCTCAGAAAATTGGACATAGTACTACCTGAAGACCCAGTTATTCCACCTCTAGGCATATATCCAAATGATGCTTCAACATATAATAAGGACACATGCTCTACTATGTTTATAGCAGCCTTATTTATAATAGCCAGAAGCTAGAAAGAACCCAGATGTCTTTTAGTAGATGAATGAATACAAAAAGTGTGGTATATTTACACAATGGAGTACTACTCAGTTATTAGAAACAATGACTTAACAAAATTGGTAGGTAAATGAATGGAACTAGAGACTATCATCCTGAGTGAGGTAACCCAGTCACAAAACACAGACATAATATGCAGTCACTGATAATTGGATACTAGCCCCTGAAAGCTCTGAATACTCAAGAAACAATTTACAGACATTATGAAACTCAAACAGAAGAAAGGCCAAAATGTGGAAGCCTCAGTCATTCTTAGAAAAGAAAAAAAGAAAACAATTGTGTATTTATCATGTATTATTATGTAACGAATTTTATAAGTAATAATATTTTATAAAAGAAATAAATTAAACAAAAGGAAGTCTCAGAAATTCTCATCATAGACTTTGTTCTCTAGTTAAGTCTCATGAAGAACATTTTAAACTATCATAGCAAGCTGAGAAAAAAATATAAATTATATGGTTTGAATTTTAAAGGACCAAGAAGAAGTGAAATGGAGCTGAATCCTGTGTTCAAGGATGTTAAATTGAATTAAGGAAGTAATGACCTTGGTGCAAGATACCACCCAGCTAAATTTAGGTCCAGGCAAGGTTGTACAAGACCTTAATTTCAGGAGGAAAAGACAACCAGATCTCTGAGTTCAAGGTCAATCTACAGAGCAAGATCCAGGACAGTCAAGCTTAGGCAGTGAAGGAGTTGGAAAAGAGGAAGCTAATGATAATGTAATAGAACAAGTGGCCATGTTCCAGTTCCTGAAAGCAGCAGAACTCGACAGCTTATGCCATGTGGCTCTGGTTTTAGAATCCAGAAGAGAAGGGACTACTGGGACAATTGATGCTGGTTAGCTGGAGCCAAGAAATTAATGGTGATTAAGAAGAGACCAGCATTACTGAGGTGAAATCTTCGGGAAGTTTTTTCTGAGAGCACAAAAGAAACTGTTTCAAAGATAGCTGAGGTTGTACCTCGTGCTGCAGCTGTACTTGGTAATATGTAAGAGTCACCCAGGTAATACTAGTTTTGAATGCAGAAGGGGTCATGAAGAACAGATGAGGCTTGGCACTGTGAGAGGCCATGGTAAGCCATTGGTGAAGGTGCACCCTCAGTTGCACTTGATAGCACAGGACTTAAAGCATCACGTAAAGAATCTGAGGCTTAGCACCATGAAGAAATCCTATGACAGGCTATTGGTGAAGCCTAGTTGTAGCATAAGACCCCAGTGTGTTGGAGATGCCAGTACCATAGGATGGCCACCAAGAACAGCAGCAACAGTGGAGTGGATCAACCTGAGTTTAGAGTGCTATAGAGAGAAAAGTCGGAGAAGTGTTGCCAGGCCCTTGAAGGAGCCCAGAAGATCATGTGTGGATCCAAATATTAAAATAATAAGTTATAATATTGAAGTTCAAGATAGCTGTGGGCTGACTGTTGAGGGAACCTGCTAACAGGGAGTTAAACCAGCCCAGGAGAAAGAAGTTCATTGTAGTCAACAAAGATGAAAGAGGAGCTGAAGATCTGAAGAGTGTTTTGTCATCAGCCATGGAGATGACAGAGTTTGAAGTTTGCCCAGCTGGTTTCCTATCTTGATTACGGGATTACAGTTAAACGTTTGGATGGATCTCAGAAGAGACTTTGAATTTGGGACTTTTAACATTGTTGAGACTGCTATAAACTAGGGGGACCTTGGATGTTGGATTAAATGTATTTTTTTAAAATTATACTATGGTTAGATATGACCCCCATAGACTCATGTGTTTGAACAAGCCTTTGGAGTCCAGGGAGTGGAATGTGATAGTTTAAATGAACTTATCCCAAGGAGTTGTAGTATTGGGAGTTGTGACCTTCTTGGAGTAGATGTTGCCTTATGGGTGTGGGCTTTAATACCCTTGTCATAGCTGCCTGGGAGCTAGTATTCTGCTATCAGCCTTCAGATGAAGATGTAGAACTCAGCTCCTCCTGCACCATGCCTGCCTAGATGCTGCCATGTTCCCATTTTGATGATACTGGACTGAACCTCTCATCCTGTAAGCCAGCCCCAAATAAATGTTGTCCTTTAAAAAATTTGCCTTGGTCATGGAGTCTGCTTATGGCAGTAAACCCTAAATAAGACAGTTCTCTCCTCTACCTTTATGTGGGTTCCAGGTATTCAGGTTTGCATCACGGATAGCAAGTATCCTTACCTGAGAAGTGGGCTTGCTCACCCAAAAATGTATACCTCCCCTGCCCCATTTCTAAAGACTATTACAGAGATGTTTTCTTCAGTCAGGAAAGAATGAAATGGAATTGAATAGGATAGAGTTGGAGAATTTCTCACTGTACTCAATTATTCAGCAAACACTGGTGTGACTTTTAGCATGAGTAAGACATTGTATTCAACACAATGGGTGAATCAAATGAGGGGAAAATGTGATTTTCTCTTTTAAGGGCATCTGTATGCTGACTCACTCAAAACTTGATCATATTGTACATGATGACTAGATTCAGTGCTAATACCTTAAACTTGTCTGCACATCATGATCACCTTAGTCTCTACAATAATGTGTTTGCTTTTTGCTGTGACGGTGAAGCCGGCTTATAAGCATTTGGGTCTGGGAAACCTATATTGTATTCTGAACAACAGTAACAAAACAAAGAATGAAATCTCCCAATAAGACACGAGATTAAATTTTGTCTGTCCATCAGTGAATCAGAGGAACGTCAATGCTCCTGATAAGACTTATATTCAGGTGATTGTTGCTCATGAGCATGGCCCAGCTTTATTTCACAGCCCACTTCCTTACTCCTTGTAATATTTCTGTGTTCCTCACACTATGCCCAGCATTCAGTAAGCACTATGTACTCTTTGGTTCTGTAACTTCCATTTCCAGACTAGTGTAACCATGTTCTCTCTTCCTACAGGCACCCATCCAAAAATCCTGATCCCAAGTACCAAATTATAAACTAAATATTCCAGAAAATCGCCTCACTGAACACGGAGACATCAACATGGTGTTGTTGTTGTTTTCTAAAACCAGAAACTCCCTATTGGCCAGAGGGCTCTTTCATCAGGTGTTTTTCCGGCAGCAAGGAGAACAGCAATGGTGTAACAATGGGCTGACTCTGAGTGGTGGTAGTGCACATACATTCACAGGCTGTGTGACAAGTTACTCTCTAGGGATGGCAGGGAGACTGTTAATGTGTCAGAGTAAGTGGGATGCAGAAAAAAAATCCTCTGCAGCTTTTCTGCTCAGTTTTGCTGTGAAGTTAAAAATACTAAAAATCACACACACACACACAAACACCATAGTCTCATATATGTATTCACACAGACTCACACATACATGTATACATAACACACACACACTCTCTCTCACACACACATACACACACAAGCACACATATGGACACATACATGCACACACTCAAACACACAATCTCTCTCTCTCTCTCTCTCTCTCTCTCTCTCTCTCTCTCTCTCTCACACACACACACACACACACACACACACACCACAAGAGACCTTTGCCACAAAAGGCCTGCATTAACGTTACAAATATATATATATATAATACAAAAGTATAAAAAATGAAATAGACAATCTGAAAAAGAGGAATATTTGTGGGAGAATATAAAATACAATCAATCTCTGAAACAGTTGTGATATACACAACCATTACAGGTGATATAAAGCTGCAATCCCAACACTTGGGGAACCTCAGGCAAGAGATCATGACTTCAAATCCAGCTTGGGCAACTTAGCAAGACCCTTTCTTAAAAATAAAAATTCCAAACCGTTGCTGGGGGAAGAAAACATAACTTAAACATTCTACATGTCAGAGGGAGGAGGGAGCAATCTCTAGATAGAATGATTACAATGTCAGAAGATCAAAGCTGATTAGCTTTGTGGAGCAAGCACGGATTTTGCTCACCCAGAGACTTGAGGGAACATGTTCTCTTGAGTCTTTGTAACAGAGTCAGTGTGTTGGGATGATCACTCATCATTGTGTTTCTGAAGTAAGGGCAGGACTGGGTCCTCTCTGTTCTTTTTTCAGTATCCTTTTGTTTAGGTCCAACAAAGGCAGAGCCAATGAATTACCCAACTTGGAAGGCCGAGTACCCAGATTTCAAAGTGCACGATGTGAATTGTCGACTGTTCTGCTAATAGACGAAAGGAGAGACAATTCAAGTTATAATAGCAATATTATAGAGAGTCATGGCATTATTTTAAAATGCAAGGAATAACGCATTATATTGTACAAAATGACACCTCGATTTAGTGTTCCTGGCACTGGGTTAAAAGTTTTTCTGCAAGAAGGAAGCAGTGAGATAATAGTTACCAAAGGCACTTTCCGTATCAGGGAGGTAGCTGTAGGCATCAAACTCTATAGACCCCACAGTTTGTGTTTTTCTATGTCACTAATATTTGATCACCCATTGGTCTATGGATAGCAAAAGGCTCCTTGAATACTTGACTGTAGTATGTTCTGCTTCTGCTTGGCCTAAGTGAGAGAGGACTGATGGGCCTGGAGTTCTGGAGTCAGTTACTGGGGGTGTGGTTGAGCTGTTGAACAGAAAGATCACAACCCAACTTGCTCATCCTTTGCTTTCTTCTGCTTTTATTCAACAGCAGGACATTGGAAACGAGCCATCCAGTGAAAGACAAATTATTCCTTCCCTAGTTTCTCTCACAGGCATGAGGTGGCTAGAAGACAAACTAGCTGCTCGTACTGAGTAGCCACAGCATACCATGCGCAACAAAAATAACACATGGGTATCAATCACATCAGCAGATCATCAGATAGCTTTGGAGACATGGTAGTCAAATAGAGATAAAAACACCCCAGTTTTCCAGATAGAAAAGTTCAGGATTGGGATATTAAATAACATCTCAGATGTTAGACAGGTTGTAACTTGCCACAAGAGGGACTCTTAAATGTTTGTTTTCAGTGTTGGAGAGGTGTCTCAGCAGTTAGAGAACTGTTGCTCTTCCAGAGGTTAGAATCCCAGCACCCACATAGCAACTTATAACTATAACTCCTGTTCCAGGGGATCTGACACCCTCATTCTGCCATACACGCAGGCAAAACACCAATGCTCATAAAGTGAGTAGATCACTAAAATGTTTTTATATGTGTTCACTGAACATGGTACTGTGTACTATAAGTACATTTTCTTACAAGTGTATATGCTTTCATTGTGAATATCTCCCATATACCCTGTATTCTCCTTTCCTACCCCTTCTTTTATCTCACTGTTAGTTTCCTCTGTCCCCTACTTTTGCTTCAACTATCATGAAATATATGCATATATATTCTTTTATGATATATGTGAAAAATATTTGATATTGATGTGCATGTAATATGTTGACAAGAAGTCTTTTGAGTAAATGCCCAGAGATGGTGGGGACAGGACATAAGGCAGACCTAATTTTAACTTTTGGAATCTTCTCTGAGCTGACTTCCATGGTGCATGCTGAACTCTTCTCTGAAATTCAATTCCAGTCTCTTTGCTTGTTTCGCTGTTTGCTGGATACATTTGTAAAGCTGTCACACAGCAAATATTTACTGATGCTACTCTGCCAGGCACACCACTAGATCTGTAAGATGCTGAGTGTGATCTAAGCAGAGCTTTAATTCCAACCTCAATTACCTTCCATAGAAGAAAAGGAAGCCAAAGGCAGAGGAAGCAGGGGAAGGCTGTCATTTAGAAGCGGGGAGGGGCTCCCTTATCAGCATATTTTTGGGCAGAGATCTGAAGGGAAGTGGGGAAGTTCCATGGGGGAAATGTTTTTCATGTATGCTGACCGAACTATATGGCTCTTTCTTTTGAGACTTGTGTTTGAGATTATGTTGTGGCCTATATATTTTAGATATTTTTTTTGTTTCATGTGTAAAAATAGTCATCAGTGATTATTATCACATTGGTAATTATTATGGAGTGTTCTCAGCTTGGTGGGAGTAAAATCTGCTAGACTAGAATAAATTTAATTATGTCCTCAAATGTGACAAGATATGGCAAAAAATATCCTGGCCACTGAGAAGAGGGTGGGTGGGTTTGGCCTCGAAACTGGAATGATTTGAGTCACAGATGGGACTTCAGGATGCTATAGGATAAAGATAGCCAGCATCATGGCTGATATTTGTATCTTCTACTGGGTTTATTCTGATAACTCAATTCAATAAGACTGTATAAAGTATAAAATTGCTTTACCCTCAAAAAAAGTCTGTAGCTTAGTGCTCACTGTCTATCATCTGTCTGTCTGCCTATCACTCCCACCCCACCCCCCGTGTGTGTGTGTGTGTGTGTGTGTGTGTGTGTGTGTGCGCGCGCGCGCGTGTAAGGCCAGAGGTCGATGTTGTATGACTTCCTCTATTGCCTTCCATCTTTGATTTTGAGATAGTGTCTCTTACTGAACCTGGAGCCCTCCAATTTAACAACACTGGAAGGCCACTGTGGTAGTCCGAATAGGTATGCTTCCCCACCCCCACCCCCTTGGCACATAGGGAGTGGAATTATCAGTCCAACAATGGCTTCTTCACATCAAGGAGCTGAGACCTTCTGGCTGCTCAGTCCTTGAGGCTGGATACCTCCACAGTTGCAGAGCCACTGGTCTGTGGTCATTGCTGGGTAGTCAAATAAGATAGTTCTGATCTATGACAGCAGATGCTGGAGTGGCTTCGGAGAAAGAGGAACACTTCTCCACTGTTGGTGGGGCTGCAAACTAATACAACCACTCTGGAAATCAGTCTGGCGATACCTCAGAAAATTGGATATAGTACTACCTGAAGACCCAGCTATTCCACTTCTGGGCATATACCCCAGAGACACTTTAATACACAACAAAGATATATGCACCACAATGTTCATAGCGGCTCTATTTATAATAGCCAGAAGCTGGAAAGAACCCAGATGTCCTTCAGAAGATGAATGGATACAAAATTTGTGGTACATTTACACAATGGAATACTACTCAGCCACCAGAAACAATGACTTAACCAAATTCTTAAGAAAATGGCTGCATCTAGAGAATATCATCCTGAGTGAGATAACCCAGTCACAAAAGAACAGACATAATATGCAGTCACTGATAGTGGGATGCTAACCCCAGAGGCTTGCACTCCCCCAGAAACACTCACAGACTGTATGAAGTCCAGGAAATAAAGAAAACAAAAAAAATATATTTACAAAACAAGAAGACTTTGACAATTTCTATGTTGCGTTTTGATTTGCATGTACTTTATGCTCATTGTAACTATTAGGTTTTCAATGCATACTGTTAAGCCCTTGAAAAAATCAAGTACTGACTAAAAAATATATTCACATAGTTTTATGTAAAAATTATTTTAATATCTGAAAAAACAGTACTGACAAAATGTATAATTTTAAGCAAAATATGTTTAAAATCTGTACATTTATCTTTGTTTTGTAAAATAAAGTCGTTTAAAAATAAAAGATAGTTCTGATCTGACCAAAGGAGGATTGTACCAGACTCAGCAACTGTGACATCAGGAGAGACAATAAATGCACCCAGGAGGTGACGTGAGGTGGCTCAATGCAGCCGTTTGCCCTTGGCTCTCCTTGTAGCTGAGATGTTACTGGAATGAGTTTACTTTGTAAAAGGGTCTTCCCAAGCTTTACTTTAGGAGATTAAAAATATCCATTCTCAACCTAGTTGAAATGTAATTCCATGTGCCTTACCTTTCGGCCTCTAACAAATTAACAGAATCATAAGGGTTGAAAACACTGGAGGGCTGGAGACATGGCTCAGCAGTTAAGAGCCCGGACTGCTCTTCCAGAGGTTCTGAGTTCAATTCTCAGCAACCACATAGTAGCTCTCAACCATCTGTAATGGGATCTGGTGCCATCTTCTGGTATGTCTGAAGACAGCTACAGTGTACTCACATACATAAAATAAATACTTCTTAAAAGAAAGAAAAACACTAATTATCTTAAAATTTTTTCAGGCCATAAGTTTGAAGTGAATATTATGGGGCTAAAAGCAGAACGTCAGCAGAGTTCATTCCTCCCAGTGGTTTCAGGAAGCATCTACATTTGTGCTTTTCAGACTTCAGAGGTGTGGGGTGTGTGGAGGTCAACCTTATGAAGGAAAAGGTAGGGTGCAGGGTGAGGCACCACAGACTCCTGTGACTCTTTGAAGAGTCCTGATCTGCCATACATGTCATTAGATCTAAGATGGATCCCATAATACCAGTAAGATGGAAAAATGGAGCCAAGGCCAGGGTTGTGACTGCTTCTCCCAACCTACATGGAAGTTCTAACAGGTGATAATGCCCTCACCCCTTCTCAGTTGCCTCTTTAAGCAGGGGTTTCATTAGAGCACAGTAACAGTGCTGGAAGATATGATTGGCCAAGGATTTAAGGGCTTGGGATTGGCTCAAACATTGTATATAAGTTTATGCACTGTGAAATAAACTTCGGTCTGTACTCTAATGCTGGTCTCCAGAGTTTAGTTTTCTGGATTCAGCGTTGTGTGACTCCATCACCTCTTATCCCCCATCCTTGGTCCTGTTCCCACACAGAGGCACCCCATATCTCTTAGACTTACAATTCCTTCATCCACCCTTGAAGCATCTCCCTGCAGCCTCTACTTCTGTGATCACATACTTGCTATTGTCTTTCTATCACACAAACCTTTGTTACTAAGTTGGGCTCACCTAGATAATCTTCCTATCTTAGAGATCTTTAATCATATCCAAGAAGTATCAAATCATATAACAC
Organism: Micromys minutus; assembly: GCF_963924665.1. Lineage (NCBI taxonomy): Eukaryota > Metazoa > Chordata > Mammalia > Rodentia > Muridae > Micromys > Micromys minutus. The sequence continues at coordinate 67,280,960 of NC_137969.1, forward strand.
ATCAATTGACTGTAGACTGGGGTATGAAAATATTTGGGAAATAATTCTGTATATCCCTCATAGCGTTACTTTAAAAGCATGCTGTATTTATTGGTAAGTAAAATCTGAATAAATTTTATACTTTTTCTATTTATTGATGCAAGAGGACACAATAGGAATATGAATGCCAACTATATTAATAAGGATGGTGATAAGAACAGCAAATCTACTAAAGTGTTGTCTATCGATGGGACACTGAGCACTCTCATGTAAATTAACACACTAATTCTCACCACAACCATAAAAGCTAGTGGTCATTCAAATGACAAGGTCAGTGAAATGTCACCTGACATTTTCTCCCTGTCCTCAATTCAGTCCCACTGAGGAACAATGAGGCATCACTACAATCCCCTTGCATGGTAACCCTACTGTCAGTTCTACTGACATCAACATTACTCAGCTGGGGCCCTTTATGTCATCCTCTTGTCTCATCTCTGTTCTTAGCTTTCTTCATCCTGACTTCTCCTAATACCCTGTTTTATTTCTTAATCTTTTCTACCAGGCTTGCCAGAATTTCCATTTCACTATAAACAACCCCTTTTCTTAAGACAAGTGTGGGTGTATTAGGGCTTTACTGCTGTGACCAATGACCATGACCAGAGACACAATGACCAAGGCAACTCTTGTAAGGAGAACACTGCATTAGGACTGGCTTACAGGTTTAGAGGTTCGGTCCGTTATCATCAAGGCGGGAGCATGGCAGCATCCAGGCAGACATAGTGCAGGAAGAGCTGAGAGTTTTACATCTTCATCTTAAGGCTGCTAGAGAATACTAGCTTACAGGAAGTTAGGATGAGGGTCTTAAAGCTCCCCCACACAGTGACACACC